>NC_045646.1:20818402-21118402 GCF_009829145.1 Chiroxiphia lanceolata | reverse complement strand
GATTTACATGTGAGGGTGGGGAGGCCCTGGCACAGGTTGCCCAGAGAAGCTGTGGCTGCCCCTGGATCCCTGGAAGTGTCCAAGGCCAGGTTGGATGGGGCTTGGAGCAACCTGGGCTAGTGGAAGGTGTCACTGCCCATGGCAGGGGGTGGCACTGGATGAGCTTTAAGGTTCCTTCCAACCCAAACCATTCTGTGTTTCTGTGATCTCAGTACCTTGACACTAATTCCATAGTGCTTACGTGCTTTGGGCTTAAGAAATGAGCTATTCCAGGAGGAATTACCTGTGATTGTCCAGCTGACAATCCAAGGCAGTTTGGTTTGAGTGAACACAGTTGTAAATAAGAGCAAAACCGGAGCCTTGATTCCCAGGAGCAGACAGGGGGATGTTCGGGAGAGCCTGTAATGACTCTCTTGGAGGATTGTATGAAAAGTCTTGTTTCCTTCCATTCCAGCTTCTGCCTGTGTCTGAGCCTGTGGCACCTCTCTGAAACTGGTGCTTGGTGGGATTTTGAAGTGCTCTGTCAGTGCTGCACGACATTGGCCTCCAAACCTGCCGTGGAATTTAGGGACTTAAGGAAGTATTCGCTAAAAATTCAGATGCAAGTGGAGCTGGTGATCCTGAGAGTTGTGTTTGGTCCTGTTCTTCCCTGTCTCACTCTTCCCTTTCTCCTTGCAGGTCTTGATGCAGAGCTGTCCTACGTGAGGAATGATGTGATTAATCACTACGCCTTGTCCTTCAATCTCTTAATTCCCAGTGAGACCAACAATCTCCACTTCACCTGGCATGCTAAATCCAAGGTGAGCAGTAACTTCTGGGTTTGGGTGCTTGAGACATGAGCTGTGCTGCCTAGTGAATATTATCATTAGTGTTATTAGTTCTGTTATCACATAATGGCTCTTGTCTTTGCAAAAATTAGCATGTGCTAGGTGCAAAATACTTATTTATATGACTGCAGGCAGCAAGTTAAGATGATATATATCCAAGCTGTTCCTTTCTTACTTTAGAAAGGTTGAGCACTTATTTTAAAGTATTTTGTGCTGCTTGCTCCTGGCAAGGTCCATGTATGTACACAAGCTGTGGAATCTCTTCTCTTGGTGCACTGGACACGCAGAAGGGGCAGCCATGAACTGAAGCCTCTGGAAATGATATGTACAGCAATTGTTGGAGAGATTTCTAGAAACATATGCCTGGAGACAAGGAGAACCTATAAAACCAGCATCTAGTATGTTATTACCGAGCCCTGATTAAATGGAAAGGGGTTTTATTTCACTTAATCACCGTGGCTGGAGCGTGCAGCAGCAGCTGTCAGAAACATTGCCTGTGCTCTTTCCAGTTCCTTAACAATTTATATTTTCATATATTAAATGATCTGTTTAGTCTCTGCCAGATGTTCATTCTGAGTTGTTGGGTTTTTTTCTTTTTTAAATTGAGTGATGGTCGTTCTTCTGTCCTTAGGAAGGAAATGCTGCAGTAGGAGCAGTAACATGAGTTTCCTTGTTAGAGCTGCAGCCATGGGCCACCTGCATCCCTGTCCCTGCCCTGAGCTTCCTTGGGCCTGGCTGGGAATTCTCAGGAGGAATTTTTGAGCTTGTGTAGCCGGTCCTGTGATTGCACCTTCCCTTCTGACTTGGGGGGGTGGGTGCAGGGCAGTTTGTAGGAGCTCAGAAATTGGGTCGTGTCTCCACACTTGGCATCTTGACTGGAAAATAAATTGATAACAGAAATGAACCATATTATGTTTTAGAAAGGAGGGAAAAAAATAAACTGTTGGGCCAAACAAAGTCAAACAAATTCATTCAACTGACTGTGAAGGGTTGGGATTAATTTCCAACAGGATCTTAGGACTTACAGTAGGCCCTGTAGGGTTTTTTTTGAATGAATGTTTGCTGAATCAGGTTCTTAAGTGGAAACAAAATCTTGACTATAGTTGAATAAATTGTTTCTAAGCAATTTTGTTTGTAAAACCGACTAGAAGAGGGGGAATTTTTTGAATTCCTATGGCTGACTTTTGAAGAAGTAAGTTTAAAAGTACTGACAGGTGAGGTTTGTGGGGGATTTTTTTTTTAATACACCACTCTAAATTCTGCCTCAAATTTTAAAGAACGATTTCTGTTTTGGCTCTCTTAATTTAAACTATCACAAATGCCTGATATTTCAATGTCACATAAGAAACTCGGAATGTGGTCCCTTAAAATCACCAGAACTCTTTGAAAATAATGTATGTAGTTTTTTTTTTTCTTTTCAAGAAGAATTGTGAAAAGGTATGTAGCATTTCTTTTTACTACTGCAGAGATTTCTGATGTGTTTTCTCTCTCCCAACTCTTGTTACAGGTTGAGTATAAACTGGGATTTCAGGTCCATGATCCCGTGGCCATGGCTCTGCCCCAGGCCAACATTTCTCTACAGGGAGAAGTTCCTCGCACCCTCTCAGGTAAAATTCCCACCCCCATCCAGCTAATGGGGGAATAATGGTCATTTACTCCCAAATACAGTTTTAGTAACCTGTGAACATTTAATATAAGTGACATAAATGAATTTAAAATCTATGTCCCTTAATGCTCTAACAGTTGTCTGAAGTGATGAGGCGTGAAGGCTAAAATAACATTTCTTAATATCGAATTATTTGACAGTGTGCTTTATAAACATCATTTATAAAAACCCTTATCATGGAAAAGTTGTTCCATCACAAGGTCTGAGAAGTGCTCAAACTTACCTGCAATCCCTTTTGTTGTGTTCACAGTGTTTTGTGTGGAACTCTCCTGCACTGGCAGACTCGACTCCGACGTCACAATACTAATGCAGCTCAACTTAACAATGAATTCCTCAAAAAACATCACAATTTTAAATTTCAAAAGAAGGAAAATGTGCTACAAAAGTAAGAGATTAAGTTTCAAATCTTTAGAAGTTCTCACTGTTAAAGTGTGATAGGAAAAGGGAGTGGGATGGTGTGTGATCCAGGACAGGAATAACAGAGTGAGTGTTGGAGAGGATTGGAAGAAAGCAGGTCAACTTTTGTCTTTCAGAGATCAGTGGGGACTTGTGGTAAAAGCAGAAGCTGGTGAATGAATAACTTTCCCCAAGAGTTCTGCTGTATTGATTGACCTTTATTTTTTACATATATATCAGAAAGCATTTTCTCTGTACTTGGAAGGAAAAAAGGTGTTTCTTCAAAACTGCGACACTCTGAGAATTCAAATTGTTCTAAGAATTACCAAGCAAATCTACTTAGTTCATAACTTATGATAAGATTAGCTGTTTAGTAAATATAAGGAGGTGATAGTCTGTCAGACATGGAGTACAAAATGATCTTGGGGTGTAATCCAGACTGTGGAAATCCCAGACTGACTCTTTGGTGTTTCCACTTGGGAATCTGCAAGCATAATTTATACTTGGATTGTTGCTGCTTCCTAGAATTTTCAGAGTATTTAGTAGTATTTTGATAGGCATCAGAAGACAATTGTTTAGGAGGATCCCAAGAGCTGTGCCCTCCTTAGGAGTGGTTGTGGTGTCCCGTTCCCAGCCTTTGGGGGTGGCCATCTCTCTCTTTCCATGCTCCTCCTGACTCTGATCACGTGGAGCCTTTGGATAGAACAGCAGTTGGCTTTCCAGAGGGACGTTTTGTCACTTTTCTGGAGTGTAAATGCCCAGGGATGAACTTGGGGAAGGTGTGGGTGGAAGAGCTGGTGTGACTCTGTAGCATGTAACGTTGGGGTACTCCTGTTCCTTGCATTGATGCTACAGGAAGATCATTCTTAATTATAATAATTAATAATAATAATAATAATAATAATAATAATAATAATAAGTAGTAGTAGAAGTAGTAGTAGTAGTAGTAGTATTAAAGTGCATCTCTGTTTATAGTAAAAATGGAGGTCTGGCTGATAACACTGACATTTTTACCTTTATGTTATGTTTTCCTGGGTATTTTTTCAAATATTCTCAGTGAGAGAAGTCAGCCCTGCTGACCCATTCGCAACTATGGATGTGTGGCAGAGGTTTCCATAGGCACCACACAGTTTTCTGGGGCTGTGAGACAAATCCACTTCCTAAATCATGCAGAAATGATTCTTATAAAGATCACATTTCTGCAGGTTCATCAAACCATCAATGACTTTGTGTGTTGGTTGGTGTAGATCACCCAGGGATTTCTGACTTTAATTTAGTACCTAAGTTAGAAATACAAAGGAACTTGCTACTGGTTTTGCTCAGGGCATTCCTGATAGTTCCTCCTCAAGTTTAAAAAGGGAATAAAAAAAAGAGGAGGAGAAGAACTCTCTGATTTTTCCCTGCCCTGCATTACTGTTTCACAAGGTGATCAGGCTGAACTGGGATGGGAAGGGGCTGGGCTGGATTGGGCACAACTGGAAGCAGGAAAGGGGATGTGCAAGTGGGACTGTGCCTTTGCAGCCACAGAATTATTGGATTCCCTCCATGCAAATCCTCAGGGAGGTTCACCTGAAGGCATCTCCACAGCCTGCATTCCCTGGGTTTGCACTGCTCCCCTTGGAAACCAGGCTCACAATAAGCCTAATGAAGATTTGTTCCCTTTGTAAAGGACCACAGCACATGTATTGTACCTTTAGCTGCATATTTCTGAGTATTTCAATAGTCATCATGTCTCTCATCCTTCAGTCTGGTTTTCCCTAAAGGAGGCAATTGGCTTCCTGTGAAGGGCTGCAGTGATAGAAGTACACCAAACTGAATGGTTTTGTCTCATCTCTTTAGAGCTTGAACCAGAAGTCAAATCTCCAACAGCTGATAAAAACAGCAGCAAGGCTCTCTGTAAGTAATCCTGAACGTATAGCTTTGGGTGTGAAAACTGGAAAACTTGGGATGCTCTTTGGTGCCACAGCTTTCCCTGTTAAAACACTCTCCAGGTAGTCTGTACTGTACCCAGTATTTTGGGGGGGGTGTTGATAATTAATTTTATTAATTAATTGTATTAACTAGCGAAGGGGGTAAAAACCTCTATTTCAAGTCTCCTTACAACTCCCGTGTCCCATCTCAGGGGCTCTGGTTTCCCTACATGGCTGATCTGTTTTCTTTAGGACTTTAGGACCTGTCTGGTTTGCTGTTCTGACCTGTCACTGTTGAGTGAATGGGACGAGATAGTTTCTTTTACTCACTCCTGCCTGGAAGTACCATCAGCTGTCTGTGCTCAGCCTCCAGAGTGCCCAAAATGTCAGTTTGGCCCAAGTGCTCTTGGAAGGCAGTGGAGTGCATTGCTCAGTGTTCTCTTTACCCCCTGCTGTCTCTTCCAGGGCAGTTGTTCTCCAGGATACCTGATCCCTCCCTGCCTCCAGTCCCTCTGCTCACGTTGTTGTAACAAACTAACAAATTGTAATTTCTTGTGGGCTTTGTTTGTTTTTTTTTTTTTTTTCTTTGAGAAGAGTTTGGTGACTTTGCACCTCCCTGTTTCAGTTGATCCTGTAAACGCAGCTCCCACCACTTCCACCCGGGTGTTCTACATCAGTGTGGGCGTGTGCTGTGCTGTGATATTCCTGGTGGCAATAATCCTGGCTGTCCTGCACCTCCACAGCATGAAAAGGATCGAGTTGGATGACAGGTGTGTATTCCAGCTGTCCCAGGGCGTTTCTGGGACGTGTTTGCTCAGATCTGTGGGAGTTTGGTCTCAAAACGAGATCCGTGGGATTTCTGCTCTCCATGTCAAGCTGTAGCAGGTATTACCTGTGTAGGGTTGTGGTAAGTGCTGTGCTGCAGAAAGGCAGCTTTTGCAGGTACCCTGCTGTTTATGTGGTGGAAGGGTTGTGGCTGCTCAGTTTTTGTCGGAGTAGTTCTGTGGAGTGGGGAAATTTGGACAGAATCAGATTTACAGGGGTTGTCAGGATTGACAGAAAAATTGGTAGATACTTGGGCACACGGAAAAGGCAGGCTGGGAGAGCTGGGGGTGTTCAGCCTGGAGAGGAGAAGGGTCTGCAAAGACCTTTTAGCCCCTTCCAGTGCCTGAGGAGGCTCTAAGAGAGCTGGAGAGGGACTTTGAACAAGGGCCTGGAGGGACAAGAGAAGAGGGACTAGCTTCCCACTGCCAGAGGGCAGGGTTAGATGGGATATTGGGAAGGAATTGTTGGCTGGGAGGGTGGGGAGGCCCTGATACAGGTTGCCCGGAGAAGCTGTGGCTGCCCCTGGATCCCTGGAAGTGTCCAAGGCCAGGTTGGACAGGGCTTGGAACAACGTGGGCTAGTGGAAGGTGTCCCTGCCCATGGCAGGGGGTGGAATGAGATGAGCTTTAAGATCCTTTCCAACCCAAACCATTCTGGGATCCAGGAGTCTATGGAAACATTTGTTTTTTACTGACATCTACTGGAGACTGAATTTCAGTTTTCTCTATTTTTATGGATTTTCCAGTATTCCCTTTGCTCTTAGGGTACAGTCTGAGGATTACAGCTGCTTGGTTATAAAGCTGGAAATGTTGCACTCTCCCAAATGCATTTCCAATCCAGAAAAACTGTGGCACATGCACGTGGAAGGGACTTGTAATGTTAACCCAAGGGCAGTGGAGTAGGGATTAAACACCGAGGTGGAAGAAAGGCTGGAAAAGCAGGTGGACTGAGGCTGCATCAGATGCAACTGTTCAGGACGTGGCAGTTTGAAACTGGATCCTTTGGAAAACAGTCGGGCCTGTGGGTGGTCACCCCTGGTGAAAGGGTGTCTTGAACTACAGGATATCTTGGACTGCTGCTGTGCTGCCTTTAACCTCTGAGAGTAGCTTTGTCTTTTCATCGTCCTCTTCATCCTTTCATCTGTTCCTTTCAGTTTTTCTCTCTGCCATCCCCTCCCCTGGTGTCCCCAGCCCACGGGGCTTTGGGGAGTCACTGCCTTCAGCAGTTGGGATTTCTCAAGGCTTGATTGACTTGTCACCTTCCCTGAATTCCTTTGTGCTTGACTGTCTGCTGAGGGGTTTTAATCAGCTGAAGGTGCTAAAGGATGTGCAGCTTCAATTCAGAAAGGGAAAGCATTGCAGTTATAGTGTGTGAGCAGTGTCATCTGGGAGGTTTTGAGGGTGTGTCCGGCCCAGCAGCGGGATCAGTTGTCCTTCCATCCGCTCCACGGCACTGGATTTCTGTGGAGATACAGGCTAAAAATCCACCTCATGTTGGTCCTCTGTGGTTTGCAAGTGTTAATGATTTGCTGTAAATCAGTTTATGCCCTACTGATAGATTCTGATAATTTCAGGGAGGTTTCCCTGCCCATGGCAGGGAGTTGGAACGAGATGATCTTTATTGTCCCTTCCAAACCCAAACCATGCTGTGTTCTTATGAAGTTTGTGCAACTCCTGGGGTTTAGCTCTTCAGAGCACCATGTGAGGGCTTGATTTTGGAGCCCAAAGGTGCCTGACCTGACAAAACCTTGGATATGTTCCTGGGTAAGAGCTGTGGTCAGCTGGTACCAGAGCAAAGGTGTAACAGAGGCAACGTGTGCCTGAAAATCAGCATCTGTGGAGTTCTGTTTTCAGCAAACTCACTCAGAGAAGAAACAACTTTTGATTTGGCTTTGAAATACAACCTCAAACTATTGCTGTAAAGGGGTTCTGAAAGGAAGATGATAATGTCATTGCAGTTAATAACCCTCCCAGGAGCAACAGTTGCTCTTAATTTCAGACCCCAGAACTAAATAAAACCGAGGAGGGTTGTTAACTAGAAGCTCAATGCAGGCAGCTGAGTTTACAGGTGCACACAGATTATTTAAGAACATTGTATTGGAAGTCCAGAGCAAATGCTCCAAAACCTCCTAGAAAAGGCACTGGAAAAAGTGCCAAGGAAAGCTGGCATGGCTTAACAGCGGGATAATGGGAGTCATTAAAGCAAGAAGGCATCATTCAAAAAGCTGATCGAGTATGAGAGTGGGAAAGCTCAGAAAGGGTGTTAAACCTAAAACCCAGAGTGAAACCAACCCAAAAGGGAGGGTTTCAAACTTGCAGCAGGCATTAGAAGAGTAATTCCCTTCTCAAACTTGCCTCCAGCCAAAGGAATCCGTAGGGCTGGTGGGTGATCAGGTTACAAAAGCAGTTTCCAACCAGAGCAGGAAAAGTTGTGCATCCACGTTTAATGCAAGAACCATGCCAGGACACTTGTTTCCAGGGAAATGGGTCATGTTGAAGCAGCTTGTGGGTGAAATAGTGGGAACAGTTAAAATAAGCAGTATTGAGTTGTCAACACATTCAGCAGAAGCGGAGATGCTTTTAAGTCGGATAAAAGGGGGAGGATGTTTCTGTGTGTTTGGAGTGGGACATCAAAAAAGGTTTTCTCTGGCCCTGCCATCTGAGCTGGTAACAGGTCCTGCCTTTGCCTCTTCACCTGTTCTTGGGCCATTACAGCTACAACAACTCTGGTAGGAATTTGACTGTAAGGATAAGACAGAAGACGTTCTGCTGTGGTTTACCTGTCTCATGAACACTCGTGCAGCTCTGGTCCTTCTGCCCACAGAAAGCATCTCAAAACCACATTGTAGGTGGTCCTGGAAGAGACAACCCTTAGTGAGGGGAATGACAAAGTAGGGTAGAGCAGTTTGGGCTGTAAAAGAGTCTCAGTGGGACATTGGTACCGTGAAAGAAATGTGTGCAAGTTTTCTGTGGGCCTTCTCTGGAGTATAATGGTTGGGTTTGGTATGGCAGGGTGGTTCTTGCTGTAAATGTTTTGTCACTTTGATTATTCAAAAGTGAGGGGAAAGTACTGGAAAACAGAGCAAATTCTGCAAAAGAAGCAAGAGGAAGCTGTTCACGCTGCAAGAACAGAAGTGCTGAGATTTTTGAGTTCCTTGAAACACAATTTAATGTGTGAGCGACTTCAAAAACTCCGCTCTTTCCAAGCCTTGCCTGGAGAAATCTCCTGGTTTATCGCCACTAAGTTAACTTTGAATGTGTTCCAGTGGCAAGTAGTGATGTTTTAACAGTCCATCTTTGTTTTAAACCAGCATCAGTGACAGCAGCAGCTCCCAAGGCCTGTCCCAGCCCTCCACACAGACGACGCAGTACCTGCGAGCTGACACCCCCAACAACGCCACGCCAGTAACCAGTAAGTGTTAATCTAAGGACAGACTTATCCAGCCATGCCACAGTCAGGAGGGAGCTCTGGGGCTCAAGAGTGATCCCATCTCCATGTGTTTCTGATGGTTGTGTTATTCTTTTCATGTCTTTTTGCTTCCAGCTTTGCTTGAAATGGTATGAAGTAGCTAAAAAGAGCAGTGAATGCAAAGGAAGGGTGGCAGTGGTTTGTGTTCTCTGTGGTTGACTGGTCTGGTAACTGATATCATGGAATCTCCTGAGCTGGAAGGGACCCACAAGGATCATCCAGTCCAGCTCCTGGCCCTGCACAGGCACCCCAACAATCTCACCCTGTTCCTGAGAGCGTTGTCCAAACCCTCCTGGAGCTCTGGCAGCCTTGGGGCTGTGCCCACTGCCCTGGGGAGCCTGGGCAGCGCCCAACCAACCTCTGGGGGAAGAACCTTTTCCTGAGATCCAACCGGACCCTGCCCTGGCACAGCTCCAGCTGTTCCCTGGAGTCTTGTCACTGGTCACAGAGGGCAGAGATCCCACGTGCAGCACAAGGGAAAGGCTCCTGGTCACTCCAGTGAGGCTGAACAGCCAAGGAGCTGCACTCCTGGTGTGTCTCTGCACTGTCCAACTTCCCTCCAGTGGGAACAGTCCCTTCCCTGGAGCAATGCTGCGTGGGATAGCCCTCCACTAAACAATAATTTGAGGAGCAAAACTTCCACAGATAATAAATATATAACACAGATAATAATAAATAAATACAGAATTAACACACAACCCAGCTGATCGTTGCACAGTTGTGTTAATTGGGTTTTCAGTAACATTTAAATTTTTAAGAAAATATTGCCAGAGTAATTCTCAAGATTTCTCTAATGATTCATAAACTTGTGCAAAAGTACTCTCTGTCCTTTCTGACTCTGCTGGTGTCTCCAGATGTATGGAAGTGCCAGCAGAGGGCACTGGTAGTTTGGTTATGTCCTGCTGGGGTCAGGCGTCTTCCCTCTTCATTTCCTCCTTGTCAGGGCACTGCAGGGAGGTGTTAGTCACCTTTCCTTGGGGTTAATAAAGAGGCACTTTATTATTATACATTATTGTTATCTCGTGACACTGCAGAGAATCTTTGTGTGATTTCTTTCCCTGCTGCTGATTCTTCACATGGCATCTTGTGTTTTTTATTGCTCAATCCTCTTTTTAAGACGAATACATCATGTTTTTAGGGCCATGCTGGTCTGTACCTGTAGGTGGTGCTGAGGTGAAGCCATGTGCTTGTATTTTCATTCCAAGGGTATTTATGTTGGATTGTTTGGCTCTGCTGGCTCCTCAGGTTATCCTACGTTACGGATAGAGAAGAATGATCTCAAAAGTGTCACTCTCATGGAGGCCAAAGCTAAAGTGAAGGACATAGCCATCTCCAGGGAGAGGATAACCCTCAAAGATGTGCTCCAGGAAGGTATTTACAGCACTCAGACACTTTATTCCTGCACCACTGATATATAAATACACAGATATTGATATATAAATATACATAGATTTTTATTGCTGGATTTTTCTGAGATTATTCATGGGTGACATTTCTGATCTTTATAACTTTGGTGGAAGAGAGGAACGATGAGTGATGTTTTCACTTGGGGTGTGGGGAAAGCAGTTTCTGGAATTTATTAGAATGGGGGAGCAACTAAAAGGAAATCACTGGGCTTGTCTGTCTTACCAATCTGGTCCCTTAAATAAAGGAAGGGGTTGGATGGCTGAGGAGTGAGGGAATCAGTTGGGACTGTAAGTGGCCAGGTAACTAATTTTTGAGAATTCCTGCTCTTAACAACAAAAAAAAAAATCAAAGTGAAAACAACCCAAAGACCAGAAAAACTTCAGTTGTCCGAACTCAGCGTCTCAACTTGATAACCTTTGATCTGGAAATCTGATCAGCAGATGCAACATTTACAGCCCTGATATCAAAAATTCAGAAATTACCTGGTTCTTTTCATAGAATATCCTGAGTTGGAAGGGACCCACAAGGATTCTGGAGTCCAACCCCTGATTGTTCACTTTGGAACTGTTCGTGCACAACGTTGATTGATTCTTGTTGATACCAAATTTGGGAAATAAGCTTATTTAGGGTTTTTTACCATTAATCTCTGAGTCTGTGTTCCCTGAGCCATCAAACTTCCCAGAGCTGAAGTAGTGTTTTCTTAATAGATACTCTCTTAATGTTATCACTGTGTTTTACCCACTTAATACTAATTGTATGTTCTCTTTCCAGGCACCTTTGGGCGCATTTTCCATGGAATTCTAATAGAAGAGAAAGACCCCAGTAAAGAGAAGCAAGTTTTTGTCAAGACTGTTAAAGGTATGTTTGCAAAAGGACTGGGTTTGTGTGTGGGTGTTTGAGTTGTGGTGCAGGCTGAGGGTACCAAACCTGGCTCTCAGAACAACCCTCCCTCCCCAAAATATGCAGATGATTACTGCTTAAAAAACAAAAGCAGTTTGGATGCTGCCTTCAGCCAGAGAGATTGCCTTCAGCAATCTTATATGGAAGAAAAATGCATATATCCTCCACCACTGCCTTCAGTTATTTTCCCTGGAATACTTTCACTTATTATTGTTCTAAGTAAAAGTCAGATTGTTTTTTTTCCCTAGCATGTCATTGCTCTTTCCATCCACAGCCTTGTTCCCTGCAAGTTGCTGAAAACCACCTAAAATACATCTTAAAAATCTTCTATAAATGTGTGATTGTGCACAAGGCAGGGCATGGGCTCTACCTTCCTTAAGCTTTGCTGGTGAAGTGTGAGAATTAGCATTTAGAACTGAACTGATACAAATAGAGCATCTGTGTCCAAGAAATATTTTGTTGGAGGGATTGAAATGGTGACAGGTAGACTTAAGAAACAAGGTAAGTAGAGATGAAAACCATATTATATATATCCTGTGTATATATTACATATATCCCTACATTACATGTATCTACATACATCCCTTCCTCTGCATTCATCATTGTAGGAGTCTTCTGGTAGCTGAATTCCCAGTGCAGTGGTTGTTTCACCACTTATTTTTGTCATTTCAGTTGGGTGCATTATTGTCTTTTGGTTTCTCATTTTACAACTTCTTTAATTCTTAAGAAAAAAAAAATTAGTATTCTGTAAGAATCACAACTTTTTACATTTTTTTGCCTTGCTGTTAATTTTTAAAGATCCTGATTTTAAAGAAGAAGGTGGGAAATGGTGAAGCTGCTTAATTTTGTTGCTGTTGAATCTTTCTGTTACCCATTTATTCTCTGCCATCTTTAGTATGTTGCTTAAAGAAAGCAATTTTCTTGGTCTGTTTCTTGCATAATCTTGTGATGATCTTTTCTCTGGCATGTCATAGAATCACAGAATGAATCAGGGAATCTCAGAATGGTTTGGGTTGGAAGGGACCTTAAATTTCATCTCATTCCACCCCCTACCATGGGCAGGGACACCTTCCACTAGCCCACGTTGCTCCAACCTGGCCTTGGACACTTCCAGGGCTGGGGCAGCCACAGTCTCCCTGGACAACCTGTTCCAGGGCCTCATCACCCTCCCAGCCAACAATTCCTTCCCAATATCCCATCTATCCCTGCCCTCTGGCAGTGGGAAGCCATTCCCCTTGTCCTGTCACTCCAGCCCTTGTCCAAAGTTCCTCTCCAGCTCTTCTGGAGCCACTTTAGAGGCTGGAAGGGGCTCTAAGGCCTCCCTGGAGCCTTCTCTTCTGCTGCCTTCTGTTCCCCCTCCTGACAAACCCTTCTGACTGTCATTTTGCTTTTATTTAATATAGTTTCCAAAATGTTTGGCCCATGGCACGTGAGTTGCTTTTTATAGCATTGGATTAAATGGCACAACAAGATTTGTCAGAAGAGATCTTAATTTAGCTGCCTCCCATCACCACTTATGGAATTGCTATCCCAAAATGCAGCTTCCAATCCACTCCTAAATCCATACTTCTTTCTCCCTTGGATCTGTAGCACAGTTAATCCTGATTCCTCTTGCCCATCCCTTTGCAGGGAAGGATTTGCTGGCTGTGGTGAACTGGAGCATGGTTTTAGGAGAGTGATGGCATTCACAGGATAGGTCTGCAGAGAATTTCCCAGCTTTGGAAAGGATCTGTGTGGAAAAAGTTCAGAGTAGATTTTGGTGACACTTGTCTGGTTTGGGCAGCAGGGAAAATAACTGTAACCAGCAGCTCAGTTGCAGTGCTGATATTGGGCAGCTTCGTTTTCCTACCCTGGCTGTGATGTGTGTGTGTGCAGCTGGGACATGTAATAAGTTAGGAATTTGATCTGTTTGGGAAAAAAACCCTACTCTCTTGTAACAGGAGTTTTTCCTTGATCTCATTCATCCTGTGGCCACACACACGCTGCTGTTCTGGCACAGGCAGAGCAGGGCAGGACCATAAAATTGTGATGGATATGAGAACTATTAAAGTGACTTAAGTATCTCTTTGCTAAAGGCAAGAAAGGAGCCTGAGAGTCATGGAAAAGAGACAAGGAAAAAAGGCTTTGTCTGTGGAGTTAAATTATCCCTTCCCAAAAGTACAAGCTGCTCCAAAACTGTCTTGTTTCACTCTGAGAGGGATCAAATGAAGCCCATTTGCTGCCCCGAATGCCAGAAAGCAATGGAGGGGGGCTGTGGGGTGTTTTAGATCTTTGGAAAGTGAACTGTGAGCTGAAGTTCTTTCAGGAGGTGCTGAGAGGAAAAATAACCTTCTAGAGAGGAAAAACATCTTTCTTCTCACCAGGATCAGAGCTTGAGAAACTGAAGCCATTGTTTTGGCTGTTCTGACATTAAGGGAGTTGTTATGGCTTTAAACCTGGAATTGCCAGTGAAATCATAGAATTGTAGATCAGTTTGGGTTGGAAGGGACCTTAAAGATCATCCCATTCCACACCTTGCCATGGGCAGGGACACCTTCCACTAGCCCAAGTTGCTCCAAGTCCTGTCCAGCCTGGCCTTGGACACTTCCAGGGATCCAGGGGCAGCCACAGCTTCTCTGGGCAACCTGTGCCAGGGTCTGACCTCGCAGTAAAGAATAAATAAATAAAATTTTCTTCCTTTTCCAAGCTAAAGCTGTTGTCCTTGTCCTGTCACTACAGGCCATGATCACAAGTCTCTCTCTATCTGTCTTATAATCCATCTTTTAGTATTGAAAGGCCACAGAAAGGTCTCCCTGGAGCATTTTCTTCCCCAGGCTGAACCACCTCAACCCAACAAGAACTACAGATGGGACTGGGAGGCTTCCCTGGGCCATGAGCTTGGGTCTGTTGGCTTTTGGGAGAAAGAGCTCTACTCTCTAGGAAAGGTGCCAGGGAAGGGTTGTTGTGCCGTTCAAGGAATGGTTTCTGATTGCTGCTTGTTAGGAAGACCCGTGAATGAATTCTGGAAACTCTTCCTGTGTCCCTCCTTCAGCTGCCAGTGTCTCACAGCATCCCTAACTTCCAAGCAGGATTGTTTCCCATAACGTGGACAGAGGGAATGTGCTGTCAGTTTTCTTATTCCCTATCCCAGGGAAGGGGACTGTTGTGGCCCTTGTGCTCCTCAGGCTGTAGGTACATTTGTGAGTATTTCCTGCTCTGAGGGGAGGGTTTGCAGCCTTGCCAGTTTGCCTCTTCCCTATCTTTTATCTCTCCCGGTGGTTGATTCTTTTCCCCAAAGGATCCAAGCTCATAAGTTGATAGGACTGAGAAGTTGGAGACACTTCTCTTGCAGCCTCAACACCACATCTTTTATAAAGACACATCTTTTATAAAGACACAGGATTCATCCCTGAGTTTCACTCCAGATCCCTTAGAAGAGTTTTTTCTTCCACCTCTAACTCTGGTTCACTCCAGGGAGAAAGTTGTAACATGCCCTGGTAGTGACAAAGTTTCTACCTGCACGTTCATGAAATACATTAGGTTATAATGTTTTTTTAATACTGTATCATCTTAACACTTCTGAGTGTGTCTGGATACCTGAGCCTTCCATTATGTGCAGGGCTCTGAGCCAAGGAGAGCTTAAAAGGAAAATGGATATAATTTGGCAAAATTAGAGGTGGCTTTCTGGAAGCTCTAATAACTTTGGAAATACAGAGGTCCCAAGATCTGGGGAAAAGGTGTCACGTGTTCCTGCTTCCTCTGGATCCTTCATGTTGACCACCCAGTTGTTCTGTTCTCTTTACAGTTTACAGCTTCACTATGTTCATTTGCTAGTCCTCACTGTAAAAGTTTTAATGACTTTCATCTTTAGACTTTTCTGTGGAAAATTTGCCTTATTCCTTTCTTTAAATAGACATCCATGAGGATTAAGGATGATATTGCCAGTAAGAACACGGATACGTTATCTACTATTTTTGGGGTTTTGGAATCCATGGATCAACACAACCTGAATAAGTTCTTTGTTAGAAGATGAGAGATTTAACATTCCCTATTTTAGCAGGGAATTTGCTTCCCTCGTTGTGTTTCTTGTTCTACAGAAGAATTGTGTTATGAGCCTGGAATGTTTCCCTTTCCAGCAGGAGGTTTCCAATCCCTCTCAGCTTTGGGAAGCGTCTCGGTTGGCACGTTTCTCCAAGCTGGCATTGCATCTCTTGCCAGTGATTAACAGATCTCCTCTGCCTTTCTTGGGAGTCTCTGGAAGTCAGAGGGGGGAAAAAAAACACACCTTGGATTTAAAGAACACGTTGTTTAATGGTGCTTTTCCTGTGAAGGAGAAAATTCTTAGCAGAACAAATGGAATTGTGTTATTCCAGGAACATACACAGTGAGGGTGAGCTGTGCAGAGCCCTGACTCACTCAGGACCTTCTGGCCAAGGTACACTTTTGGTAAAAACAACCCCTCGTGCTGTTCAGGATAACCTGGCTGCTCCCATTTCATGTTCTAACCACTTAACATTTTTCTGATGTACGAGGAAGGAGTGTTTGAAAACAAACCACCCATAGAAAGCACTGGAAACAAAGTCAATGTGTGACAAAGGTCAGCTCTTAAAACTTCATTTTACCAACATTAACAAAGCTCTGGGGTTGGCTATCTGAGGTCATGAAAAGTGCTTTAGGACTCTTTCAGCGTTCTTGGCTACCTCTGACATTATACTTTAGATTTTTTTTATCCATTGCTAATCTAGTTAAGAGGAGATGCCCCATCCCTGGGAGTGTTTCAGGCCAGGTTGGAGCAACCTGGTCTAGTGGAAGGTGTCCCTGCCCATGGCAGGGGGTGGAACAAGATGAGCTTTAAGGTCCCTTCCAAACCAAACCACTTTGGGATTCTGTGATTCTGGTGACCCTTTAGAACATCCTCCTGCAGTGAGGAGGTGTAGGGATAGAGATCCTGAGAACTCAGGCTGTGCAGAGCAGGGAAAGCAATAGGACCATTTAGGGGACTTAAGTGTGTACAAGCAGCTTTGTGTTAACCCAGCTGGAGGGTTTCTTGTTCATACTAAACAAATACCACAACCTGGAGCATCCACAGTTGTTCCCAAGGGATCATTTTTAAATGGATTGAATTTGCTGTTCTGGGCAGTTCATTCTTAAAGCACAGCTTTGTGAAAATATTTCGAAGTTTTAGGTTCATGCCTTAAATGCACAGCATTTAAATTAATTGTTGAAAGTGTTTAACCTCCCAAAATCAGGGTGTAGGATCCTGTTTCTGTAGAATATAGTTTATGTAAAACAAAACAAAACAAAAAATCAAGAAAAGAGCTAGTGCTCATCTTCTTCAGTGTCTTCAAAAGGGAAGATACCTGAATTTAAAGAACAGGGAGTAAGCAGCAAATTTCTGAATATCAGCCTAAAAATACACTACATATGTCATTCAATTCTAGTTCTTTAAGAATATCCTGAGACCTAAAATAATACAAAATAAAAAAAAAATACTGAGTAGCAGCTCTTAGGGTTGATGTCTGAAATATTGTACTGATTAATTTAAAGATTTGTTATTCCATATGCTAAAAAATCACCTGCAGTACACTTTGATTTACATGTAGTTAAAATCACTACTTGAATTTCAGTTTTATTTGCTGCTGCCCTTTGGACCATGACATTAGTCATGTCT
Source organism: Chiroxiphia lanceolata (assembly GCF_009829145.1). Taxonomy (NCBI): domain Eukaryota; kingdom Metazoa; phylum Chordata; class Aves; order Passeriformes; family Pipridae; genus Chiroxiphia; species Chiroxiphia lanceolata. The sequence continues at coordinate 21,101,353 of NC_045646.1, read as the reverse complement.
CTCTTCCCCAGTTTCACTTTGCATTTACTTACACTTTCGACTTCATTTCAATGGATTGTTTACGGGTTCATTTAATGGATTATTGAGCAAAGACTCTTTTCCTTGTTTCTCTTTGCTGCTGCTCCTCGAATTCTGGTGTTACTGTTGTGCAGGGAAATAAGACCATCCCCAAATCCTGCTTTTCTCTGCCCTTTTAGAACTGTGTGGGCATTTGTAATGTAGGGAAAACAGAACAACATTCCCTATTTTAGCAGGGAATTTTTTTCTTTCACTCCAGAGGCAGGCAGGAAGCCAGGGATGTGCCACTGGCTTCCATGGTCCCTTGTCCCTGTCTGACTCCTGGGGCCTCTGGAAATTTTAAAGCAGAAATATTTTTCTGCACATCCTTTCCCTTCTGCCTGTGCAAAAGCAGGTTGGATCCTGACTGCTTGCATTCCTTTAGCAGTACATCCTTGTAGTGAAGCTGTGAAAATACCTGGTAGCAGCACTAAAAATGTCCTGTGCAACAGATGTGAGCACGGGATAGTCTTGGAGGGTTGAACTTCGTCCAAAGACTCTAGTAGAAGGGTTAAAGCAGTACCCAGGCACGTGTTCCCTTTGAACTGGGGCTCAATTCTGCCTGGGAGCAGTTTTACCTAATTAATTGCTGTGCAGAAGCATCAGTAATTAAGAAGGATGTGTTGATACAGGGAGCATTTACCACCTGGAGCTGTTCTAGTCCTGCACTCTGGACACACTCTGTGACCTCTGTGCCTGTCACCCTTCAAGAACCAAAGCTCCTGGGCTTTGTCACAGGATATTGGGCAAAGCCCCTAAGGCTGGAAGAGAATAAGGGTTATAGAAGCTCGTGAGAACAGGCAGTTGTGTGGAAAATGGGCTGTACAAGTGCTGTGATGAGGGAGAGTATGAGCTTTCAGTATGAGACAGAAGGAAGTTCCCATGGGAACAAGCAGTTACAAATGGTCCAAAGGTGGGAAAAGCTGCAGGTAAAACATCTTTTTAAATCTTGCTGTTGGGAGATGTGTTTGTTAGAAGCCTTGGAGTTCCTGGCTGTTGTGTTTGCAGAGCTGCTGCTGATAGGAGTGCTGAGGGAATCTGCTGTTCCTGCCTTTAGCAGGCTGTGAAAGGGCTCTGGGTTGACTTAGTTCAGTTTTGGTGTCGTGGATTTTAAGATTCTGCTTTGCCTTCTGTCTGAAGAAACAGATTTCAGTGACTGTGCTCCAATCTGAAGTCTTTAAGTGGTGATGCTGCCTGAAAGGGGGTTGTAGGAAGGGGGTGTCTGTTCTCCCATGTAATGCCCTGCAGCTGATGAGTTCCTGGTCTCAGAGCAAGCAAATTCCCTCAGTCTTAGTGTCATCACAAAACTTGCCCGAGATCTTTTCACCTCATGATTCATGTCACTGATGAATGGTGATGAACAGAGATTTAAAAATGGAGTTTTGCAGCTGGATGTCGAGAAGTTGGTAAAAATCAAGTAGGTTCTTTCTCCCCGTGAGCCAGGCAGGGCCCCAGCACATCCCAGCACAGAGAGATTAGCCTCTTCTCCAAAAATAGCAGTGCCAAGAGTCCCATTGTGCCTGGCTGCATACAAATACTGTGATATCATGAGATAAACCTGCAGCTCTATGAAAGCTGCTTGAAATCCTGCCTTGTTCTTGCTCTGGGCCTTGGCAAAAGGTAAAACCAGGCCCAGAAAGGGTGAAACCAGGGCTTTGAGAGCATCTTCCTCTCTGGAATGTGTTTATATCTATCTCAAATAGTCTTGGTTTTAAGCACCTTCTGAAAGTTGGACCTTTTTGGTCCTAATTGAACATCTATAATTGCCACTGGGTGTTAAATCTTCCTGTTAACTCACCTGAAGTCTCTGCTCTTCATTTACTCAGCTACTGATGTGTGATCACCTTGTGAAAACCAGGCTGCACCTCATCATCATCCAGCTGCAACTGCATGGATTGTTGAGCTCTGACACATTCTTAATCACAAATAATGGTAATCTGTCAGACTTCAGCTCTTTTCAGGGCTTTGAGGAAGTTGTGCAGCAAGCCCTTGTTGCCTTGTCCTGGAGGGTTCAGCTTAAATTCAGGGCTGTTTCCTGGTGCCCAAATTTTTAATGCATGGGAGCCTCTGACCTCAGTTGTGTCTTCAAGTAGCTGTTCTAACTTCAGAGGTTCCTGGCTCTGTGGGAGGCTCTCCCCCTGTTCCCCCTCTCCAGCTGCGTGTGTGGCTGTGCTCATATCAAATGACTTCATGGATCCGGTGCAGACAAAGGAGCCGCCGGAGCCCGTGGGCATTCCGTGGGTTTGACAGGATCCTTCCCCAGCTCTCACCTGTGTGAGGGCACAGACAGTGCCCACGTGTGTGTGTGTGTGTGCTTACATGGATTGCTCAGAGATCTGATGCCTGGTTTCAGTACAGGGTGATACTTTGGCCCAGGCAGGAGGATGAAATCTGGAAGATTCATCCCAGAATGGCCTCGTAAAAACATCTCACCAAGCTGGAATTGCTCTGGGACTCCTATTTCTCATATCAGCCAGAAATGCTGTGGGTTTCCTGGATTGATCTGAAGGATTTTCATACATGATGGTCAGATTCACCAGGTCCTCACAACAAAATGTATGACTACCAAAATCACCTTCACCCTGATCTGTGAAGACCTGAGTGTTGGATGCTCAGCTGTGGTTATAGCCTATTAAATGAGGCAGAGTTAAATGAAAAGTTAAATGAACTTTTTCTTGTGTAACTGATGACAGTGGCCTTAAAAGGAAGTCTGACTGCTATGGGGACTGTTGCAGTAGTATTTGGGTGGTATTTTTCCCCCTTTTGACTAGAATCACTCAAAGAGGTGATTTACATTCTGTTTTGAATTATATTGAGTACAAACCAACAACAGCTGAATTGTGTGGTGGTACTTAATTGGCATTGGTCTCAGCCTTGTACTGCTATTGTTTATTCTGGGTCTGTTGAATTTGTTGGTGTTGGGTAAGTCTTTTTTCCATGCAGAAAACAAGGAAATAATATTGATAAGCAAACACAATACAGATGCTGAGACTGTTTCACGAGATAAGATTTCGATTTCCGTATATACTTGACTGGGAGTCAATTGTCCCTTTGGGTGCTCAACCACTATAAGGTGGAAAGAAAGCACCAGAACATCACAGTGACCTACTGGAAACCTCCCTGAGTGCTGGAAAGGGAAAGGCAGTGACAGGAGAGTGTCATCCCTGACAGAGTTACCGCGAAGAGATGAGTAGGTTCATTGTGCAAAGCAGCTCAACTCGTTCTGTAGATGTTAAATCCACTCTTAAATAATCTCTGATTTAAAGCTTCAAATTATTACTTGGTGGCTCTTATAATTAAAAGCAAACCAGTTCAGCAAGCACAGGGCCAGAGAGTGCATGAGTGGGTTAATCAGCTTAAACTCACACCCAGGAATCGCTTTCCTCCCTTGTCATGTGCTGGGTTGAAGAGGTTGAGGTCTTTCAGTCCTGTAATTAATGCATTTACACCTGGAGCTCTGTGCTGGTAACCTGCTCCTCTGACCTCTCACAATCTGCTTTTACCTCTCCATTTTTAATGCTGCTTGCCCTTTAGAACAGTTGGCTGATTCAGCATTCAGGCCTGTATCATTTAATGCACTATCTCGGTTTTTCTGACTTGTTTCCAAGCCCTTTGCAGTCTCTCTCCTGCTTCTCAAATTAATCACACAGCAAACCTGTCATACCTCTGTGTTGGAGTGCAAACCAGAGGCTTCAGCTGGCGGTGGCTTAAATGTCTCCTGCACTGCAAGAGCTTGTACATACCATCCCCCCCATATGGAATTGTTATCAAATACAAGGGAATCGTGGAGTGGTTTAGTTTGGAAAAGCCCTCTAAGACCATCGAGTCCAACTGCTCCCCCAGCACTGCCAAGGCCACCACTATCCCATGTCCCCAGGTGCCACATCCACATGGCTTTTAAATCCCTCCAGGGATGGGGACTCCACCACTGCCCTGGGTGTCTGTGCCAGAGCTGGACAGCCCTTTCCATCAAGAAATATTCCCCAGTATCCTATCTGACCCTCCCCTGGCACAGCCTGAGGCTGTTCCCTCTCCTCCTGTCCCTTGTTCCCTGGGAGCAGAGCCCAACCTCCCCCCCAGCTCCTCCCTCCTGTCAGGGGGTTGCAGAGCCAGAAGGTCCCCCCTGAGCCTCCTTTTCTCCAGGCTGAGCCCCCCCAGCTCCCTCAGCCCCTCCTGCTGCTCCAGCCCCTTCCCAGCTCTGTTCCCTTCCCTGCACACGCTCCAGTCCCTCAATGTCTTTTTTGTTGTGAGGAGTCCAAATGCACTGGTTGATGCATCCCATAATATACTGCAGCCATAATTGTCACTAATTTAATGGCACCTCTTTCTGGGCTTTTCTAGAGCTCCCACATCACTCAAAACTCAGCCCAAGTCACGTTTTCCCTTGCAGGGTTCAGGCTCAGTTAGGAAGGGGTGTCAGGGCTGCACAGGGAGCAGGCTCAGACCATGGAGAAGGGAAAAGAGCAGATGAGTTCTTGCCTCTTCTTCCTCCCAGGGCAGTAAAATCTTGGCTTGAATCATGTACAGTATGTAAATCCCCCCCTTAAAGCAGCAGGGAAAGCTGATGGGGCTGAGCTGGGCTCTCCTGTGCCAGCTTCCTGCCAAGGCACACCAGGACTAGTCCCAGCACGAGGGAGGGATGAAAAATGCACCCAGGAATGAGGAGGGTGGGATTGGAAGAGCTCTTATTTACGTCACCTTAAGCTTCCCTGTAGGTTCTTGCCACCTGAGAGAGGGAAAAGCCCCAAATACACAAATATTGGTGGGGAAGGGGTTGCAGGCACCACTTGTGCTTCTGCCCACTGGATGGGGGTGTTCTGCCCATTGCCATGGGTCGCTGGAGTTACCACAGATGCCTGAATTTTAGCTGGCAGCAGGGATTTGATTTGTTTATTTATTTAGTTTTAAAGGTGGAGAAGGAAACACGAAAGCTCTAAGGTTACCAAGAGTCAAGTGGGCCGAGCAGAGAGCAAGGAAATAAGTAAACCTAGAAATCAATGGTCTCCAGCAGTGTGGCTGTGAACTGCAGACACCTGTACTGGTAACTGAGCAGCAAAGCAGCGTCCTCAGAGCACATCCACGTTTGGGAAACACGTGGCACGGACCCTGCTTCCACCAGCCCTGGCGCCTGGGCAGGATGTGCCCCACAGTGCCCAGTGCAGGCAGCTGTGCCTGCGCAGAAGCTGTCAGGAAGTGGCAAAAATACAGCCTGTCAGCACCTGGAGTGTGGCTTGTTTCCCTTCTCGGCGTCACCCCACTCGTTCAAGCAGAAATAACCCTCAGAACTTGGCTTACTCACATGGGGCTTTTTAAATTCCATTTTAAAAAGGGAGGCAAACAAGTTCTGTTTGTGCTCCAGTGACCTCAAGTGACTTGAAAACGTGGACTGAATTGTAATGGATGTGTTGGTTTGATTCCAAGGCTGTGTCTGTGGTTCCCTTTTCCCCCTAGATCAGGCCTCGGAGGTGCAGGTGACAATGATGCTGACTGAGAGCTGCAAACTCCGAGGACTTCACCACAGGTAAGGCAGGCAAGGGGTGTGACAGAACTGTCCCTGGGAGCTGGAAATCCCTGTGCTAAAGCTAAAGCTCCCTGAGGGGGGAAAGGGAACTGTTTGTTTAGAATTCAGTGAGACTTTTATAGGATCGTGGAATCCCAGACTGGTTTGGATTGGAAGAGACCTTAAAGCCCATCCAGTGCCACTCCCTGCCATGGGCAGGGACACCTTCCACTAGCCCAGGTTGCTCCAAGCCCCATCCAACCTGGCCTTGGACACTTCTAGGGATCCAGGGGCAGCCACAGCTTCTCTGGGCAACCTGTGCCAGGGCCTCAGCACCCTCACGGGGAAGAATTTCTTCCCAATATCCCATCAAATCCTGCCCTCTGGCAGTGGGAAGCCATTCCCTCTCATCCTATTCCTGTCCCTGCAGGCCCTTGTCCAAAGTCCCTCTCCAGCTCTCTTGGAGCCCCTTTAGGCACTGGAAGGGGCTCTCAGGTCTCCCTGGATCCTTCTCCTCTCCAGTCTGAACACCCCCAGCTCTCCCAGCCTTGCCTAAAATACAGGATTGTATTAAAAGCAGTAGCAGGTTCTTGGGGAATCATGCTTAAAATTGAACCAAAATGACCCAGCCCCCCTCTCTCATCATTCAGAGTGAGTTGTTGTCCTCCCTTTTGTAAGTCAAACTATTTTTAAAAAGTCCAAAAAGCTTTTCTTCTCTACACTGCCCATAAAGCTGGGACCTTCACGGGTCTGTAGAGCTCATGGGTGTGACACCTGACTGTCAGATGCCTTCAGGTAAGAGCAAGAAACTTCAAAATTCCCTTTTAAAAATCATCGTATCTCTTTGGAGACTTTTACTAACAAGTTTTAAGTAGGAAATACAGGTATTTAAAAAAGTGATTGATGGAAATTTGAAACTGTGTCCAGTTTGGTTCAAGTTCCTATGAATGTATATATTGATATTTATATATTATTATATATATTTATATATTGATCTATTTATATTTATAGAATGACACTACAGGAGGATGTTTAGAAACACCACAGCATGGGGGTTACCTGGGCCATAAGAGGGTTGGAAGGGACATTTAAAGTGGTTTAGTGGTGGCCTTGGCAGAACTGGGTTAAAGGTCTTTTCCAACTTAAATGATTCCCTGGTTCTAAAACTGTGTAGTTAGAATACAATTTGATGCTTAGCTGATTCAAAACTACATTTTTCTGTTCTGTCACTTTGCAGTGGATCAAACATGATATTTTGACTTTTTTTGTTGTTAAAATACTCTAAGGGAACTGTATATTCTGTGTCAATAGTTGCCTTTAGAATGATACACTTCCTAGCTGAGGATATATCACTTCAGAGTCCAAATGATAACCTGCATTCACAGCAATTTATTTCAGCCCTCTTGGACCAAATGGAAAAAATTTGGAGGGTTCTTCCTAATGGGAAAGTATTCAAATATTGCATTTATTAAGAAGAGTAATGTCTAGGGCTTCAATTATTTGGACATGTTGTGCTCAAGAGTTCATAATACAAGATTAAATACTGTTCTTCAACATTGAATTAATTTCAGTTACTGTATTTAGGGATCAGAAATATTTTTTTACCAGATTTCAGTTCCGTAAAATGAGGAATTTCTCTGTCTTGCAGGAATCTGCTGCCTATCACCCATGTCTGTATAGAAGAGGGAGAGAAACCAATGGTGCTGCTGCCATACATGAACTGGGGGAACCTTAAACTCTTCCTGCGACAGTGCAAGTTGGTGGAGGCCAACAACCCTCAGGTACACCCAGGAATCTGGGAATTCGTGCCCATTAACCCTGGATTTGCTCTGTCACCTGTCTTTGTGCCTTCAAAGGAATAGTTGTGGCATTGGTGTGACCTGCAGAGGAGGTTCCCCAGCAAGTGTTGGGCTTGATCCATACTAGGAAAACGTTCCTGGCTGTGTTTATCAGCATGAGGCTGACTAGTATATCAGTATATCAGTGGTATATCAGTGCATCTTCAAATTATCCTAAAAAATAGAGAAAACAGTGTCTGATTGTGGAGATTTAAATTAGGGGAAATCCTGTCTGGAGGAATTTCAGATTTCCTGATTTTAGTTTTGGTGTAATTAACAGTCCCTTTAATTACTGTAGTTCTTTGTTAGTCAAATAACTGGATTTATTGAACTTTAGATAAGGGAAGCAATCTCTGATTTTTATTTTTTTTTTTAAATTGCTGTGGGTGCTCTTTAGCATTAATAACTTTGCTGTGTTTCCATGGGACCTGTGGCATATATTTCCTGAAAGAAAATATGCTTGTTTTTAATAATTTGAATTATCTTTTAGTGCTGGATGTGTATATACAGTAAAACTATCCCTCTTGTTAGAATTACCTTGTTTTCAACTTCACCTTGGTTTGGATTCTTTAGACTAAATCAGGCACAAAATGAAATCCCAAGGTGAGAATTTCTTCCTGTTACATACCAAATTTCAAACTAGCCACTTTATTATCATTTTAGTGTAATATTTGGTTTATTTTAACCCTGGTCTTGCAACTTCAGTGTGTTCCCCACATCCTCAGGTTCCTGAAACACTATAGAAGTGGAAGAGGGAAGGCAAGCTATAAATATGTGTAAGATTTTAATTTAGGTAGGACTGTGAAGTTGCAAAGGGAGCTGGAGCAACAGCATTGGCTACTGGTTTTCAGCAGTAGAGAGCAACAAGGACTGGGACTGTTTGTACTCCTGCCTGGAAATGAGCTGGTTTTCAGGGAGATGAAGTGAAAAAAGTGTGGTAAGAAGGGTAAAATCGACCACTTTTACCTGTGTTCACCTCTAATCAAAGGAAAAGCAGGTGCAACTTGGAAACATTTGCCCTTGGAATGTCAAAAAAAGGAGGGAAAACTTAGAATAAGGGGTTTTCCTGAGTGTCCCTCGGGTCTGTAGAGACTAGAAGGCATCAGGCACTGAAGAGGAGGGGAGGGGCACTGCAGCACACTCAGTGACCCTGCAGGCACTGGGCTGGCAGTGATTGCTGTTGTGGGCTCTTTGCAGGCCATCTCCCAGCAGGACCTCGTCCATATGGCCATCCAGATTGCCTGTGGCATGAGCTACTTGGCCAGACGGGAGGTCATCCACAAAGACCTGGCTGCTAGAAACTGTGTGTAAGTACTGTCACCTCTGGGGCTGGAGCTCTTCCAGTCACCCTGATGGAGTTCCCAGGTATAGTGCTGAGCTTCTTCCTGAGTTTTAGGTGACTGGTTTTGTCAGTGAAGCTGTTTTCCTCCCAAACCCAGGGTGGACCAGGTTTTAAAGGAAGCAGAACATCCCCACTATAAATACTTCTGCTGGGTTTGTCTATCACTTCTTTTTTTTTTAAAGTCTTGAAAAGAATTAAAGCTTCCCTTCAGCTTTAATAAGAACTTGGAATATCTCTGACAATTTATCAGTGATGGATTTTGGTACGAAGTTGTTTTTCTTGGGTTTTTTTCCCCTTAGGTAATGGCCTCATGGCTTTGGTCATTGGCAGATTTTTTTAGTTCGCAAGTGATGGATGAATATGAATGAGCTTTGGAATGGTAGAAATACCAGAGTAGGGTTTGAGACCATCTTCTGGCTGGAATACACCCTCAAAATGTAGAGATGGAGGTGCTTGGTGGCTTTCTATGAACCAAATCCCTCACATGATCTCTGCTCACCCTCTACCTGCTCTTGTGCTCCCTGAGGATGCTCAGTGGGATGGACTTCTTGGGAGATTCTGTTCCTAATTCCTATTGCTTTTCCTTACCGGTGAACACGTTGAGGAAGAAGTGCTACCACGGGGAGCAAAGGTCACAAACATCAGGGAATCCCCTGGAGCTTTAGGGTTGGAAAGAGAAGGAGATGCCAGTGGCTGGGATCCCTGGAAGGGCTTTGTTCCCCCTGCCCCCCCTTCAATCCCCAGGTCTGCTCCTGTGTGGTGAAAGGCTGGGAGAAGTTGGTACCAAGTGTGTCAGATCCATGTCCTAACTTTGGGAAGGGAGCCAGGGTTGCAGTGCTGTTGGCAAGTTTAAGGGACTAAATACTTTTGGTCTCATGTGTCCATGGCACAGCCAGGTCCAATTCCAGTGGACAGGAGGATTGCACAAGTCGGAGCTCTCTAATCACTGTGAAATTGCCCTTTAGATTAAATTTGTTTATAGATAAGTCTTCTAGGAATTTCTCTGAACTCTTAACAATAATTAGATATGGAAATTCCCTGGGCTGTAAATTTTTAGGATAATGAACTGGCCTGAAAATGCATAGAAATGGGATAAATAAGAAGGTATCAGAGACTGTGAAGGGGGAAACACACAAATTGAGCATTTTTGTTTATTTTTTCTCATTAAAGTAAATAATTGACAAGATGAGCAGACAACAAACACCGATTTGTTACTGTCTCCCTCAACCCAATGTTACTTCTGTATTTTTCTCATGAGATATTGAAGCCAACATCTTTCCCATATTCTGAGATCAGCTGTTTATGAGAACACTGAACTGTATTACACACTTCTGTAAATTCAGACAGCCTGAATTACATCCCAGAGGGGGCAATTTCTCTGTGTTATTTTGAGTCATCTTTTCTTGATTAAAAGTAAGTTTCCCTTGGTGTCCTATTTCTGACAAGCATCAATCTCTCTTGTTGAGTGGAATAAATAATATCTTACCAAATTGCTTGATTGGAGACACACTTTTAGGCCACAAAAAATATTGGTTGCTAGAAGATATTACAGGATCTTTCTTTGCTTTAATCTTTGCCCCATTATTACCACAGAAGTGCTGAAAGGTGTTTAGTTGCTCTGGTAAGGGATCTCCAAGGGAGCAGGAATAGTTTAGGGGAGTTACTTGTTGGCTTTAAGTGTATTTTTTTTCACTAGTAAATGTTTGATTTTATTTAATCAACCCTGCTGATTTCTCTGGTGCTTATCTGTTGGCACAGAACAAATAGGTTCTGTGATAATATTTACTAATCACGGAATAAGCGTGTCCTGGTGCAGGAGAATGACTGCCTTGAAATGTGGGTTAGCATTCCCCAGTTAAATCCTGAGTCTGAAACTTAAGGCTGAGCAGAAATATGTGCTGTAAAGCTGTGACTGCAGGTTTGCTGAGTGCTCCTGTTCTCTCTGAATTAGCATTGACGATGCACTTCAGGTGAAGATCACGGACAATGCGCTGTCCCGGGACCTGTTTCCCATGGATTACCATTGCCTGGGGGATAATGAGAACAGACCAGTTCGGTGGATGGCTCTGGAAAGCCTGGTGAACAATGAATTTTCCAGTGCTAGTGATGTGGTGAGTTTTTTCCCTCCTCTTCCATTTTGTAAATGTAGTTTATTGACATTTTTCCCTTTTTTTTCAGCCGTTGGAGAATCACAGAATCACAGGATGGTTTGGGTTGGAGGGGACGTTAAAGTTCATCCAGTTCCACCCCCTGCCATGGGCAGAGACACCTTCCACTAGCCCAGGTTGCTCCAAGCCCCATCCAACCTGGCCTTGGACACTTCCAGGGATCCAGGGGCAGCCACAGCTGCTCTGGGCAACCTGTACCAGGGCCTCAACACCCTCACAGGGAAGGATTTCTTCCCAATATCCCATCTATCCCTGCCCTCTGGCAGTGGGAAGCCATTTCCCCTTGTCCTGTCCCTGCAGGCCCTTGTCCAGAGTCCCTCTCCAGCTCTCCTGGAGCCCCTTTAGGCACTGGAAGGGGCTCTCAGGTCTCTCTGGATCCTTCTCTCCTCCAGGTGAACCCCCCCAGCTCTCCCAGTCTGGCTTGAGAGCAGAGGGGCTCCAGCCCTCAGAGCATCTCTGTGGCTTCCTCTGGACTCGCTCCAGCAACTCCACATCTTTGTTATGCTGGGGACCCCTGAGCTGTGGCTCCATGGCAGTGGATCCATGGCACCAAATAGATAACTGTGGCTTGTTTAGAGCAGTGTCTGCTCCTGCTTCCTGCATCTGCTGCTTGTGGCAGATGGTTCTGAGAGCAGTCAGGCCCTTGTGCACAGAAAAATTGCCCATTGCATCCTGTTCCCTTGGAAGTGTGGGCAGGAAAGACAGCTAAATTCACAAGGATCATCCAGTCCAGCTCCTGGCCCCGCACAGGACACCCCAGCAATCCCACCCTGTCCTTCAGAGCGTTGTCCAAACCATCCTTGAGTTCTGGCAGCCTTGGGGCCGTGCCCACTGCCCTGGGGAGCCTGGTCAGTGCCCCACCACCCTCTGGAAGTCAAAGTGGACATCCTTGGCTCACCCTGTGTCCACTGACACACTGTCTGCTCAGCAGAGAACTAGTCAGGCACAGCTTAAAATAAATCCACAGCCCTCATAAATCCGTGCTGACTCTTCCCACACTCCTTTATGGTTCATATGCATAGAAGTGACTTCAGGATAACGTGCTCCAAACATACACAGGAGCTGATGTTAGACTGTCTGGCCTGTAGTTCCCTGGCTCCCATCTCTTCCCGAGGGTGTCTTTATTCCACTTGTCAAGAACCTACCCTGGTTGAGGTGACCTTTCAAAGATGGTAGGAGCAGCACTGCACTGAGCTCAGCCTGCTCCCTCAGCACCCTTGGGTGCATCCTGTCTGGTGCAGCGCTCTGGTCTGGTTTGGAAAACATCTGAGAAGTTCTGGTTGTTTTTTTTCCCCTCGTGGTCTCTGTGTTAGTGCTCAAAGCACATAAACAACAAGAAAAACGAGGAAGGAAGGGAAGGTGCCAGCTCTGCTCCACAAGTACTTCTGTATTCATTGGAAAATGCGTACGGGGTTTGTGTTGTACCAAACTTGAAGACAGAAGAGGAAATCAGAGCTTGCCTGTAAGAGCATGTTTTTAGAGTGCTAAATGGGCTGGAGCAAATGTTGATTTACTTTTTTATTATTATTATTTTAACTCTGGAACACAAAAGCCCTGTTTTTGAAGGCTGGACTTGGAAATGAAAGCTTATGTAACGGTGGCAGTGAGATGTGGAATTCTATTCGGATGAAGGAACCTCAGTATCATAAACAGTGCAATTCAGCATCTGTTTCTCCCCTTTTTAACACAACTCCTTTTTCCCTTACGTAGGGATAAATGCCACTCCCCTTCTAATACACAGTTTTAACTGCAGAGATGTGGCCAGCTGAGAGTTGTAGAGTTCAAAAACGGGCAGTTTTTGTGTGTGTTTAGAAAATACCATCTGCCCTAAATATCAGCTTCGCATCTACCTGGATGCTCTTCACAGAAGTCTGATGTCATATGTTTTTGTCTGCTTGCAAGGAACAAATCCAGTGATCCCCCTGCATTTAAGAGGTAATGGGTGATGACATGTGGTACAAACAGTGTGGGTGGTGTCTGCCGAGATGTTCCAGCCTTGCTTTTTGGATGACTTTCTTCCAAATGGTTTTGCTGGCTTGAAACCTTCCCAGTAATGTGTTCCTCCCCAGCCAGCAGCTCTATCAGGCAGCCAGAGCGTAGGAAAACAAGCCACTATTCCTGCTGAATTGTGATTTTGTGGTTTTCCCACTCTTGGACACGGAGCTCTTGCATCTCTTTGTGCCATTTTTAGGCAGTTCCTTACGGAATTACAGGAGGGACATTCTCAGAGTGGTTTTGCTTGACTCACCCTTCATCTCACGTCCATGGCCACCACTTGTCCCTCATTCCTTAACTTTAAAAAAGGGATTTTATTTCCTTTGGTGGCTTTTCAGAGCTGTGTCTGTGCCTCTGCCATTCCCAGACCTTCCCATCCGAAAACATCCCTTCCTTAAGGCTTTGATCAAGGGGAGTGGTGGGATTTCTCTTGATTAAAACAAGAATCTTGTGAGCCTTGCAGAATTCCGCCCTTTTTTAATAAATCATGATGCTTGCAGCACGTGTAACCTGAGCAGTGAGTCACCAGTGTGCAGTATCAGCTCCATCTCTGGTCTCCTGGGTCTCTGGATACCAGCTCATAAATCATTTTCCTTGTACTCTGCTTGTGTGTGGATTGATTGATGGACTTTTCATCCTTTTAAGCTCCTCCTGGCAAAGAGTGTCAGCTGGATGTGTTGAATGCTGATCCAGCTGTCAGGTTTACTGGGATGGAATCCTTATTTTTTTCTCCTGGGTCCTAATTGTGAGCATACCCTCCAAATATACAGATGACTTGGATTCAAAAGAACGATGGTCTCATTCAGTCTGCCCTTCTGACCCCTTGAATTTCACAGACCTTTTTTGATGATTTTCGAGGCATTTTGAAGAACTAAAATGTAGAAAAAAATACCAATTTTATGTTAAACAGCGATTCAGTGTTCAGTATCCTTTAGATTTAAATGTTCTGAAGTGTCATGTTAAAAAATGCAGTAAACACATGATTTTTAGCACTGATATCTTAGTGAACTAAGATTTTGACTTTAGTTCAACTTCATAGAATCATGGAATGGTTTGGGCTGGAAGGGTCCTTAAAGCTCATCCACTTCCACCACCCATAGGCAGGGACACCTTCCACTAGCCCACGTTGCTCCAAACCCTGTTCAACCTGGCCTTGAACTCTTCCAGGGAAGGGCCAGCCACAGCTTCTCTGGGCAACTTAACACCAGTTCTAGGATTCTTAATTAGCCCCGTTCAAGACAACGTGTTGCCACGTGGTTATATATGGAATTTACGTAAAGCTTTCTTTCTGTGCCTGCTCTTATTTCTGACTGATTCTGTGCAGTGCCTGGAGGAGCTGCCAGGGTTCAGCCTGGTTTGTTAACCCCTGCACTGTTCCTCCGCAGTGGGCCTTCGGAGTGACGCTGTGGGAGCTGATGACCCTGGGCCAGACGCCGTACGTGGACATCGACCCCTTCGAGATGGGCGCGTACCTCAAGGACGGCTATCGCATCGCGCAGCCCATCAACTGCCCCGACGAGCTGTGAGTGCGGGCTGGGGGAGAGCATGAAGGGCCTGCTTTCTGATCACCACCTTAAGCCAGGCTTGTCAGAGAAAGAGCCGGGTTTGCCTTCTTCCCCTGCCCTTTTGTTCTGCCTGTCAGACAAACCTTGGGGTGGGTGCTCCTTGTGTGCGCTGCTGCTTCCAGCTCTGGGGCCTCCGACAGAAGCAGGCCATGGAAGTGAACCAGAAGGCTGCAGTGAGTCCAGAGGAGGCCATGGAGATGCTCCGAGGGCTGGAGCCTCTCTGCTCTCGAGCCAGGCTGGGAAAGCTGGGGGTCTTCACCTGGAGGAGAGAAGGATCCAGGGAGACCTGAGAGCCCCTTCCAGTGCCTAAAGTGGCTCCAGGAGAGCTGGAGAGGGACTTTGGAAAACAGCCTGGAGAGACAGGACAAGGGGAATGGCTTCCCACTGCCAGAGGGCAGGGATAGATGGGATATTGGGAAGAAATCCTTCCCTGTGAGGGTGGAGAGGCCCTGGCACAGGTTGCCCAGAGCAGCTGTGGCTGCCCCTGGATCCCTGGAAGTGTCCAAGGGCAGGTTGGACGGGGCTTGGAGCAACCTGGGCTAGTGGAAGGTGTCTCTGCCCATGGCAGGGCGTGGAACTGGATGAGATTTAATGTCCCTTCCAACCCAAACCGTTCCATAATTCCATGCTTTTAAGCAGTTGAGCAATTTCTAATGACCATGTATTGCTCCCTCCTAGATTGCCAAAGGCTCATATCCCAAATCAAGCCAGCACCTCTAGTCCCAGCCCATATGCTGATCATTCCAGGTGTCTGTCCTCTGAACGAGCTGTTCAGCATCATGTACTATAAGATCCAGTGTTCCTGGTCTCTCTCTGCTTGATCAGCAGGTTTCCCAGTGGCAAAGGCTGTTTTTCCCCTTCTGGCTGGGGCTGTGGTCACCTGGCTGACGTTCTCCTCCTGTCTCCATGTGCCTCTGTCTTGCAGGTTTGCAGTGATGGCCTGCTGTTGGGCCCTAGATCCCGAAGAAAGACCCAAGTTTCAGCAGCTGGTGCAATGTCTAACTGAATTTCACGCAGCATTGGGAGCCTACGTCTGAAACTGCAGCAGAAGATGGGATTCCCTGCTTGGGACAAGGCATGGCATCCATCTGCAGCTCCATGCATCCCTCGGACTCGCACACATGATGTGTATAAAGCAACACCAAAGGGAGAAAGCACTTCTTCCAAAACACTGTGCCTTAGATTGCCTTAGTAGTCTCAAGTTTTTTTTTTTTGTAAGACCTCTTGGTGTTGAATATTTTCTAGGTATCACTTTTGCTAAGTTAAATCGAGACCTTTTGGTTTGCCATCAGGATTTGTTAAGTGTAGTGATAGTGAACTGAAACACGAGATTTGGATGGACTTTGCACTCTGACAGCAGACACATGATTTTTTTTTTCGGAAAGTTTATGGGACTGGTAGAAAAGTGAGGAGAGGGGAAATGAAAAGCCACACTGCAGAAAATTTTCCCTGTTTTTTTAAAAAAAAAAACCAAACGTTGAAACTGAATCTTTCTGACCAGCTCTAGTGTTTGTACTTGTATGTATCTGGAATAGCTTTTTAGTATCAACTTCTTCTATTTTGAGACAACAGCACATTGTGGTTGGATCCACACGCAGCATCTGAACCCTTTTTAACCCATTCACAAATGTTCCTTGGAAAAGCTGGTCTTCAGGATACAACATCTCCTTTTTAAAGCGATGATGTAAAAGTGATTCCAGTTTACCTCATACAGAGAGTGGTGAAGGGGGGGTAAGAATGGTGCCCTCCTTTTCAGATCAGAGGATTTTGGAGGTGGTTTTATGTGCTAACTAAGGGCCTTCAGAGAAGCGCCAGAGCAGCCCTTGGGTGGGAGTCTGTCCCCTCAGACTTCTGCCTCACAGTTTCTCTCATTCAAAAAGGTACTGGTTGTTTTTTTTATGGGCTTTTATGGCCTGAAATGGGCTTAAATATATAAATATATATTTGTAAAGACAAGTTGCAGAGTAAAGAACGTTTTTCTATTACACCTAACGTGAAAGCTTGGTCCCTCACCTCGTCCTGTGTGTGGAACGTGCAGGTTGGCAGTGGTTGGGCTGGAGTTGGCAGGAAGGGAAGGTGGATTACCTGCCTCCCTCCCTGTGGAACTGGTCCCTGGGACTTCAGGTATTGTCCTGCTGCCTTCCTTAACCCAAGGAAGGGTTCCACCCCAGCTTGTTTGCAGTTGAACACTGCTTAAGACGACTGAACATGGTTTTTCAGGAAAATATGTGCTATGTTCAGCCTCAGTAGCTTTCATATCCTGCACATAACAGAGTTAGTTGCAGAACAGCTCCCAGCTCTCCAGGTGAGCTGTAGGTTCCATCCTCTGCCTGGTGGCACCACAGGGCAGGTTGTGCTTCAGCACACCGTGGGACATGGAGAATTGCCTTTTGTCTCTCCCCATGTGCAGAGTTGAGCATCCACAGCCTCAAGTGGTTTGTGCAACTGCAGCGGTGGGAGCACTGCCCTGACAGGCTCCGGAGCCATCGGAGCGTTCCAGGAGGCTGGTGTGCCAGTGGGAGCAGCTGGATTTGGCCGTGTCACGCAGATGTGCAGCTTTTCTTCTTTCCAGAGTTCTGAACCTTGCTGAAGAAAATGAATCCTCCCTCATTAGTGTCACATGGGGCAGAGCTTTGAGTGCTCTTTGTCCCTCCAGATGCCGCAGCTTTCCCGTCTGCACTTCAGGGTCGGTTACCTGTGGCCAGTGAACCAAGTCTTGCTTTATCCTGAAAGGAAATTTTCCTGCTGGCTCAGGTTCGGGCATGTTGTGTTGGGCTGTGCTTGCCTGACTGATCTAAAACTGGTTTTGTTTAGTCTAGAGTCATGTGAGGAAGCAGCAGGGCTTTGCCTGGGTGGGTGCCTGTGGTCTCTTCCCTTTCTGAGCTGGGGAACTGCCCAGTGGCAGGACTTTGTTGACAGTGACGTGGTTGTTGAAGCTGCCAGTGGGAGAGTTACTGACATCCAGGTGGGATCTGCTGCTCTGAGAGTTACTGACATCCAGGTGGGATCTGCTGCTCTGGGATTGGAAAACAGCCCGGGGTGAAAATGATACACCCATTGTATGTGCTCTGTGGGGTGGAGTCACGTGCATCCAAGGTGTGTATCTGGCAAGATCTACTCACATCCCACAGGTGTCAGAAGTGACACCTGACCACTGTGGCCTGGAGGAGGTTTAGGGATGTGCTGCAACGAACCTGCTCCGCTCAGTCAGCAGGAGCTGTGGGAATGGGAAACTGCATCAGCTTTCCCTTCCCTAGGCTGCTCCTCATCTACTCCCCTCAGCAGAGACTGGCAGGTGCTTTAGTGTGGGTTGAGGTACAGATACAACTATTCATTTTGGAAATTTTACCGTCCTTCAAACTGGCTTCACCTGCAGGGCTTAGGCTGCCCAGGGCAGTGGGGAGTCACCATCCCCAGAAGTGGTGGATAAACAAGTAAACGTGGCCTTTAGTGCTCTCTTTTAGTGGTGTTTGTTCACAGGTCGGACTTGATGATCTTGGAGGTCTCTTCCAACATTTAATGATTCCGTGATTCTGTGGTAGGCATTCTGATAGGAGAGCTACCCTGAGTAGATTCCTTGCAGGAATTTATTGTACCTGAGATTGCAAATAGCTTTCCTGCTGGTGTTTGTCTGCAGTGCTGCGTGTGTTGTATCTTAGCTCTACGGCCTTCTAGGGGAGCTCTTGAGGAGCAGGTCGCTTGGGTGTAGAAGATAGGCAAGGCAGACTTCCTGGAAGGAGAACATCATCAGTAACTTCTAGTCTTGAAGCACACAGAAAAGTCTCAGTGTGACCCTGGGGAGAGCTGGATGGAGCATGGCTGGTAGGTGAGTCCAAGGAGATGAAAGAACAGAAAGCTGTGGTTACAGGAAAGAAGAAATGGGGAAGACTGTGGTTTGCAGGATTTTTTTCTCTGGAGGGTGATGCCAGAGGTAAAAACTAGGCAAAGAAGAGGTAAAAAGCAAGAGGTGTTGAGTGTTCAGTTGGGTGGCTTAGCTGGGAAGACCCCTGAAGGGTAGGGTGGGATGGGATTCCCTTTGAGGGCAGAGGTCAGAGTTGTTGGGAGGACTTCAGATGGAGAAGGGCTCTGAAGTGAAGAGTAGGATCAGATCATGGAGAGAAGAGAAAACTGAGAGCCAACAGTGGTTCATCCGTGATGGGTTGAGAGCTGTGGAGGTGCTAAATCAGGGATATGCAGGGCAGCTGGAAAGCAGCACTCGGAGGACAGCTGCTCCAGGATATTTCTGTGGAACTCAAGGGACACACCTTGGAGGATCAAAGTGCTTGTCTTGGCCAGCCTCAGGCTCAGGTTGTCCTTTGTTTCCCACTGTAACTGTCTCCAGATTTTCAGCGAAGGGCGAGGCTGACATGGCAGAAGAAGGTGTGAATGAAGATGGTTCCGTTCGTTTCCTCTGGAGGTGACCTTGTTTTCTTGAGTTATTTTATTTGGTACTGGGAATCATCACCCCACCCCAGAGGGTTCAACAACCTTTGCACTGGGATCTGAGAAGTCTTTCAGTTATTTTGCCTGGAAAGACACGTGTGTGGTGTGCTCTAAACTACCTGCATGGCAAGGTCAGTGGGTGCTTTTCAGAAATGAGTGGAAGTACTGCCAAAACAGTGGAATTCCTGTGAGGGCATTGAGGAGTAACATTTTTGTGGTAGCTGATGGATATCAATCATTTTGAAGAAAAGGAAGATTAAAAAAAATGAGGAGAAGTAGTCCTTGTGACAGGAGTGGTAGGAGTGTGCACCAAGCTCGTGTTGGGGGAGTACGTTCCTTACAGGTAGATCTGTGCACTTGGGCCAGGGGGATTTGTCCACCTTCTGTAGGCCAGTCCCAAAACTCCACAGTGCCAGCTCCCAAGTATTTCCCTTGGAAAACATCAGATACACACTCCACACACCAATCCAAGTGCCAGTGTTAAAGCCCTCACCTGGCACACGAAGGGTGTTCACACAGCCCTTGGGAAACAGCCCTTGGTGTGTTTGTACCTCACACCAGGTGTATTTTTTCAGCACAACACGTGGCTTGTAGTGCAGATGATCTCTGACCCACAGATTTTGAGTGTTCAAGAAATCCCTGTCTGTCAGGTGAACTCCTGTTGGTGCTGGCAGATTGTTATCCCAGGATGCCAGGTGAGTCCAGCCATTGCCTTTGGTCTCGGCACAGGAATTTTAATGAGAAGCCACTGGAAGAAATTAAAGAAACCTGTTTAAAATAAAATCAGCTCTGAGAGCTGGTGTGGGGGATCCAAATGGCTCCACCAGGGCCATCGAGTGCCCGGTGATGAGCCAGCCTGGCAGCTGGAATCTGCGGAGCTGCCGCTGGGGGAGTGAGGAGCTCACACCCTGGCACATCCGGGTCCTTCCAACCAGATAAGGACATTCCTGCAGCCATCCATGTGCCCCACACGGTGATGCTCCTGGTAATTGCTGCTCTCTCCCGGGTGAGGAGAACATGTCATTGCTCTGGGGTGCACCTTGCAGACTTCAGATGGCAATGGTATTGCAGGGAGGGAGGATTTTGGGGGTGGGGGAAACATGTTTTTTTTCTGGTGGCTCATCTCATTCCTGTAGGGAATTCCTGGGTGTGTCCTGACCTTGAGCCTTGGAGCAACATCTAAGTGCTGCTGAGAAGAGGCTTGTGCTGCTGTGCAGCAGCTCTGTAGCAGGAGGCAAGGTTTGACTGTAAGATTTGGTGGGGGTTTTGGGTCATTTATTGACCTGATTGGGGCTGTGTGTTGGCTTAGGACTCAGCAGACCTTGGCATGTTCTCACACGACTTAACTTGATGTCCTGTAGCCAGACGTGGTGGCTTTGCAAAAGCTTCCAATGAGAAGGTTTTTCCACTAAGAAACCCAAGAACTAGGCAGAGTTAAACAAAATAACTCCCCCAAGTGTGTTTCTGCTCCATCTGCCGGCTTCTGTGCTTTCCTAGAGTGGGAGAGGCTGGAGGCACCAACCCCATCTCCTCCTCTCCATCCCTCCTGTCCCCCAGCCCCTTCTGCAGCTCAGGCTCATCCATACTCTCAGCTTCCACCTTGGTTTCTCAAAGAAGATGACTTAGTTTAGTTTATTCCAGCTTTTCTTTTTACTTAGGAAGTTTTAGCTCAGCCCCTTCTGTTGTGTTCCAGTCCCATAGCTTTGGACCTGACGAGCTGGATTCTCTCTGGGAGAAACCCTCCAGGATCCAAGAACCCTTTCCTTACCTTGTATCCGTGTGGAGCCAAACCACGGAGCAAGCAACAAAACCCCCTGGCTGCAAGTGATCCCCCAGCTGAGAACTTGGTCTGGGGAGGTGAAGTCACCTTGCTGAGATCAGTTGGTAAGAGAAGGATCTGTGTGGTTCTGCTCATGTCACCCTGGAGATGACATTGAAGACACCTGGGACCTCTGTCCTGATATGGAAGAGACTTGGAGCAGAGCCCTCAGCTCTTGGAGCTGTCCAACACCCTCAAAACAAGCATTTTCACTATTTCAATGGTATTTAAGACCCAGGTCTGTGCAGGTCCCAGGCTTGCTCGCCCTACAAAAGCCAATTGCTCTAAGGGTGGAGGTTAGGAGAGGTGGCTCCAGTATGTTTGTGATGCTTCAGCATCTGGAATAGACTTGGAGAAGGCTGGAAGTTGAGTGTGTTTCTGCTGTAAAGCTTGGATGAAAGCAAGCAGGAATCTCCTCTGAGTGTGCCCGAGATGCAAATCCAGTGCTGCAGCCAGCATGTAAAAGCTGTTTCCAAGCTCACCTTGCCCTGGGAGTGCTCAGCCACCTGCCCAGGCCCTCTGTGTCCCACCTCTGTCCAGGCAGCCTTGGGCCGGTGCTGCTGGGAGCACATCTTGGTTCTCCAGGCCCCTTGCCCTCAGAGAATCCAGCTGTCCCCCAATCCTTCCTCTCCATCCAAATGGAGCAGAGCTGGTGGGACTTTAAATAAAAACTGCCCTCCAAGCCTTGCTTTTGAGCCAGGAGAAACCCAGAGGCAGATACAGCTCTGGATAAACCTTCCCTATGGAGACAGGCTGGGAGAGCTGCAGCTGCTCAGCCTGGAGAAGAGAAGGTTATGTGGAGGTCTCAGAGCACCTTCCAGGATCTGAAGGGGCTACAAGGGAGCCAGAGAGGGACTATTCATCAGGAACTGGAGTGACAGAATGAGGAGTAATGGATACAAATTGAAAGAGGAGAAATTTAGGCTGGATATTAGGAAGAAATTCTTCCCTGGGAGTGTGGGGAGGCCCTGGCACAGGTTGTCCACAGAAGCTGTGGCTACCCCTGGATCCCTGGAAGTGTCCAAGGCCAGGTTGGACGGGGCTTGGAGCAACCTGGGCTAGTGGGAGGTGTCCCTGCCCATGGCAGGGGGTGGAACTGGATGGGCTTTGAGGTCCCTTCCAACCCTTAACATTTTGTGATTCCTTGTAGAAAAATTGCCTTGCTGGGGGTGATTTGTGCTCTACAAGGAAAAATAAACTGTCTGTCCTCGATGATACAAATGGGACAGAGGTTGGGAACAGCTTTCTAGGAAATGCTGAAGGACAGAGTGCATAATATGGTTTGATGAAAAGGGCTTGAAGGAACAGGGAAGTGGAATGACTAAACATGTCTTTGTAGATATGTCAGAAGTCTGAGGAAGGGGGGAGAAAGGAAGCTGGCATGGAAAGAGGATATTGATACCGTGGGCATGAGGAGAGAGGATGGTATTGAGCAGGGAGATAGTCAAGTATTAGGTGAGAACAGGTAGGTTGACCTGACAGGAGGCTTCAGGTTGGTTTTGGGTAAATGTTGTGTTTGGAGCTTCTCTTTTTGATGTCTAATCAGCTGTTTCAGGGAGCAGCTGGACAGGACACCCCTCAGAAGGAACCCAGGCTTGGTCCTGGCTGATGCACAGGACCATGTGTGGGCTTAGTGGAGAGCTGCTCTGTGCCAGTGACCAAACTGGGCTTGGATCTGCAGTCCTGCTGGGCAGGAAAAGAAAAAGAGCAAAGGGGGGGGGAACAGGAAAAATAAACCAAGCAAAACGCAAAGCAACCAAAAAAATCCCGTGACTCTGTTAGTATTTAATCTTGAAAGAGGAACTGTGTGGAAACAAGGGCAGTTTAAGGAGAAAAAGCAAAGGGCTGGCAGGTGATGGAGGACAAGCTGTTCCTGGGGTTGCAATATTTGGGCTCTTCAGAAGCAGCAGTCACTAGGGGAAAGGTTGTGTTAAAAACCTCTTATGTGTATTTTAAATTTTACACAGGAAGAGAAAGAAATGGCTGAGGCTGCCTCACTGAAGGATTTATAAGAGCAAGGCCAGGGCAGGTTTAGGTTGGATACTAGGAAAAATTTCTTCACCAGAAGGGTGGTCAGGGATTGGAACAGACTGCCCAGGAAAAAGTGGTGGAGTCCTCAAGGCTGGAGGGATTTAAAGCCATGAGGATGTGGCACTTGAGGACTCGTGGTGGCCTTGGCAGTGCTGGGGGAATGGTTGGACTCGATGGTCTTGGAGGGCTTTTCCAACCTAATCAGTAACTGCACAGGAAAACGTGAGAGGGAGTTGCTGACACCTTCTTTGGGACTCATGGGAGTCGGAAACCTGTGCCACATCCCCAAGGGACCCTTCCATATGGTGCCAGTATAGATTAGCTACCAGATTTTGCCTCCCAGACAAAGGCTATTACAGGACTGAGACAGCTGGCCTTGATTCATTACACCACCACACTGGGATGATGAAAACCCATTGACAATTTCTCTAGTGAAACGATTGTCAGCTAAGTCCATCCTCTCTCCAGGCAGGATGGTACTGGCAGCTGAGTTAGGGGTCCAGCTGGTCTAGAGAATGCCACTTGTAGCTTGGGTGATGGCAGCAGCTTG
Source organism: Chiroxiphia lanceolata (assembly GCF_009829145.1). Taxonomy (NCBI): domain Eukaryota; kingdom Metazoa; phylum Chordata; class Aves; order Passeriformes; family Pipridae; genus Chiroxiphia; species Chiroxiphia lanceolata. The sequence continues at coordinate 21,078,045 of NC_045646.1, read as the reverse complement.
GGAGGGAATCAGGGCTATCTCCATGAAAAGCGCTCTCAGTGCCAGTGTATCCAGCAGAAATCCCAGCTGCTCAGAGCTGTTGGTCTTGGAGAACAAGTGAAGCTTCAGGCGACTTCAGGTCAGTCTCCTTTCCTTCTCTGATGTTGTTTTACCTCGGGGGATCTTGGTCCTGTCTGCAGAGACCGTTCCCAGCTTTGTTTTGGCACGGCTGGAATATAACAAAGGCTGTGGGTTCTGGGAATAGCTGTGAGTGCCAGCCCTGCTCAGCACTTGGGGAAAACACTTCTCTCGTACGTCAGAGCCAGGTTTGGGTGTCTGAGGGAGCTGTTGTGCCCCGGGGGATCCGGAGGGTGCGTGCCTGACTCCTCTGTGCCTGGGATGTGTTGGCTGCTCCCCAATCTCCCCGTGGTGCCAATGTTGGACTGCACACGCGACTGGAACCCTGGCTTTTGGGCTGTGGCCTCTGAAGGCTCTCAGCCAGAAAACTGTACCTGAGAGCAGCAGGAATGCTGCTTCCAAGAAACAGCAGCACTTCCTGGGACAGAACAAACTGCCCTTGTGCTGATGCCGCTTGTCGTGAGGTGTGTGGTCGCGTGGGCTGGGACCATCTCTCAGGCATTGGGTGTGACTCTTGGGGATGGTCCTGTGCAGGGTTAAGGGTTGGACTGGATGGTCCTTGTGGGTCCCTTCCAACTCAGCACATTCTGTGGTTCTGTGATCTCTGGGGATGATTTCTCCTCTTTCCAGTTGTGCCAGTGGCCCCCCAGTGTGGTTCATGGACCCGCAGACTGGACACTGTTGTTCTGCTCCTTGTTCTAACTGAACTCATCAAATACAATCCTGTTCCTTGTACCTTAAAAATCACTGCCCAAGGAACTCTTAGAGCACAAGTCTGATGAGAAGCAGCTGGGGGGGCTCAGCCTGGAGAAAAGGAGGCTCAGGGGGGACCTTCTGACTCTGCAACCCCCTGACAGGAGGGGGGAGCCAGGGGGGGGTCGGGCTCTGCTCCCAGGGAACAAGGGACAGGAGGAGAGGGAACGGCCTCAGGCTGTGCCAGGGGAGGGTCAGGTTGGATATTTGGAAAAATGTCTTCACTGAAAGGGTGGTCAGGCATTGGCAGGGGCTGCCCAGGGCAATGGTGGAGTCCCCATTCCTGGAAGTGTTCAGAAAACACGTGGATTTGGCACCTGGGGACATGGTTAAGGGGTGGCCTTGGCAGTGCTGGGGGAACAGTTGGACTTGGTGGTCTCAGGAGGCATTCCAACCTAAAGGATTCTATAAAAGATTTTGAAACAGCCATCCTGGGGCAGCTCCAGGGTCCTGATATCCTCCCCAGCCCTGGTCAGAGCAGGTTCCTGGAGCAGAGGAAGAGCAGGGCAGGCTGGTGCAGCACATCCTTTGATGTCGCTCTTGCAGCCTCCAGCCCTTTAAAGCTTGAATGAAAATTTTCCAAGCCAAATAGTCCTGTTTACCAAGACAGGAATTTTTCTTGTCCAGTGTTCCTTTGAAACCCTTTGGGTGTTCAACATCCCCAGTGTCCTGAGCTCTGCAGCTCAGCTGTTGAGTGAGGATCCAGTTCTTTTTTTAATTTACTGGTTTGGGGGTTTGTTCCTTTTTTGCTCCAAACCTGCCTTCTCATCTCCTGTGACACCCTGGGACATCTATGTTGGAGGAGGCTGTGGACACAGTCCCCTCTGGAGTGTGAAAAGCTCTGGATATCCCTTATAAGTCCCATTTTACACGAGGAGTGCCCCACATCATGGACAATTATCTGTACTGGAAAGCCTCAGTATTACTCCCAAACAAGTAAAAAAAAGGCTTTAATAATAAAAAGCTGAATGCCTTTGGTTGCACGTGCAGAGCCCTGAGTTTTGCTGCAAGAAGGGACTTGTGGATATTGTCTCTGAGTCTATAGAAACACATCATTCTCTCAGAGCTCCTTTGTTCCTCTGGATAGCCTGAGCCATGCTGGGTGTGTTTCCCTAATCTTGAAATCTGTGAGCTTTAAGGAAAAAAATTGAGTTAATTAAAACAGTTTTTACATGTGTTTTCCCCCCGAGTGTGGGACTGGAGCAGCGCTCACTGAAGGAGCAGGAATCTTTGGCCATTATCCCCTCCCGAAATCTCTGCTTAATTTGGACCAGAGCAGTTTGAAACTCCGGTGTTTAGGGAACGAATATCCTATTTCTCAACGTGTCTGCTCAATTGACACAAATCCCAACGGGGAAATTGGGAGCCATAGGAAGGAGAGGTGGGTGGGAGCAGCCGCCACTCCCATGAATATGTTTCCTCTCCGGGAGTCGTTGATGAGATGCTCTGCAGTTGCAGGAAGCTTGAATGCTGCCACTTCTTTTTTATGTTCTTCCTGTGTCCTGCCAGAGTTCATCTGACATTAATTGGCGACAGGTTTGTGTTTTCCTCCAGCTCCCTGGAGCAGAAACTCTCCCTCCCCTCCTCTGCTGGTGGCGGTGAAGATGTGGCTCCAGGGGCCTTGGTGGTTAGACCCCCACATGGAGCTGGTTGGACCCTCATGTCCAGCCTGTCCTGTGCCTGGGGCAGATCCCTCCATGTCCAGCTTGGCCTGTGCCTGGGGCAGACCTGCAGCTCCCTGGGTGTCCCAGCCCAAAGTCCATGTCTGGACTGTGCCCAAAGCTGGGATTTGGTGGTATGTGGACACCTCCTCCTCCACGTTCATCCTGGCTCAGCAGCAACTGAGTTCCTCAGCCAGGAGCAGCATCTTGTACCACTTGAAAAGTTAAGTTGGGCTTCTTTCACCTGGCATTGGTGTCTGGCAGGTCTCTGTGGCTCCAAAACCTGAGGGTTTCCTGGTTTTCCCATCCCTGTGGGGTCAGGTCACTCCAGAGCCCAGGTGTGGTGAGCTGGTTTTGCTGCCTGTGCCATCCCACCACAGCATGGGTGCAAGGTCTGCAGAAAACAGCACAAAACTGCCAAATGGGGCCTTTTTAGCATTGCTTTTTGTCTACTCCCTTAAAAATCCCGAGGTCTGGAGTCTGGTCCTTATGTGAACACCTCAGTGAGATGCCACAGCAAATTCCAGCTGTGAAGAACTGAAAACAGGAAAACGAGTGGGCTCTAATGGAGCAAATATCTCAATGAATGTAATTAACAAGCTTTAATGAGTTTGGGGATTTTTTTCCATGTTGGAGGGGAATTGTTTTCCTTCACGCGTGGCGCAGATACCGGGAACACGTCAGTCCTTGAGCATCACCCGGTGCTTGGACAGCCCTGGCACAGGAAATCAGGAAATCGTTTGTGTTTGACTGCAAAAATACTGTACTCTCGGATACTGTTAAGTGGCGATTGTTTGGTTTTGATTTCCCAATCTCAGGTTTTCATTCTTTCCCCAGGCAGCCCAGAATCCCCCCGTGCCCTGGGCTGATCCCCCAGTGTGGGCAGCAGGGCAGGGGGGGATTCTGCCCCTCAGGGGAGACCCCCCTGCAGAGCTGCTCCAACCCTGGGGAACAGCACAGGGAGGACATGGAGCTGCTGGAGAGAGTCCAGAGGAGGCCCCAAGGTGGTCAGAGGGCTGGAGCAGCTCTGCTGGGAGGAAAGGCTGGAGAGTTGGGATTGTTCAGCCTGGAGAGGAGAAGCTTTGGCGTGACCTGATTGTGACCTTGCAGTGCCTGAAGGAGCTACAAGGAGGATGGAGAGAAACTATTTCCAAGGGCCTGGAGTGAGAGGAGAAGGGGGAATGTGCCACCAAAGACACAGGAACTTGCTTGATGTCTTCAAATTGTGCTTCCCCACTGCAGTTTGTCCCTTTGGGTGGCAGCTCCACCCCCTGAGCCTCCTTGCTTTGCTTGCTCAAACAAAGGCAGGTGGCTGATGGTAGGTGAGGGAAACATGAGCGATGTCGGAGCTCAGCCTGAAGGAAATCCATGGATGGGAACTGAACCCTTTGTGGTGAGGCCCTCCAGAAACAAACCAGCTCGTTTGCCAGGCTGAGACCTGGGCAGGGCCTGGAGAGAGGTTGGAGCCCCTGGCATAGCTCCAGTGATCCCCGGGCAGTTCCTCCACACCCCAGGACGGTGCCACGTGCCCTGGCCAAACAAAGCAGCACCTGTGTGGCAGCACCTGAGATAACACTGACAGGGAGGGCAATGTGGGGACAGCAGAGCAGCGTGGGGTCAGGAGGGAAAGCTGGTTGAAGGCACTTGATTTCTAAGCTTCCAGGAATGTCAGAACCTGGAACAAAACTTGTCTCTTGTCTGCATCACCTGCTGCCCCCAGCTGAGGTGTGGGAGTCCCCAGAGGTGACCTGGCTTTGCTTCCTTGACATCCCTCAGGCTTCCAGTACAGCATTGGGTTGCCTGTCCCTGCTGCTGTATCTGGGGCTGTTCCATTAGAAGGTACTAGATTAGATACCAGGAAAAATTTCTCCATGAAAAGGGTGGTCAGGCGTTGGCACAGGCTGCCCAGGGCAGTGGTGGAGTCACCATCCCTGGAAATGTTCGAAAAACATGTGGATGTGGCACCTGGGGACACAGTTTAGGGGTGAACGTGGCACTGAGTTAATGGTTGGACTTGGAGGACTTTTCCAACCTTAGCAATTCTGTGACCACAGGGAGCAGCACAGTGAGGATGGCTGCAGGATGCTCCAGCCCAGCAGCATTAGGGACAGGCACACCTGGGCTGGGAAGAGCAGGCAGGTGTCACCTGCATGGCTGGTCCATCCCTGGGGACCTCCCTGGTGCTGCAGGGGGCCAGGACGCCGTGCCCTCCTGGCATCCCTGGCTGAGGGATGGGCTCACGTCAGCGGGATGGTTTCACGTGCTCAAGGACAAGGCAGAGCTGCCCAACATCCTCCCCATTAAGTTGTTTGGTGATGGGCTGGTTTGTTTGCTGACCAAGATAAGTGTGGAGTGAGCTCAGCAGGGCGAGCACAGCCCTGCACGTGGGGCTCCAGCTGCTGTTGTGCAACCCCGTGTGAATGAAAACAAACTATCCCTTCCTCTCTGCTTCATCCCCGTCTGCACCATTTAGTAGAAATGCTGATGGGTCTATTTGGTATTTTTGTTTGTTTCTCGGTTTCTTTCTGGCCGAAGTCCGCGTTGCTTCAGACTGTCGGTTAAGCTTTTTCCTGGAAAGCTGTGCCTTTGGAAGAAGAGTGCCTGGAGACAGCTTGGGTTCTGTGCAGGTGCTTCAGAGGAGGAAGCAGTGGGATGCACTGACCAGGGCTGAAATAGGTCCATCTCCTAGGGCCAGCAGGAAAACTTCACCCTGGAAGGCGGAGGAAAACCTAGATGAGCAAAAAACCCTTGTATTTTTTGAAGATGGCAAACCCAGAGGGGAATGGTTTGGGTTTGTAAGGGACCTTTAAAGGTCAGTCTTCCTGCAGTGAGCAGGGAGTTGGATCTGGGAGAAACTCAGGTGCCACTGAGGGTATGCAGGGAGTGCTGGAAATGTCGGGGCTGTGACACGGCACCAGGGTTGGGGTGGCTGCCACCTGCCTGCACCGCGCCCTGCGCCGCAGCGTGGTGTTTACTGAACTGCTATGCCAGGATGGGGCAGCTGGGCCCTCCCTGCACCCTGTCTTCACAGGGAGGGAGCTCCATCCAGGGAGCCACAGGGGCATGAGAAGTCCCTCAGCAGCAGAGGTGAAGGTAAAAGGTTGTCTGCTGGGGTGTGAGGACCTTGCAGTGACCCAAAGCCAGGAGGGCAGAGCTGGGCTTTGCATGGTGGCTCTGTGGGCCCAGTAGATCTTTTCTTGAAAAGTATCACCCTGGGTTTTTCACAGAATCGTGGAATGGTTTCGGTTGGAAGAGAACTTAAAGATCATCTCATTCCACCCCCTGTTATAGGCACACCTTCCACTAGCCCAGGGCACTCCAAGCCCTGTCCGACCTGGCCTTGGACACTTCCAGGGATGGGGCAGCCATGGCTTTTCTGGGCAACCTGTGCCAGAGCCTCACTACACTTTGAGTAAACAATTTTTTCCTAATATCTAATGTAAATCTCACCTCTTTTGGTTTAAAATCGTTGCCCTTTGTCCTATTGTCACTATTTGCTTGTGTAAAAAATTCTCTCTCTTTTTTATACACCCCCTGTAAGTTCTGAGAGGCTGCAAGAAGGTCTCCCTGGAGCCTTTTCTTCTCCAGGCTGAACACCCCCTGCTCTCTCAGCCTGTTGTTGGCAGCTGCTGCTCTTCCCAGCGCTCTGATCCTCTGCTCTTGTCCTCCTCCCATGCCAGGCATTGGTGGCCCGCAGCCCTGGTGACGTTCCTGTAGAGAGAAGAAGGTCTGGCTCGTGTTGAGTCGTGTTGAGTCATGGCGTTATCCATCCCTGTTGCCATCCCAGCTTCTCAAGGGAACTGTGAGTGATGTGAAGCATTTTAGGTGTCTTGTCAGCCATGGGCAGGTGCTCCAGGTGGGTGGGTGTGATGTGGTCGTGATTGTCTGGGCTTTGGGTTGGATGTTTCATCTGGGCCTCTCTGGTCAGACCCTCCTCCTGGAGCAGTTTCCTTTTTCCTTCGGCACAGCCCCTCCTAACATGAGCCGTGCTGGATGCCCTGGTTGGATCAAAATAGAACAATGACTTCAAGGGTTTTCCTTTGAGAGTGTCTTGAGGGAGAACAAATGGGAAGGACTCGGATGGGCCATCAGCTCCCCTCCCATCCGGCCGTGCTGGGCCGGGCCCTGTGACAAGGTTGGGTGAAGGGTGAGGTGTGCCAGGAGGTTTAGTGTGAAGGGCATGAGAAGGGGCAGCACACAGGGGCCTCTTGAATCCCACCACACCAGGGACCACTAGTAGGGAGGAGAAGTCAACAGAGCCCATGAGAAACAGCTGTTCCTCCCATCCTGCTGCCCCGGGAGCAGCTCCTGCCCTGGGCGTCTCTGCTTTGTGCTGTCGGTGGACTCCTGAAGTCCACCCTGGCTGGACTGGAGGGCGGATACTCCGGCAAACACAGCCGGTTTGGACTGGGCCTGATCTGGTGCCTGGAGCTGGGGAAGGGAAGCCTGGGAGAGGGATTCCTCTCCTGAGACCCAGAGACCAGCTGAGCCAAGTTGTGGGGAGCAGCAAGCCTCAAACTGGTGGCTCCTCATTAAACCCCAGTGTGTGAGGGCACTGCGACGTTCAGGGATGTGTCCTGAAGGGCACGTGCTCCTTCTGAAGAACTTGGGGTCTTCAGGGCAGGATGTTCTGGTTTCGGTCCAGCTGAGCTCCTGTGGGCTCTGCCCTGCTGCCCTCCCATCCTCCTCCTCCTCAGGGAAGCGTAGGCCAGCCTGTGTCACTCTGCACTGTCACCATCATTAGTGGCAGGACCTCACCTAGGGGTGTTCCCGTGGGCAGGGTGAGTTACAGTAGCTCTGGCCAGCACAAGGAGACGCCAGCCTGGTGTGGAGGGAGGGGGCAGGACCTGTGGGGCAGGACGCTGTGTTCTTTTCCCCAGGCAGTGACGTTTCCCCAGATGAGCCAGGTGCTTTTCTCCTGCACCTGGCGAGACACAGCTCGCCAGTGGGATCCTGCTACTGGAGCAGGAGGCACACCAAGCTGGGAGAACTTCCCAGCAAGCAGGGCACGAGCCCAGCAGGGTTTGTAGCTCGTGCTGGAACTGTCACATCCCTGTGTGTTCATATCTCTGGGCGTTGTCAGTCATGTTTCTTTAACCTCGGGTGCCCTCCTGGCTCTGTTTGTTTGGTGAGGAGTGAAGGCTGGGAGGAAGGCTGGTGCCCTGCTGGTGCCCTGCTCATGGCTTTGGCTCAGCTCTTGCTCACGAGGATGTTTCTGCATCTCCTCTGTCCCTGATAGCTCCCAGGTCCATGTCAAACCCAGCCTAGGAGCTGAGTGATGAGGAAAGGAGTTACCATTGGTAGTGCTGGGTGAACTTGATGTTTGCAGTTCTCCCACCTTTATTTCGGCAGAAGATGGGTCCTGGCAGTCCTGCTGGCAGTGGGACACCTTGTGCCTGCAGCGGGAATGGGAAGGTTAGTGTGCAAAGCCAGGACCATGGGAGGGTCAAGCATGATGACTAGAAGCAACTCCCTTCCTGTTTTCCAGGAGTCTTTCCAGCTGCTCCCCCAAGCTGGTGCCAGCCTGGTCATGTCCCAGGCTTTCCCTGGTGCCCAAGTTGGGACTGAGTGTCCTGCAGATGTTTGTCTGCCCCAGGAGAAACCCCAGGGCTGAACCTCCCGAGGTCTGTGAGGCCTTGGCTTGGGCTGTGCTGCAGCTCTGCATGAGACAGCACGTCGTGGCCTCTGTCCCTGTGCTGGGCAGAACAGGGAGGGATGTGCCCCGGGCCTGTTCCCAGCACTGCACATCTCTTGGCACGCAGGATAACCCTCCCCATGGGCTGGAGCCACAGCCAGGGCTCTGCCTCCTCCCAGCCCTGCACAGGGACTGGGTGCCCTCACCACGGTGGGTCCCGCTGGGCTGAGCCCCAGCGGCTGCCTGGGCATGGCTTGGGGCCACCGGGGATCGCGCTGGGCCTCGTGTCCAGGTGCCGCAGCCAGGGTGCTGCAATGTGCCTGTTCCTGCTCGGCAGGGAATGTTGCTCACCTGCCTGGGGAGGCACAGGCACTCGCCCGGCTTGGCACCGCCTGCCAAGCCTTAATCTCCATTGTTTGACAGCTGGCGCACTGCTGACGTCAATGCCATGGCTCAGGGGGCTTTTGGGGAGGAATGGGCAAGTCTCCACACACGTGAGCTTGTGGGCTTAGCAGGAAAACATCCCGCTGAAACCACAGCAGGAGAGCGGGAGAAGAAGGAAGGACGAGCGGGTGCAGGCCGAGGGAAGACATCTCTGCTTTGGGGCACAGCCCGACCTCGAGAGTGCCACTGGCTCATGGCCTGGTCGGGGGAAATGCCACCTTATGTGTCCAGCTTGCTGGGAATCACTGCTGGATTCCCTTCCCCTGCCCATGCCAAGGGTCCGTACGTGCCCCGTAAGCATCTCGCCTGCCTTGCTGATCCCATGGGACTGGCTCGTTCCGCTGACGAGGGCAGCTGGCTGTTGTCTGTACAGCTGGGTGACTGCTGCTCTGCTCTCATCCCCGTCTCAGAGCCTAGGGAAGAGGTGTGGTTCTGTCCCTCCCTTTATTATGTATCATTAAAGAAGCTGCTCATCCCTGTCCCGATTGCACCAGCTTCAGACATCACTGTCCTGCCTCAAGGGACCATTTCAGGATGCGCCCTGGAAGCTGTGCCCACGTCACTTTTGGCATTGGCCAACTTATGCTCAGCTCTGCTGCCTTCCTCATGGAGAGCAACGTTATGGGAACAACACCCTGTGTCTCCTGTGGACTGATCCCTCCTCCACGCACCCACAGGTGCCAAGGGTGATCCACATGGGTCTTGCTGCTCTGGGCAAAGCTGAGCATCCATTGTTGCTCCTTGGAGGAGTGGTCCAGGCCCAGCTCCTCTGTGTCTGTCTTGCAAAGCCTCGCTTATCTTTGCAGCCTGGATGTTGCTCTCTGGGGAGTCTTGGCATGGAGATCATGGCTTCCAGGCTGAGCCTCCAGCACTTCTGCTTCCACTCATGACCTTAATGATGCATCCTGATGTCAATTGTTCTCTGAGCTGGAAATCCTGCCCACTCTGCCACAGGACTCATGCTCCCCAAGCAGTTTGAGGTCTTCAGTCAAGTCAATCCTTCCTGCAAGGGAAATCACTCTCACCCTGTGGCATGGTGGCAGCAACCCCTGGCACGGGCTGCTCCACTCCCTGGGCTGGGCTGCTCCACTCCCTGGGCTGGGCTGCTCTGCTTTAATGTCCTTAAATACTTTTCAGAGTATGTCCTTAATGTCCTTAAATATTTTTCAGAGAAAGAAAATAAAAGCAGCAACTCAGGGAATGAGGAGACAAAAGAAGAGGAAGTCAGTAGTAGCTTCGAAGGGATTTTTTTTCCTGGGTTAGAAAGCAACTTGTTGGAAACCGTGCTGAAGCTTAACCTGGGTCACACCTGGGAAGTGGAAAACCATGAAAGCCACCCCAGGTCCTGAGCTGAAAGCCAGGAGGGTCAAAGGACTCTGTAAATCTGCTGCTTCCACTTCTCAAATGTAAGTTGTTTTCCCTCACCCTGCACCCCTGCACAGTGGGAAGGAACGTAAGTAACCTTGGAGTAAATTACTCTGTGTCTTGATTAACTTACCTTTGGTTATGTTTGCACCACTGGCATGGGGCTGTGTTCCTTCCTGAGCACATAGTTTTGAGGCCTTGGAAACTGAAAGTTGGATAACATCCACCAGGCAAGAGTTTTAGCAAAGTGTTTGAGTTTTCAGATCTCTGGGGAAACATATTGACTATTTCTTGGTCCAGAGGAGGGGAAGTAACAGAAGTTGTGCCATGGTGAGTTTTTCTGGGGAAAGCTAGATTTCTTGATGTGATTAGTCAAACACTGTGATTCAGCCCTCCCCCAGCAAATGAGGCATCCAGAAGTATGCAGGGAGTTTCTTTTCCTTGAAATTCTGCTCCAGAGGGTACATGCGGGCTGTGTAACTTAAATTTTCCTCTGTAGAGATAAAAATTGCTCTTGATCAAGCAAAAAACCTCCTCTGATTCACTTTTCTTAAACCAGCATCCTCTTGTGTATCACCTTGTCTTCTTGCCCAACCCCTGTCCCTCATCACCCCAGGGGGCAGTGGCAAAGCCCAGTGTTTTCTAGCCAATATTCCAACAATATTTTGTAGCAAATGGCTGAGGCTTCTTGTGTGCACGGTTCTGTAGCTGGAGGTGCAGGACATGCTCCAGCTGCCCAGCCCAGGCTTTGGAGACCCATGGCCAGTTCTGACCATCCAGAAGCAGTTTGAGTGTCTCAGAATAATTAACAAACTGGGGGGGAAGTCACCAGAAACACCCCAGAATCTTCCCTAGAAGTCAACTGGGAAGACTTACAAGAAGTTCTGTGCACATCTTTACCAAGATGAGGCTGAACAGGAGATGTGGTTAGAAATATTAATAAAAGGTGTTGCTTTCTCTTCTACAGACCTGACCTCACTGCCCCAGTGACCCCGGTGTTGGCACAGGCTGTGATTTTATCTGTGACTTACAAAATCTGTGCTCACCTGAAGCATCAGGGAAGCTGATCCAGGGAACTGAGTAATCCTGTTAAAAAGATGCAGCCAGCCTGGGGGCACAGGAGTGAGGGGTCACAATGGAGTCTTCTCTTGAATCCCTGAGCCCCCTTGTCCACTCAGAAGTGGGACGTGAGCTTCAGGTTTTCTTTCTGACTCATCTTTTGAATCCCCTCTGAACAGTGAGGGGGGTAAGCTGCTGCTGGTGCAGCCAGGTTTGCAGAGGCTGAGGGGATCCTGGACTGTTCCCTCTCCAAAACACTCCCAGCCTGGGTTTGGGCCGAGCCTACACCTCCCCCAGGAGGGCTGCCACCCTTGGCTTGGTCATCGCACAGGAGGGAGAGTCACTTAACCACTTCCACCACTGAACAGCAGTGTCTCCTCAGGATCTGCCTTTCTCTCCAAGTCACAGTGGCAGATGTCATCTCCCTGGTGGCCAAGGACTGGTAGTCCCAAACCCCTCTTTGAAATGCTGGCTGCCTAAAAGCACTGACATGCCCCCCGGCTCTGCTCATTGAGGAGCTCCCATTGCTTCCCTGGCCTCAGAAGCCACGGATTGTCTGGCCAAGAGCAGATTCCTTTGGGGTCCTTTCAATGAAAAATTGGATATTTTCCATGGAAGGAAGACTGTGAAAAGCTGACATCTGAGAATCCACGGGTTTCAGCTCTTTGTGGGCAAAGCCTGTCCCAGGCCGGGTCCCTCTGCCGTGTTCTGCTTGCACGTTCCAGCAGTTTTGCAACACGCAATTTCCTTTTCCTCGTGCCCAGATAGGGCACAGGGACACAGAGGCAGGGCAGTGGGATGGCAGGGAGGAAAGTAATATGTATAAACACAGATTCTCTGGAAACCAGGCTTCTTAGTCCTTCTAATAACTAAAGCTTAGCTTGGTGCTTGCCTGTTTCTCCAAACCAGGGGCTGACAGTTCCCTGGCCTTTCACTTCTGAGAACAGCCTTTCAGGACACTGAAGTCAGCAGTCAGAATGTACTGATTAAGTCCAAGTTATTCCATTTGTGGCTTATTGTGTGGTTTTGAAGTTTTTTTTTCTAGCAGAGGATGTGTTTTGGAGGAACTGACTTGCTCTAAAAAACTCTCCTCTTTACTCTCAAAAGCAGCAGCTTTCAGAGAAAAAGCGGAAAGTTGGAGAGAAGCTGTTCTCCCTTGCTCTACCCACCTCCCTGTGGATTTCCTAAGCCCATGAAATGGAGTGGGAAAGGCAGTTCCTTACCCTCAAAAATTGAAGGATTAGGTTGGTTGTGCAGATTCTTGGCCAACCTGGTTTCTGTGAGCTGATGGTGCATGAAAAGCCACAACAACAGACATGAAAACCTGCTTCTGGAAAAAGTACTTTCTTCCTGCCTTTTAACAGCCAACTGCAGGATGTTCCTTATGGAGCCTAAATATTTTCAACTGGCTAAATAATTATGTTTAATTAGTTTTTGTTAAGGTGGTGCCAATCCACCCTTCTCTTTGGAAACTTGCTTAGCTTCTGAAATGGCTCGAAAACAATGAAGTGGGGAAAATATCCTACTTGTACCTCACTCACTTCCACCTGTCATGGAAAAGAAAGGGACCACCAGCCTCCTGAACTTCCTGGAGAAAGGGATTACCAGCCTCCCTGGGGCTTGCAGTGACTTTACAGCATTGTCAAGAGCCTGGAGTGAGTTTAAAATGTTTTGTCTCCATGATACATCTTCATTTTTGTTCTTAAAGCAAAAAAAAAATCATGCTGGGATTGCTCCTAGTCCTCTGGTCCTTCAGGGTTGTCTTCTCCTGGGCTGGATTCCCATGGTGGCTGGTGGCTGTTGGGGTCACTACCAGTGGTTGAAGGCAAGCCCGGAGCAGCAGCAGTGGATCTGCATCTCCTCCCCTGCTGAGGTCATGCAGGACTTCCTTGTCACATCCCTGTGCTCCCTCCCAGCCCTGACCTGCTGAGGAAGAGGAGGAATGATAGGGAGGCACTTTTCCCATAGTCCAGCAAGGATAAGAGCCTGGAACTGGCGGGTTTGCTGCTCTGGCAGCCACAGGTGAGCTGAGCATCTCCAGCAAGGGGTGTGACTGCCCCGTGTTCAATGCCTGACCCCAAATCTTCCCATCTCTTCATCAGCAGCACACGCCCTCCTGCGTCCCCTGTGCACTCCAGGGTCAGGTCAGCTGTGTGGGATAAGGCAGGATCAGGCTGGGCAGGATCCAGGATCATGTTCCTGGATGGGGCCGCCACTGGCCGATGTGGGGAAGCAGGACCAGAAAGCAGTGGAGCTCCACGGCATCTGGGTGAGGAAGGTGCCTTCCCTGGCCATGGGAAACCTTTGGCTGTCCTGCTGGGGGACAGAGGGGTTGCCCCTCTCTGTCTGTGTTACATTGTCTGCACAGTCAGGCTGGCATGACCCCAGCTGTGGTGGTGGGTCCTCAGCCCTTGCTTGCTCTGCGACTGGGTCGCTGGTTTCCATTTCATACGATCATGGAATAGAATCATGGAATGGTTTGGGTTGGAAGGGACCCTAAAATCCTTCCCATTCCACCCCCGTGCTGTGGCCAAGGATACCTTTCACTATCACAGGTTGCTCAGAGCTCCATCCAACCTGGCCTTGAACACTTCCAGGGGTGGAGCAGCCACAACCTCTGTAGAAAACCATCCCTGTGCTTGAATCTACGGTGTTTGATCCGAACTGAATGTGTGTTTGCACTGGTTTCCTCAAATTCTGCTTTTTATTGGTCTCATTTCTGCTATTTTCCATTGGGCTGGAGCACAACACCTTCCCATTTAACTGAGGAATTAAATCTGGGGACAAAACCTGTGCGGACCTGCACCTGCTGGGTGCACACTGGGTTTGGGTATTTCTCTGCTGCACTCCCTGAGTTTCATGCCACGTGCTGAATCCTTCCCAGAGAGAATCCTTCCCACAGGAGTTTACTGTGCACAGGTAATGGTGGGAGGAAACGAAACCCAGGATGAAGGTGCCTCCACACCTCCAGCTGTTTTACCGACCTGGCAGAGCACAGCCACCTCTTCTCCTGGTCCCGATCCAAGCCCTATCAGCAACAGGAAAAGTTCCCCAGTCCAGGAGAAGCCGTACCAGCATTCCAGTCAGCCTTTCCAAAATATTTTTTGAGGAAGAGCACACACCCTCTGGTTGAGGCCATCGAGTGTCCTGTTTACCTTTCTTTTTGGACGCTGCAGGAGAAAGTGGGAGATGTCCCAGTATCAGGTGGCCCAAGAAGCAGGGAATTACCAACGAAGGCTTGAATAAGCCCCTGTCCTGGTACTTTGCTGAGCTGGGAAGGTGCCAGCAGCCCAGGTGAGGCTTCCTGGGACAGGGATTGTGAAAGAGGGTAAGAAACATCTGAGACTTGGCACTGTGTGGTGGGGCTGGCTCTGCTGTAACAAGCTATGGCTCTTCTTTCCCTCTTTGCACCCTGTGTGTGTCAGGTTTGCTCTGGGCCATCATATTCTGCTTCTGTGGTATCTAGTAAGTGGGAAGGAACCCAGTGCTGCTGAGGGAAATGTTGGCATGGGAACTCATGAGAGATACCCTGAGCTCCTTGACAGTGTGGCAGGAGCAGGAGAGGGACTGGATTTCCCAGGCTATTGTGCTAAGAATGAGAAACTGTTGGTAAAAGGACCTCACTGTGTAAATCCTGAGCATGTGAAATCAAACCCCATGTCAGACTCCAGGTCTTAGATCGACACTGTCCCTGTGTGATTCCCAGCAGCGCTTCCAACACCAAGCTGACAGCCAAAGCACAGCATCCTATGTTCTCCTTCATCTGAATGGGGCCTGAGCAACCTGGCCTAGTGGAAGGAGTCCCTTCCCAGAGCAAGGGTTTGGAATGAGATTATCTTTAAGGTCTCTTCCAACCCAAACCATTCTGGGATTCAATGATTCTATGATCTGCCTGCAGCAACCCCAGGCAGCTGCAGCTGCACCAAACTCCCCATACAGAGCATCTTCAGAGTGTCCCAAAGGTGGCTGAAACACCCCACTCCCCAGTGCGACCCTAGCCCAGTTCTATTTTCCCAACAAAGGGAAATGTTCCTTCCCTGTGGGAGAGCCCTGGAGCACTCTGGGATGTGCCCACAGGCTCCTGGAGGAGAACCCCCCACGTGGGTGCTGGTGGGAGAAGCGGAGCCCCCCTCTCATGCTGGTGCCCAGGAGGTGCCCTCCTCACAGCGAGTGACACAGCCCCTCTGCTCTCCACCCCGGATTTGGGTGCTGAAGGTGAGGCTCCCATGGCTCGTCCCCCCAGGAGAGATGTTGGCTGTCGCTCAGCGCTCAGTGAGTGGCTCTGCCTCTTATCTCTGGCAATGGAGGGCTGCAGAACGAGGAGTCCCGGGCAGGATTCCAGCTGGGGATGCAAGCAGCAGGCTGTTTACAGAGCGGATCCTCCCGTTTCGGTGCTGCCGGGCTCTTGTGAAATGTCCTGGCTGACAGGAGGGGGGGTGGCCCCGGGGGTGCAGGCTGGAGGAGGCAGGGCAAGCCTGGGGGCTGCTGGCCTGGGCAGCAAAATGGTCTGCAAGAAGGGGAAGACAGCCCCACCCCCTGCCCTTTCAGCTCCTCTGGCGCTGATGGCCTGTGAGAAGCATGTCCAGTGTCCTGTATCAGTAGTTATTTTCCCAAAGATCCCTCTCTGGGCCATGGCATACCACTGCTCCATGAAAACCCAGAAACTCTGTCTATCTGGATGGCACCAACTGCATCCAAGTGCCAGGGAACCTGCTGCCTGTACCCACCCCCAATGTTTATTCAATGGGTTGTGTCCACGCCTGGCCGTAACCTTCCCCCTCTTCCTTCCAGCTCTGATTAATTGTTAAAGCCTCTCTAGTTTCTACTTATCCCCAGCTTTGCATTGCATCCTTGGTGTCTCTGAAGCATTTTCCTGGCTGATAGGACAGGTTGGTGTGCCTGTCCTTGGGTCTTCCCCCACCCCTTGGAGGGCCAGCAGCATCCAAGCAGCTGCTGCCAGCGCCAGCAGCCTCTGCAGGAGTTAATTTTCCTTAATTTAGGTGAGTTAGGAACCTTCTTTGGGATGCATGGATGGACCAAGTGAGATCTGTGCGGCTGTTTGTGGAAGCAGACAGGAACTGGCTTAGCCCTAATTCCTTGTGGCATCTTCCCATCCCACTGCTGCTGATGTCTTTGTGTCCAGACTGGGTTTGAGGCAGTGTCCTTCGTCAGGAGAGCAAATCTCCTGATGGGACCAGGAAAGGAGATGAGTCTCCAGGTGCCTTTGGCTTTCTCTTGGCATCGGGGGCTGTCAAAGAGGGCAGGCAGTTTGGGTCCCTGGAAGACCCCAGATGCAGGGGCCTCTGGGGGTGGGAGGAGGTGCAGCCTGAGTCATACGAGAGAGGAACTGTTACTGGGCTCCACCTATTCCAGATATGTTCCATCCTCTGCCTCGCTGAGTCTAGCAGGGGACAGGGATGAGTCAGGCATTGTCCAGATAGTCTCCAAGGGACAAACATCACACTATCATCTTTCCTTGGCTATCTCCTCAACAACTGCATCCTACATCTGGCCTGGCAGCTTCTCCTCCTGTTTTGTTTGCTTCCTCCTGGCCACGGAGCGCCGGCGCTGGAAGGGGAAGTGCCGACGGTGCCTCTCAGTCTGCTCTACCTAAATTTAAACCACTATTTTTGTCTTTGCAGACTCATTGTGTTTTAAATTTGGAATAAGAGGTCACGTGAGGAAAGCTGTTGTCCGATGTTTGGTGCCGTGGTGATGAGGACTCGGGCCAGGACAGCCCCATCATCTGCCCTGCCAGGGACAGGGGTTCGTTTCCCGCCGCTGTTCCCTGAAGGAGCAGAGAGGAGGCAGGAGCGGGATGGGATGTCCCACTTCTCTTCCCAGTTGAGTGTTTCCAGTCAAGAGGCTCTTTCAGCAGCGTGTAGACACAGAGATAACACAGGCGGACGCGTTCCAGGAAGTGGTTCCCAGAAGTGGCTTGACTGTTCTCACTGGTGTGACGTGGGCTGATGGGGGACCTTGCAAAAGAAAGAAGAGCAAAGCCAGGGGTCAAACAACAGGAACAGGCATTGAGGAAATGATCCCTCGCTGAAATTAAGGGACTCGCGAGGATAACACGCGTTGGGTGTGAGCCAGAGCTTTTCCCTTCGTGGTGTTGAGGGGAGATCAGGGTGTGGGGTTCCTGGGGTCTCTTGGGTGTAATGGATACAGGAATCTGGGCTGAATGGGATGAGGACTTCAGTGGTTCCTCACTGGAAGAAGGAAGGGATGACTGGGCTGCCCCCACTGGCATCATCCCCAGGGCTGTTTGCAAAGAGCTCAACAACTGGCCCCAAAAAGGGCGTTGGTGTCCATGAAGCTTTCCCTCGTCCTTGCTGTGGTCCATTGACCACTCCAGCCAGATGAAGGTAATCCTCCTCAACTCCAGCTCATGGGGAGCTCTGAAGAAGGGAGGGAACTGCAGGAGAACTGTGCAAATCCAAACACTGGCCAACCCCCAAGTGCAGCTGTTGGCCTCTGCCATCCCACCCGTACAGCAGCGGTGCCTGGTCCTCCCATCAGGTGAGTAGCTCAAGGGAGTTTCTTCTCTAAAGAACAGCATCTCCTGTCCCTCTCCTTTTGCTCAGGGTGCAGGGTAACTATTTAAAATGCCACTTGCAAGGGAAAACAGGCAGCTTGCTCCCTGAGCTGTCAACTCGCTCTTGAAATGATTGATTTGGGGTGATCTCGAGTGGACCACCACTGACCACATCCTTTCTGTGCTGGAGTTCAGCCCTCCTTACAGCTCCTCAAGCTCTGTACTGGGATGTCAAAAAGAGCTGGAGTGGGGTCTTCATGCATCCAGCCAATATGGATCCAATTAGTGGGATCTCATCCATGCCCATTGCTCTGGGATCCAAACCCGAGGACGGCTCCTCCACCAAGCTTTCAGCTGTCAGACACAAACAAGGAACACAATGTTCCTGACTCAAAACAATGAATTCCCAAGGTAAGAAGAGTCAACCCTATCAGCAAGAAGACAGTTGGTCAAAGGAGTTCTTTCAGGTGGGAGTGCTCCATCGTGGCTGTCAGAACAATTTACTGACTCCCCTGTAAAAATAAATATTTGCCTCCTTTTCCAGGGCGAGGTTAAGCAGCCGTGGCAGAGGCACACCTGGCTGAGGGGTCAGTCAGTCACTCCCCTGGTGGATGGCTCCGAAACCAGCACTGCTGGAGCATGAAGACACATTCTGAGTGTGATCAGAGCTGGCAGCTGCTCCCCAGACCTGTTCAGTGCCTGCTGCTCTGCTCCCTTGTTTGTGTGTCAGCCCGTGGCCCTCGAGCAGCCGTGGACAGGACTGGACTGGGCTTGGCCCAAGGATGTGGTGGTGAGTCACCTCTGGCAGCCCCGCTCCAGCGGAGGTGGGGGAACACAAGGAATGAGGTGGTCTGGGAGCAGAAGCACTGTCTCCATCAGGGTGTTCTCGCAGGACCATGGAATCACAGAATGGTTTGGGTTGGAAGGGCTCTTAAAGACCATCCAGTCCCCCCCCCGCCATGGGCAGGGACACCTTCCACTAGCCCAAGTTGCTCCAAGCCCTGTCCAACCTGGCCTTAGACACTTCCAAGGATGGGGCAGCCACAGCTTCTCTGGACAATGTCTTCCAGGGCCTCACCACCCTCACAGCCAAGAATTTCTTCCCAATATCCCATTTTACCCTGCTCTCCATCAGTTTGAAGCCATTCCCCCTTGTCCTATCTCCTAAAGGAGAAGAGGAATGAAAGGATCCTCTTTCCAACATGTTTGTGAAAGTTTTTTTTTCCCTTCTAAAAAGAAAAAAAAAAAGAGGAAGGGAAAAGAGCACATTTTGTTTCAAACCCAAAACTTTTCACATTCATTTAGAATGGGGGAGGAAAAAAAAAGTTTCAGAGTCCTCAGCCCATTTTTGAAAGGAAACAACAGCAGATTACTTTGACCTGAAATGATTATTTAGGAATGTGAGCTAATCCCATAGTGCTCAAAAAGCCATGATCTAAAGGAAATGTTTTGAAATTGTGAAAAGGTAACATTGCAGCCAACCTGAGATTGCAACTTTCCTCTCTTAATGAAGTTTTTCAAGAACAGGGGTTTTGTTCAGATTGGAGGTGGGAGTGGCCTGAGGTTTTTTTGAGCTCTCCGGATATGAGAAATGTGAGACTACAACAGAGCAGGGCTCAGATTTCTCAATTATTATCTTTTACTGTTCTCCTTTCACTTCTTTATGGAAAACTGACAAGGTTTTTGACTTCTCTGCTCTCCCATGCTCCTCTGGTCCCCTGGACACAGGTCCACAGCCTGTGGAGGAGATGCAAAGAGTCCTCCTCTTCCTGTCAGGTAGAAACCAAGAGCTTTAAATATTATCCCCTGCTGTTTGCCTATTTTACAATTCCAGAGGTCTTGCCACGTCTTAGTACCTTTATTTTCCTAGTTTGTTTGCCTTCCCCCAAGCTCTTGTGGCTCCTCAGTCCAAAACAGATCCCACTGGATGCCTTGCCCCTCCATTTTCCCCATTAAGACAGGGGTTTTCATGAGATGTGCCCACGCTGACTCCTTGGATGGCTCTCCGTCCCCCTGGATGTGGTGGTGGGATGGCTCTCCATCGCTCTTGCATGTGGCTCCATGGATCCCTCCTGCTGAGGCGGGAAGGGCCAGAGGAGAATGGAAACTGTGATGGGATGGTTGATGGTTCCCATGTGCATCAGCAGAAACAAAATGTCATTTCCATTGGAAAATATTTCAAGGTGTTTCAGCCTTTCAACATGAAACAAAGTCTCTCCTTGCAAAATGTCAGTTCCAGCCATTGTTCCAGTTGGACCTGCCTGTTCCAAGGAAAACAATTCCCACTTGCAATGGCTAACGCCGATAGCAGCTTGAAATCAGCCCTTCCCTGCCGCACATTCAGAGTTTGGAGAGGCTCTTGTGATCCAAAACCTTCTTGTTGTTTTGATTCCAGCTTCTCCAAACAGAAAGTTTCCAGGACTTTTTGTACAACGGATAGACTTCACAGCTCTCCATCCTGCCCTGGGTGACGCCCGCGTCCTCTGCTGGGAATGAAGCCTGGGATGGGGCCAGAGCTGCCAGTAGCAAGGTATGGCCAAGCCTTCACCTTAATTTTGGGCTTCCAGCTGCTAAATATAAGTGCTGGATGGAACTCCATGGGAAGAGACACCTCCAAAGGTGCTTTGTGTGGGGATGTAAGGAGCATGTGGCAGCGGCCCCTCCTGGGAAGCCTCTGCGGAGGAGGAGGAGGAGGAACGAGGAGATCCAAGTGCTTTGGGCATGCAGAAATGGGGCTGTCAAACCCAATTTCCAGTGGAGCTCTACAAAACACACGCGTCAGCAGGGCTTGGTGGCTGCCAAATCTCGATGTCTTACTCAGAGCCGCCTCTGCCTCACAACCAGCCCAGGGAGAGCAGGTTTTATGGACTTGTTTTGGGTTTGCTGCTGATTGAAATTCAGGCTGGTTTATGGAGTGGGTCGACCCTTCCATGGTGATGGCCAAAGGCCTCTCACAGCAGCATGGGAATCCAGATGGTTTCGAACCAAACAAGGAGTTTTTTTGAAGCTCCTGAGTAGCTGAAAAAGAAAACAGGAAAAAAAAAAATCAGATAATTATGCAACTTTGTTGGCACTCCTGTCGCCATCATCATTAAATAAATCAATATACAGTATAATAAAAATATTTTGTTGCCTATTAGTGGAGACTGAAGCATTTTCCTTGCAAACACATAACTCTCATTCCATATTTAACAATGCCCAGAGCTGCAGGACTTGCAGGAATATGAGCACGATCTCCAGCCAGATATATTGGGAATGAGATGTGATGAATTCACTCTCGTTTATCCTCTTTTTATTGAATTTAACTTTTTTTCCAAAGGGAAGCAGACAAACATCCAAAGTCTGTGGTTTAACTGTCCTTAGCACGGCTTCAGGAGGGATCAGATCAGAGCTGTGATCGCTGCACAGTGCTTGGACCAGCTCCTGTCATGTAATGGCATAAGAATCATGAAAGCTTTTGGGGATTTAATGTTTTTCAGTTTAATTGCCGTTCAGTGTTGGCTGCCAGAGCACTCTGAGGTCTTTTAGAGGTGGCAGAACAGCTTAAGAAAATAATTACCAAGTTTAAAGGTCACAGAAGCTGTGGCTGCCCCTGGATCCCTGGAAGTGTCCAAGGCCAGGTTGGATGGGGCTTGGAGCAACCTGGGCTAGTGGAAGGTGTCCCTGCCCATGGCAGGGGGTGGAATAAGATGGTCTTTAAGGTCCCTTCCAACCCAAACCATTCCATGGTTCCATGATAACAAGCATCAGCTCTTGGGGAAGGTGAAGATTTCCACTGGGGTGTGACCATGGGCACGTGGGTCTGCCCAGCTCCAAATCCACACAGACCCTCCCAGCCCTCTGCCCCTTCCTGGGCTGTCTATGGGGACTCTGTGGTCATGTCCATCCCTCGTCTGTCAGAGAGCAGAGACTCATCACCCAGAGCGTGTCACAGCTCACACGTCACCTGCCAGACCTTCCCAACAGAAGGAGGGGGCTGAAACCTGAGCTCTCCACTGGCTCTTTCCCTGGGGAGGCCAGTGCAGCTGGATCACACCCAACTGGGAGCAGCTGCTGAGGCAGGTGAGGATGAGATGTCACCACCTTCTTCCCTGGGCTGGGATGTGCCACCAGCCACCAGCCAGGGTGTGGGATGTCCTTCTGGATAGGACCATCCTTGAGCTGCTCGAGGTCTGATCCAGTCCCACCTCTCCCCCTCACAGCTCTACAGCTCTGCTCCCAGGGATTTAGGACACACCTATGAGCAGCAGCAGGTTTTGGTGCTGCTGGATGCAGCTTTCTGGGTGTGAAATAACAGATTTACCCCGAAATCCATTCCAAGGCACAGGAGAGCCTGGAAAAGTCTGTCTCTCCAGAGTGTGTAGGTCCATGGAGATAGGGAGGTTAGGGAATTTTACATAAATATTTGACTCTACCTTTCCAGGCAGCAGAAACCTTGCTTAGGGGCACTGTTTCTGAAATATTTACTGACTGTAAAGTTTATTGGCAGTGGGCAGAGATAATCTAGATTGTCTCATAGTGATCACTTGAAGCAATTTCAAGGAAATGCAATCCTGCTTTGAATGGCTCTGTCAGATCCTTGTCTGCCTCCTTTAATTGCTTTTCCTACAGGATACTGATGCTTTAGATTGCAAATCCTTCGAGGCAAAGACTGCCTCTTTGTTCTGGTGTGCAGAACACATCCTGCAGGGAAGGCCGGGGCTCTGGCCCAGCTACAAACCTCTGGTTGTTTTAAATACTGTGCTCAGAGAGTGCCAGGAGGGCCATGGGGTCCTGGCTGGCACAGCCCTGCTGGGGGCTGACCCTTGATCTCACAGAACCGAGGGATTCACGTCATCTCCTGCCCTCCCAGTTGCTCTTGTTTGTGGCGTGGCAGTGTTTACTGTGCATGCAAATGCCATGCAAATGACTGTATGGGGAGGGTGTGGAATGAATAATCTTCATTCCAATCTCTCACCTCCTCCTTTAACCAACCATCAGTTTCTTCTCTGGAATGTGCTGAGCTAAAGGCCTCAAACGTGACACCTTGGGGTTGGCATCTCCAAGAGTTGTTGGGGAGAAAGGAGAGGTGGGGAAGGACAGAGAGGATGGAGAGTTGGTTCTCCCATGAAAATAATCCATGCACCAGGTCACCTCCAGTTTGATTGAGGAGCCTTTGGTGTGCTATGGCAGGGATTTAACTGATGGTGGAACTCAAGTGTTCTAAGAAAAAACAAAATTTATTTGAAACAGAAAAGGCAGAGGGAAAAAAAAAGGCTGTTTAAGAGATATGAAGCACCATCACAGCTCATTTAAAAGCATTTCTTCCACTCCCCTGTTCACTTACAGTGCTCTTAGAAGTGGAGGAGCTTCTGCTTTCCTCTCTGCTCTTCTTAAACATGCACCCTGCCAAAATCCCAGCCTCCCAGTTCCCAGGCTCTGCAGCCACCCTGCAAAGCCTGCCTTCCCATTTATTCCTCCAGAATGCACCTTGCTCCTGCAAGAGGTTTGATTGCCTGGGTTTGGATGTGGGATGGAATTGCTTGATGTATTTATTAGTCACCCTCTCCTCTGCTCCAGGCCAGCACAGCTGACCATGGCAGAGATGGTTTAATGCTGACACCCACCTCTGCCAGCACCTTCAGATGAGCTCCTGCTCTCCCAGCCCACTTTGGCCTCACTCCTAATCTCTGGCTTTGCTGCAGGGCTGGTGGTGCCTCGGGTGGAGGACAGGCAGTGTCACCTCCCACTCTGGGGCTCAGCTGTTGTTTGTCCCTAAAGAAAATCCCCTGTGGACCTCTCCACCCCTGTGGTGCTGGTGAACCACGTTCCCCTCACTCTCCATCCCCAGGAGCAGGTCAGGCTCTGAGCCAGCCAAGCCTGTTCTTCAGGTACGGCTTTGTACTTCCCTCTGAGCAGTATTTCTGCTCCAAATCAAACACATTTTGCTGGCAAATTAAACCCAGCCTGTCACGCTCTGTAATTCCCAACCACAGGTTCTGGCAGGAACTGCTGATGCCCCTCCTGTCCTTGCTCCCTGCTGTGCCATCCCACCAGCCCTGGAGAATATGGGAGGTTCCAGAGGTGGGTTTGACATGCTGGTCTGCACCCCCAGGGACTGGCTCTGGTAACGTGGCTCTGGTGTTTTTAATCTGCATTCCCTGAGCAACGTTTGTACTTGCAACTCCAAAACCTTCCAGGAGCCCAGGGGCTTCGTGTTTGCTTCCGCAGAGGCTTGTGCTGTCCTGGTTCTGGTGTGCAGAAAGGAAATGAGGGGTCACGTGGCTCCTGGAAGCTTGGTTTTGAGCCGTGTGAGGTTCCTGAGTAAATAGAAGAATCACCTTTTTCTCTCTGCCTGATCCTGCTTGTGATAGCAGCACCCACAAAGCAAGAGACCCAGCTCATGATGGGCAATAACCTCCAGAGCTGCTGGAGCTCTGTGTAGGGCCCTGATCCTGCTCTTGTTCCTTCCTCTCTTGCAGAGCCTCCCTGGGTCTTCCCACATGATGTGTTTGTCCACCCTCACATCTCCTCCCACGGTCGTAGGATCTTCTTCGCTGCTATGTCTGAATGACTAAGTTGCTTGGATCACACATCACACCTCCTTCTGCTGAACTAGGGACTCCTGAGGTCCAGTCCCTCTCCAGCTTCTAGTTTTATCCAAGACCAGAGGATTTCCCAGCTGGGAGATGCATACAGGCTTCTCTGCTATTGCTGGATCACACAAAGCCTCCAA
Organism: Chiroxiphia lanceolata; assembly: GCF_009829145.1. NCBI lineage: Eukaryota > Metazoa > Chordata > Aves > Passeriformes > Pipridae > Chiroxiphia > Chiroxiphia lanceolata. Next base: position 21,053,758 of record NC_045646.1, on the reverse strand, counting down.
AGAGTTTGGAAGGCAGCTGAGAATCCACACCTTTGGATTTGGGGAAATAACTTCTGACCTAGGAGGAACCAGGTTCCTCCAGCTGTTTGACCACACAGTTCACATTTTTCCAGCTCCAAGACAGGAAAATTAGTTCCTTGTTCCAGTGTTCCCTAGGGTCTGGCTGTCTGGCTCCACACCATGGACGATGCTTCAAGCAGGTCTGTGTGAAGTGAAATACTGAAGCAGCAGCTCAATGTCAGCCCCCAGACACTGACAGGGAGGCTGCTGGGAAAGAAGCACTTTGGATGGGGCTTGGAGCAACCTGGGATAGTAGAAGGTCCCTGCCCGTGGCAGGGGGTGGAACAAGATGAGCTTTAAGGTCTCTTTTATCCCAAACCATTCCATGATTTCTGTGATTTTAAAGCCCAGTGGGCAACTAGTCATTGAGAAGAACAGGTCAGGGATATTGTGGAGAAAAACTGAGGTGTTTCAGTCTCTGCCAGATTGAATCCAGGTGGTGAAGTAGAGTGAGCCCTCAACCCAGGAAAGCATCACTGCTTGGCAGAAAGAAGTGAGGACAATGATGTGGTGGAAGAGTCTTTTCTTTCCTCACTGTCATGTTGAAAGAGTTTGACCCAATCTCCTCCCCAGCAGAAGGGAAGTGGCTTTAGAGAGTTCTGATGTTCTGTGAGCATCCCAAAGTGGGACCTATCTTGGATCCTGCACAGCTGCACCAGTGAAAGCCCACTGAAAACATGCCTGGTGGGCAGGTTCAACTGGTGGCTTGTTTTGGGTGAGGGAAAAGGTTGGGTTAGAGGATGAGCTGGTGGGGTACGTGGAGAGCTTGGCTGAAGTAGCTGTTCCCACTCAGCAGCACAAGGTGTTCTCCTTCCAGCCAATGCCTTGGCCAGGGCAGTGTGGCCACTGTAGGAGGAACTCATTTCAACTCATTTCAAAGGCTGAGGCAGAAGTGCAGCCCCAGGAGCCCTGTAGAATGAACCAAACCCTGCTGATGTGGGATCTTCCCTGCCAGTCACTCAACGCGAACCGTATTGCCCTGACAGAGCACGATGAGAAGAGTCTGAAGCCCAGCTCTCCTCCCCTTGTCAGCACCACTGTAAATCACTTTCCTCCTGTGCACTCCTCTGCAGGATGAGCAGTTCCTTGCCAAGGCTGTAATCCTGTGGGAAGGAAAACACAGCAGAGAATCCTCAAAAAGAGGCAAGAGTCCCCCATTTTCTCACCTGCAGCTCATTCTGTTGCACAGTCTGAAACCCACAATTTAGAAGGAATGTCAGTGTAAGAAAGCTGGAGATGAACTTGTGTCCAAGGGCTGGAGTTTCTCTTCCAGTGGGATAAAACCTGGGGAGATGTTAGTAGTGCTCTCTGATGGTCAGAGATGACTGGGCTTTTAAATTCAGATTTGTCAGCTTTTATTGTGTTACTTACTACAGCTATTTGAGCTGCCAAGGCTTAGGCAGTGCTCCCTGCTTGGGCTGCTTGGGGATGACTTCTCCTCTTTCCAGTCGTGCCAGTGGCCCCCCAGTGTGGTTCATGGACCCACAAACTGGACACTGTTGTTCTACTCCTTGTTCTAACTGAACTCATCAAATACAATCCTGTTCCTTGTACCTTAAAAATCACTGCCCAAGGAATTCTTAGAGCACAAGTCTGATGAGAAGCAGCTGGGGGGGCTCAGCCTGGAGAAAAGGAGGCTCAGGGGGGATCTTCTTGCTCTCTGCAACGCCCTGACAGGAGGGGGGAGCTGGAGGGGGCCGGGCTCTGCTCCCAGGGAACAAGGGACAGGAGGAGAGGGGGACAGCCTCAGGCTGTGCCAGGGGAGGTTTAGATGGGATATTTGGGAAAATGTCTTCACTGAAAGGGTGATCAGGCATTGGAACAGTGTGCCCAGGGCAGTGGAGTCCTCATCCCTGGAGGGATTTAGAAGCTGTGTGGATGGGACGTGGGGACATGGGTTAGTGGTGGGTTGGCAGTGCTGGGGGCCTGTTGGACTCAATTTTCTTGTGGGACTTTTCTGACATAAATGATCCCAGTGGGGAAATGGCATCCAGCTCACAGAGGGGCTCACCAGAAGCTGATTCCCTTTTTACTCACCACAGCCTTTTGCTTCCCCTTGTAGGGGTTACTGACCCCACCACAACCAGGTATCCAACCCCTTGGTCATGGGGCAACAGGGCAGGGGTGTTCCTTCCCACAGACTGGTCAGGTATCTTCTCTGGTATGTTTTGCTGGATGGAGACATATTTGTAGGGAAAAGCTGAAGTCAGCAGACGAAACATCTGCAGCATGGAGGTGTTTGTTATAACAAAGTGAGAGTCATGGGCTGCTCAGGCTCCTCCTGAGCACAGGAACGGCAGTGAGCGGGTCAGGCACTGCCCGAAAAATTAGGTCAGTGGAACGCTGGGCTCATGGGGAGGGTGGGAGAGGAGTAGAGATGTTGGTTTGCTTGAGCTTTTCTTTGGTGAGGCTGAAAGTCTCCATCTCTTGACATAGAATGGTGCATAAAAGGCCTTGGCTAACTTTGATAGGGGAAGAGGGTCTCTTCACATCACATCCTCACCCCAGATGTGGCAAATTTGGGGACTGGAGTGGAAAAGGAGAGATGGAAAACCAGGATGCTTCTATTGCCACCCCAGGGCTGATAACACCCACCTGTCCCAGGACAGGCTTAGGAAATTGGGAAGCTGACAGACAAAAGTAACTCTTTTTATCTTAGCAGTGCTGATTTTCCCACTGCCCTGGGCCTGGTCAGACCCCGGGGGTCCTGTCTTGGGAGGGTTTGGGCAAGGTGGGAGGACGGCGGTGCCCGGGGAGCCTCTCCATGGGTACAAGGCACCCTCTCGTGGTGAGCGCCCACGGAGGAGCCCGGGCGGGACTGGGGTCGGGGGGTGCCCACTGAGAGGGGCTCGGCCCCTCGGCATCATACACAGGGACCCGCCAGCCTTCCCGTGGGGAAACCATTCAGGGGGCTGGGATGGATTTCTCCAGGCTCAGGACACACCCAGGTGGGCTCCGAGGCTTCTCACGGGGTCCCTCTGCTCTCCCCACCTGCTTTATGGAGGGGAAGGCGACAATTTTGACTAAACACTGGCAGCTGCCTCCCTTCGGGCAGAATCAACTTGCCCTTCAGCGTCTGACGTGTTTCCCCCCCGAGAGGAGCCTGCAAAATAAATCAGTACTTTGCTTAAACAAAGCTCCGGAGAGGCGTTGGTAAAAGAAAAAAAAAAAAAAAGGTGCTCAAGAGCTTCACAAATGCAGCTTTTTTTCATGAAAAAAAAAAAAACAAAACCAGGAGAAGTTTCTTTTTTCCACCACAACCCCTTAAGCCAGGGAGGGATTTCTCCGTCCGGCCACCCAATTTCCCCCTCCCACCACCTGGGCGCCAAATCTCAGTTGCTGAAAGGTGCCTCCCCTTCCTCTCGCCCCTTCGGGGGGGGGGGCTTTTAACTAAAATCCCAGTGGCTTTCCCTGCGGGAAGGCTTCATTGCCAGTGCCGTTTCCTTGTCCAGCCCAGTCCCGCAGCCCGGGCCGTGGGCACAGCGGTGGGTCAGGGCTCTGGGTGCCCCCACGGGTGGGCAAACACCGTCCCACAGCCCCAACCGCGCGGGGGTCGCCGAGCCCTCGCTCCCACCTGCTCCCTGCGCTCTGCCCTTCGCTTCCTGCGGCTTTAAAGTTCCCTCGGTGCGCAAAGCAAAAGAGGGAGGAGAAAGAGAAAGCGTTTCATCATCGCTCCCCGGAGCCGACTTATAAAAACTTGGCGCTCACGCTGCCTGGCTCACTCACAGTCTCGGAGGGTTTTCGGCACAGACCGTGAGGGCAGCGGGACAGGCCGGACAGGGACGGGAGCCCAAGCTGAGCCCAACTACTGGGGGCTCCCCGGGAAGCCCTCACGATGGGAGTCCACGCCGAAGCTGGCAAATCCCCAGCTGACATCCCCAAAAGCTCCAGCACCTGCTCCCGGAGTATCTTCTGCAACATCAAAGTAAGGATGGGAGCCTGGCAGGGATGCGCCGCGGGGAGGGAGGAGATGCTTGTGCGGGTAGTGACCCCAGCCCATCCCACGCGTCCCCGCGCCCCGCGTTCGCCCCGCCGGTAAAACGAAGGCTGTTTGATGATGCAGAATTTGAATATCAGCTCCTGGGGCGGTGTGGGGTAACCCCGTCCTGCTCGGTGCGTGGGAAGGGCTGAGGGGCTCGGTGGGGTTCACAGTGGTACCCGGCACTGCACATGGGTGTTGTACCCCACGGGGCAGCTCCCTGTGAGCTTCCCCACAGCGTCCGGTACACGGTGTGCTGCTGCTTAGGGAATGATTAACCACATCCTGGTGTGAAAAGAAAACACTGCCCTAGAATAACATGGGCTTGCTCTAAAAACTTGGTTGAGCAGAGCATTTTGAGTGACAGAAGCAAAGGTTTGGCGGGTTGAAGTGGGTTTTCTGGCGTTGGCTTCCCGGTTACTCACCTGCTGTCATCTTGAAGCCGGTCCCTGCCTGAGCTCCAGGCTCTTGAGCTGGAGTGAGATAACACGGGTCATCCCGGCCACGTGTCACGTTTTACACCCTGCCAACCATCCTGATTTTGCACCACCCATCACCCCGTCTTTTCCCCCCCCCACGCTTTTCGGCCCGTTTCTGGATGTGCACCGAGGCTGCTGCACGTGCTGGTCCCTGTCCCCGGGGCATCAGCCTGCGTTGGCCAGGATTCCCCGGGTGGGGGGGGATTTTCGTGCCTCGTTTGGCAGCACCTCCACACCTCAGCATCCGGAGCAGCCTGGTGCAGTTTTGGGGAACGGCAGCTGCCTGTGGGCGAAGCAGCTTTGGGGATATGTGAGAAGAAACCAGAGGGCAGGACCCCCCTGTGCTGGTGCTACCAGTGGTGCCCAGGGCTGGGGTGTGATTTCCCACCAGTGTTACTGGATCTGAGCCTGTGTGTGATCCAGGGAAGGGTTTGTGAGAGCTTTAGAGCTGAGCATGTTCTCAGGATGTGTGGCCATGGGTAGGGCATCACAGCTGGGATAGGTTTGAGGTTTGTTTGCCATCCATCTTCCCTCACCTTCCCTGGAGGACAGTGCTGCCCACTCCTCCCTGGGCTGTGCTGTAACCCCCGAAGTTCTGTGGGGATGCTCTAGGGTACCATGGGGATGTTCCCAAATGGCTCCTTCTGGGAGATGCCTGGGCTGGAGGCATCATCCCAGATGATGTCTTCGACTCCTACATCCCTGAAGGTCCCCACTGCCCAGGCTGGGCTATTCCAGTGGGTGACTTGATGGCACTTTTTGGCTGAGGGCACCAGGAAGAAGAACTGGAGGTCACCCTGGGTGATTTAGGGCTGCCTCACCCTGGGTGATTTAGGGCTGCCTCTGGCTACATTAATGTGCCTCTGGAGGGGACTGGTGACCTGCTCCCTCCTCTGCTGGAGGTGCAAAAGGTGGCCTTAACCCGCTCCGGGCTGCTGCAGTAACGACCATGACTCTGGGTGAGTAAAGCCACCCAAAAACAGAGCCCTTCTTGCAGTTCATCCTCTGAGGGATTTTTCTCATCCCTCAGAGAAAAATTCTTGCTTTAAGAGCAAATGTATATAAATTGACAGGCAGCAACATCCCCCACTCTTTCCTGACCTGCCCACTCTTCCTGTGCTGTGACATTTGTGTTAAAAACATATATATATTAAGAAAAGAACTGCTTCTGGGTAGGAAAGCATAGCCTGTGTGCACTATCAGTCCTTCCAGCCCCCAAGACAGAGTAGGAAAGCCAAGTGTCCGAGTGGAATTTTCAGGTTTGGGAACTTTTGGAGTGAATGGTTGTCAGCAGCTGGGCACAACATAGTCAGCAGCTGGGTTTGAAGGGTTTTGTAGCTCTTGTTTGTACAAGAAGCTGGGAATGGTGGATTATAAAAAGGCTTCATCCAGCCCCAGATTTTGTGGGAAGCTGCTGGCATCACCCCCTGCCCAGATCCAGGTGCTATAAAGGTGTTTAAATTAGTCAGACACAACATCCTTATATAAGTGATGGCAGTTTCTGGTGGGGACAGTATTTCCAACACAACAGAGTTCCCTACTTTAAGCAGGCTTGGGAGGCTGTGGCTTAGGCTTGGAAGTCTTAAGTACGAAACTCATATTTAATCCCTAAAGCCACTTGTCGGGACCACTTTCAGGGTGCCTTTTGCAGGGCTTGGGCCAAAATAACCAATTATTGTTCTGTGCAAACCACCTCGTCCCTCCATGTTCCCTGTGAGGGGACCACCAGCCCCCTGCACCAGTTCCCATCGCTCTCGGGGTGTTTTCCAGCACTAGACCCGTTGCCGCTGATATTTGGAGGCGTTGGGAGCACAGTGGTGCCAGGGATGGGCATCAGGAAGGGAAAGGTCGTGGTGGACAGGGGTGGTTTGAGGGGTTCTGTGGGAGTTTGAAGAGTGGGATGGGGCTGTCAGTCATGGACTCGCTGCTCGGGATGCAGGAGCAGTGCAGCAGCACTTTGGGAGGCAGTGCCCTGTGGATGTGGCCCTGGCTCAGATCCGTGTGGTTACAGCTGATCTCTGTTCCCTGCGGGAACCTGGCTGGTGACAGTTCCGTGTTGTTGCTGAAAGTTACTCTCAGTCACACGTGGTATTTAATGACTGGCAGTGACACCACTGGGGCTCGGTCGGTGCTGATATTCCCGGGCCCCGCCCGGCTCAGCTGGCAGCGTGTTTGCCGTCGGTGCCGTATCGCACCTGGAATGAGCCCAGAGGTTGTGCTTTCAGTTTGAGTGCCCACTCCGAGGGGGCAGGGCTGCTTCAAGCCCTCGGGAAGCTGTTTGCCTTGATTCACAGAGAGACACAGTAGAAGGGAAAAGGCCTTCCGTTTTTGGGGCTGGGGGTGGCTGCCAAGCGCTGTCCCCGGTGAGAAACATGGAGCATCCCGGTAACCCCCCAGTGGTGGTGATGTGTGATGATGAGACAATTAGAATTGATATTAGGGAGAAATTCTTCCCAGGGTGGGGATGCCCTGGCACAGGTTGCCCAGAGAAGCTGTGGCTGCCCCTGGATCCCTGGAAGTGTCCAAGGCCAGGCTGGACGGGGCTTGGAGCAACCTGGGCTAGTGGAAGGTGTCCCTGCCCATGGCAGGGGGTGGCACTGGATGATCTTTAAGGTCCCTTCCAACCCAAATTATTGCATGATTTCTATGAGGAAGGACAGCTAGAGCTCCCAGGGTTGTGTTGACTGGCACTGGGATTTGGGGAACTTGGAGTTGTCCTGATCAGCAGATGCAGGATGAATCCAATCTTCAGGTGTCACTGCCTGTGCCCAGCATCACTGGGGACACCAAGGACCTCACAGCCTGGAGGAACAAAACAGGTTTGAAAGGTGGAGGAGAGGTGGATGGTTGGTTTTTTGATACCCACACATGGCCATGGACCCCATCAATGTCCCCCAGTCCAGAGTCCCAGTGATGTGATTTAAGCCCATATTGGCCTTGGTGATCCTGGAGGTCTTTTCAACCTTAATGATTTTATGATTCTATATCTGTCTTGCCCTTCCAGACATGCACTGGAAAAGGATTATTTCACAGGAGTTCTCTGTTTACAGAGCCTCAGATATTTTGGCTTCTTTGCCTTTACTGTCTGTTTCATGGTTTTGAGCTATTTTAATTGACTTTGGGATCCCCAGAAACATGACAAGGAGGAGAGCTTTATAAATATCTTGTGATTTAGAGGAGCTGGACTGGTTTCAGCTGGAAACTGGTGAGCTGGAGTGCAGGGGAGCAGCCTGAAAGTGCTGGGAGTGCAGGCTTGTTTTCCATACCTCTGGACTGCCTGGCATGGAAAAGGAAACAGGAGAATAACAGAGAATTATTCTCACTTATGTCAGCCAGAGATAATCCAGGAGAGTTTAAAAGCCCTAGGAGAGGCTTAAATTGAGTGTTATATCATGGCAGGAAGAGGAATGGAATGGAAGAGGGTAGGAGAGGGGACAGCAGGGTCAATAGGAGACTGTGGGCTCCTGGTGTGTGATAAGGCTTTAAAGCATCCCAGGGTAAAGGTGTTGGGAACAAGCAGGGAGCAGCGGACAGGAGTGGGGAGCTCTCCCCTCCTTGGGGAGGCTGGATCCCTTCTGCAGAGGAAACAAGGAACCCTGCCTTTGGGTCTGAGGTCCCAACAGCAGCAGGGCAAGTTTTTTTGTCCCTTCCTTTGAAGTGACTAAAGGAATTTGCTGAAGAGTGTATTTCAGAAGCCTGGAGATGGACCAGTTGTGCTCTCATATCCTGTTGGAAAAGATTATGAATTGTTTTGTTTAGCAAGGACAGGAGATTCATCAAGTCATGAGTGTGGAGGCTGTAGGTTTGGAGAGGGAAACACCAAGAGGACAAAGTCACTGTTGATTAGGGACATTGATTTAAGCAAAAAAATCAAAGCATATTCTAATACTGGACACTGTTCAGGGAGAGATGTTGGATTGGTTGAGTGTTTGTACCAAAGAAACAAGGAGGGTCCTTAGGACAGGTGAGGTGGGGAGAAAGACCTGTGGATCACCAGGAGTCTTCCAGCATCAGACAACAGAGGTTGGGTTTGGATGGATCCCACATTGTGTTATGTCTGGTTTTAGTGGGATCAGCTCCAAAAGGGAAGAACCACCTGGTCTTCACCAGCAACACCAGCAGTGGGATAAGGAAGAAGATGGGAGAGAGGCAGATGGCAAAGCGGGTTTGCAAGTTTAGTGGGATCAAGGTCTAGGAGACATGAAACAAGGTAATTTTATGAGAGGCGAGGTGGTTCGGTGCCCAAACACAAGCAAGGAGTGGTTAGCGTAGATAAGATTGTCGTGAGCAGAGTGGCAGAGGAGCGACGCTGATATGGAGCACGAGGCATGGCCGGGGCGCCGGGCGGGAGCGGTGTTTACACACGCTTGTGGGTCAGGGAAAAGGAAGCCAAGCTGGAGCTGCCGCCTTCAAGGAAGCTGGGATTGGACCCTGATGCACCATAACGAAAAGAGACCTTCAGAAAAAGATGAGAGAGCGAAGACCACCCAAACTGCGGGAGGGTCGGAGGCTGCTGAACGCTCTGCATCGTATTTTACAGGCAGTGTTTTCTTGGGAAGCATCAAACCCTCACACCTCCCACGCTGAGGGTCTGCCTCAGCAACCCTCTGCAGCCAAAAACCTCCATTCTGGGCAAAGCTGGGCTGGCAAGGACCTTGTGAGGGCACTGGGATGCAGTGCTGGGAAATCCCGTGTCTGCGTTCGCTGCAAAAAGGGCAAATATTGCCTTTGCTCGTGACAACTGGGGGCTGTAAAACATGCATTGCTTGGCAGTAGAGAGTCATCATTCCAACGTGCTTCAGGCAATCCCTGATCAGTTTAATTTTTATATTCTTTTATTATTTGCAGTAGAAATAACATTTGGGAGCCAACTTCTGCCACTTGGCTGAGCTCAGAGGTTCTGTGCTGCGGGACAGTCTGTGTGCTGGGTATTTGGTTCATTCTGCGGGAATGTTGCTTTTTTTTTTTTCATCTTTCATGGTGCTTTTAGGTCTCTAAATCCAGGCAGCTGCCCATAGGAAAGCGATGCCGAGAAGGGATGCATTTCCCTGTTCTTTCCCTTTCCATCTGATATATTTCTTTTGGACTGAGTGTTCTCAGCTGTCCTACTGCAGGAGAGTCTCCCAGTGTAGTAAGAGTTGATCATATACAAGCTCTAAAATAAACAGCTTGTCTTCTGCCTTTTAAAATTTTGGGGGTATTCTTATTAATTCCTACAGTTTCCCCCTCCCTTTTCTTTTTTTTTGTCTCTTGGAAGCTTAGGAGATTAAAGTGGAAGGAGCCTTCAGATGTGAGCAAGTTGGGGTCTCCTGACTTTGGGAGGAGTGCCTCCTGACTTTCCCCTCCTGACTTTCCACCACAGTGAAACAATTTTAGGCTCTCTGGAGCCTAAAATGCAACTCCAGTAGTGCCATGTGTAGGGAAAGAGCTAACAGAGCATCCTTGTTCCTAGTTCTTTTCCAGGGTTTACCCCAACCAGATTAATTTTGCTCTGGGCAATGTCCTACCTTGGTGTCATCAGTCACCTGGGGCTGTTTGTATATGTTCTGTGAGGGACTCCACTCCCCAGGCAGTCCTTGTGTCCATCTAACAAAGCTCTGGCTCTTTCCATCCACACTGCTGTGGGAAGGCTATTGGGCACAGGGATTAGCACCAGTGTCAACAGCATTTCCACCTTTTTTATCTCCAGCCAGGCCTGCCAAGGGGAAGACACTGAAAAATGAGGCAAGAGATGACTTTGGACATGAACTGGGGAAGCAGAGCAAGAAATTAACCCTTAACTCCCTGCTCCAGGTGGTAGAGAGGAAGGAACAGTGACCATGCTGCATGTAGCAGCATCTTCCCAAACCCTTGGCCCCTGCAGAGCACAACCAGGCTTCTACCTGGAGGGGTTTTCTCCTGGTTCCTGGAGGAGTCTCCTGGCTCCTTGAGGCTCCATAGAGGTGTTTCACCTTCATTTCACTTTGAAATGAAAGGAAATCTAAATATTTGTTGGACACATCTTCTCTGAAGGAGGCTTGGGTTGGGATTGACCAAATCGTCACCAGCTCTCCTTGTCCAGAGCATGGAAGGACCAGTCCCCTCTGTTCCCTGCAGTAGGGTGGGTTTATCTTCCTTTGGAAAAAGCACTGCCCCGGGAGGTGCTGGTGCCCATGAGCTGGGTGGGGGGAACAGCCTGTCTGCCAGGGACCTTCCCCAGGAGTTTGTTTCCTTTTTAAACGAAGCTCATCTTGGAAAGGAGTCAAGCGTCTTGTATAAACAGCCTGGAGTCAGGATTTCTTCGGCGCTCCGAAGGAAGCGTGGGGATGATTAAGAGGGGATTTTGTGTGTGGATGCATGTGGGTACATGCCTTTCGCCTCTCTGTGCTGCTCCCTGGCTGTCTGCAATTGCTCCTAGCCTGCAGCCTCCAAAATCCGCCAGGCTCTTATGGGAGCATCTGCTCCGGAGGGTCAGCACTTGGGAGTGTCCCCGGCTCCTTAACCTCCCACCGTGCCTTCACCCTCGCCTTGGCTTTGCGTCAGTGAAACCTCCCGGCAAACGAGCTCAGCTCTTCCTTAAAAGCCCCTTTCTGTCATTAGGGAGGATGGATTGTGGCAGCTCTGTCCCCTCCCGGGGCCGCTCGGCGGGTGCATGGGGTCAGCGCAGCACATCCAATGCTCTGCAGCTGGAAGGGCCAGGTCGGGGTTGATTTCCATGGACCAGCGGGTTGTGGGTGTTCAGCATGAACACGCGGGGATGGGAATGCATGGGGAGAAGGACAGGGATGGGAAAGACCCTTGAGGACCTTCAGGGGGACACGGGAGAGTGGTGCCCCCATCTCCACCAGGCTCAGGGCGTTCACAGGCTCCTTTGGGGGAGCCCTCCAAGTAATCACCTCTCCCAACTATTTCCACTCAGAGCCTTCAAGGTTTGGGCTGTCGTTATTTTAATTAAAACTGAGTCTGCTGAGTGCAGGGGAAGTCTTAAATCAGGCACAGCTCTCACCTTTAGACAGTCGGAGTGCATCTGGGAAAGCCAAGCTCCAGCTGCACAAGTCCCAGAGCAAAGGCTGTTTTGCTTTGCTCCAACTGTTCTGGGTGGCAGCTTCTTCCCAAGGAAAAAAATCTCCCCTTCCCATCCCATCCTCAGGCCTCTCGACATCTGAGGGCCGAGGCTGCTGTGTGGTCTCAGGGTGGAATGGATCCCTGGAGCATCCCTCTGGCTCTGCTGCCTTTCCAGTTAACTCCACTCACAGGAGCCAGATTAGAAGGACTCATGGGCAGGGGGAAGCAGCCACACCCAAAATGTTCCTCTCCCTTCATGGATGCTCTCCAGCTGCATTTTTCCCACCTTGCCTTCCCTCGTGGGATGGGGAGCAGGCAGCCCCAACCTGCTCCCAGGCACCTCAGGATCCAGGGCTCCATTTTGTCCATGCCCAGGTTATCACCAAGGCATAAACACATCTTGGTTCATCTCCTGCCAGCTCTGCCTTCTCCCCCCTGCCCTCTCTGACCATGGCTTGTCCCTCTCCTTTCCTGCTGTGGTTCCCATGGTCCTTCCATACCCCCAACTTCTTCCCGTCACCTTCCAACTCCAGCATTCTGGGATGTCAGGCTGCCTTTCCTCCTCATCTTCCCTTCCATCCTTCCATTCTCTCTCTCTCCAACACTTCATCTCTCCATCTGCCCTGGGACTGGGCTGACATTTGCTGCCCTAAATTCGACCTGGGTGATCCACCCTCTTCCCTCCCTGTTGGTAAACAGCTCTGCCTCTGCGACTGGCGCCTCGTGCCGGGAGAGCTCTGCCTCCAGCTGCTCTGCAGCTCAGGAGGTCCCTGCCACTGTTTAGCTGGTGCTTCCTTACTCCAGACACTTCAGCAGGGTCTGGCCAGAGCTGCAGGAACAAAAATTAGCATTCTCAGGCAACAGGATCCCTCCTCCAGTTCCCATCCTCGCAGGAGTCACCTCTCTGCTCCAGACCAGCCCAGGGTGATCCCAGCTCAGAGCTGGGGAAGGGGAAGATGGTGGATCCAGCTACCACCCACAGGACTGTGTGCTGGGATGGGGTTTTGAGCTTGGGAGTTGATAGCTGGAGGGTGGAGAGGTCATTCTGCTTCAAGAGTTCACTGGAGATATTTCACTTCCACTTTGTCCCTTTCTGGGAGGATTTCCCACGTTACACCCATGTCACTGCTCCGTGGCTTTTTGTCAGGGCAAAGTCCCAGCCTGGGAATTTGTTCCCTCCTGCCTGGTTACCAGGCAGCCAGATGCCAGCCAGATGCCAGCCAGACGCCAGCCAGACGCCAGCCAGGTACCAGCCTGTCTGCTGTCACCCCTCTGAGATGTGGCTGGGAAGTCCGTGGTGACAGCCTGTCCCTGTGAGCCTTCTTTCCTCATTTTTGGGGTGTTTACCTTTCTCCTTCGACTTTCCTGTGGTCTCCAGGTTTGTTCCCAGCCTGCCCTTGCACTGTCAGGACTACATTTTCTCCTTCCCTTCATCTCCATCCTCTTGTCTCCTCCTGTCTGTCAGCATCTCTCCTATCCCCTAATGCTTTTAGATACCCAGCTGGGTCTTCTGGCTGGAGCTCTCCTCCCTTGCAGGAGAAGCTTCCAAAGAAACCATCTTCTTGCCCATCTTCTACCCAAATTCTGCCACATTTGCTGGACCTGGCATCCTCCTCTGCTCCCCAAAACACCACTCCACCCACCTGTGGAATTTGCATCCTCCATGTTGGGTGGACAATTTTGGTGGGTTTTGATTTTTTTTTTTTTTTTTTATCACTCAAGGGGTCAGGGCTCCTGGGTGCTACCACCCTTCCAAATAATGAGTATCCCTGCTCTCCTGGCCAAGGACATCAGGAATTTGTCAGGCCTGCAGTACCTTTGATCCCCCATCCATCATCCCGCACTTCCCGCCGTTATCTTTGTGGGACACTCTTCCGGTATTCAGCAAATATTTGATTTCCTATGAATTTAAAAAAAAAAAAAAAAAGACCTTTTCCTTTTTTTTGTTTTATTTTTTTTCTTTTTTTTTTAACGATTCTGAAATACTTTTGGCACCGTGTAGAGGCATTTCATTCCAAGAAAAATAAAGGAAAACTGTTTTGCCTAAATATAGATCAAAAGACACTGGTGAGCTGCCTCTTGCATCCCCGACTGAGAGTGCCTTCCTCTCACAGGCCACCCGGGTTCTTTGGACAAGGTTTCTGCCCTGCCCCCTAAACTCTCTCTATTTTCCCTCCTCTGCCTCCATGCAGCTCTGCTCTTGGCTCGGCTCACAGCCTGGCTCAAGGGAAGATGCTGTTTTTGGAATACTACAAAGGTCTTCAAGTAGTGAGACCATGTGCATATTTCATCCTTTCCCTCTGAGGATTTTAAAACCCTTTTTCAACTTTCTCTAGTAACAGCCCTTGGAGCAGGGTCTGTTAATTGACTTTACAGCTGAGTGAACCCAAGGATGTTCCTTGTCAGAGGTGCAGCCGTTGGCCAAAGCCAACTCAAGTCCACTCCCCCAGGGTGTGATCACCAGCAGTCATGCAGCAGCAGCCAGGCACTACAGCCTCAAACAGCCTCCAGTGGTGCATGGAGAGGTTCAGATTGGATATTAGAGACAATTTCTTCACTGGAAGAGTGGTTAATCATTGGAATAGGCTGTCCAGGGAAGTGGTGGAGCCACCATCCCTGGAAGTCGTCAAAAAGCCAGTAGACGTGGCACTTTGCCATATGGTTTAGTGGCCATGGTGGTTCTTGGTCAAAGGTTGGGCTTGATGATCTTGGAGATTTTTTCCAACATTAATGAGCTTATGATTCTGACAGGGTTCTCACTGGCATGGCACGTTTTGTTTGCCCACAGGTGTTTGTGCTGTGCCATGGGCTTCTCCAGCTCTCCCAGCTCCTCTACAGTGCCAACTTCAAGAGCAGCCTCACCACCATCGAGAAGCGTTTTGGGCTCTCCAGTCTCTCTTCGGGTTTCATCTCCAGCTTGCATGAGGTAACTGGGAGTGGTCAGAACACGGGGGGCACCTTCCCAAAATAGGCTGTCAGAGTTGTTCACACCCAGTGCTTCCTTGGCCGTGCCCACGTGTGCTGGATGAAGCAGCTGTTGTTGTGCACTTGGACACCTCTTCACACTTCACTTCTACTCTACCACCTGCCAGGAGGGTGAATGTAGGGTTATGTGGTGATGGCCCTGTGGCCAAGAGCTGACTTTCACTGGATATAGAATCCCAGAATGGTTTGGGTTGGAAGGGACCTTAAAGTTCATCCAGTTCCAACCCCTGCCATGTGCACTAGCCCAGGTTGCTCCAAGCCCCATCCAACCCGGCCTTGGACACTTCCAGGGCTGGGGTAGCCACAGCTTCTCTGGGCAACCTGTGCCAAGGCCTCCCCACCCTCATATTTCTTCCCAATATCCCATCTAACCCCACCCTCTGTCACAGTTTAAGGCAAGTTGCTGAGCTGGCTGAGGATTTCCTCACAAACCCTTTCCAGTCAATAACTCCTCTGGAATAAGTTTGCACATTCAGATTGTCAGGAATTGTATCCTTCCTGGTAGCTCCTCAAGGCCAACTAGGAAAAGATGTGCAGGGGGAGACTTTATTTTGCTTTCAGAGACAAAGTGCTTGGTGGCAGCTCACCTTGCTGATGAGCTCCCTGGTGAGCACATGGGGTGCTCCATCAGGAATCTGGGCGCTAGGAATCCTCCTAGGTCCTTGGGGAAGTGAATGGTCTTACCTCAGCCAGCACCTACATTTGGGGTTAAAAAGACTGTCTCAGAGCCTACTGAGACTTCCTACTGGCTGTGACTTCCAAGCCTGTCCGGGACAACAATCTTTTTGCATTGGTGCCTGCAGTAATTCCAAGAACAAAAATCATGGAGAGACAAGTAAGGAAGCCCATGTAAACATAAATAGAAAGTTTTCTTAGCCATACATAGAATCGTGTGTTGGAAGGGACCTTTAAAGGCCATCTAACCCAACCCCCTGCAATGAGCAGGGACAGCTCCAACATGCCAAAGTTAAAATCATGTCTAGCTTGTCCCAAGCTGGCAAAGCCCTTGAATGGTAATTTTGTGGTGTTCACCCACTTGCCTGAGTGAGCTGAGTGATTTCACGGCTTTTTAGCTGATTGCATCTGCAGTTGCAAATGTCCAGAGTCACAAATATTTGCAGTGAGCTGGACCTTGTAGCTGGGCTTGTGTCTGTTTGAGTCATAGGAATGGCGGCAACACCCTTCATTTCTTGATGTGTTTTGTAGGAAATGTTAGTTTGTGTCACACTTCTCCCAGGTAACAAGTGACAGGACAGGAGGAAATGGCCTCAAGTTGTGCCAGGGAAGGTTTAGTTTGTATATGGGGGAAAATTCCTTCCTGGAAAGGGTTGTCCAGCCCTGGCATAGCTGCCCAGGGCAGTGGTGGAGTCCCCACCCCTGGAGGGATTTAAAAGCCATGTGGATGTGGCAACTGGGGAAATGAGTTAGTGGTGGCCTTGGCAGCGCTGTGAATGATTGGACTTGATGATCTTAGAAGGCTTTTCCAGCTTTAACGATTCTGTGATTCCTGTGGGGTGGGGGACAGCTGTGGGTACTGAAAGAAACCCCATGCAGACCACAGGGAGGCCATGAAGTTGTTCATGACAGCAAGGGATGCACAGAGGTGGCAGAAGCCAAGGAGGTGCCCTGCTGGTTTGAGGTGAGAAGGGAGCACTGACTCGCTGTGAGCGTGCAGAGTGGAGACTGCGCCGCTCCTGCTCTGTCAAACACCACCGGATAACAGAGCTCTCCACCCAACTGGGCACAGTTATAAGGTCTTAACACCCTCTGTGATGTCTTCTGACACTTCCAGATCGGCAACGTGGTCCTCATCATCTTCGTCAGCTACTTCGGCAGCCGCGTGCACCGCCCGCGGGTGATCGGCGTGGGGGGGCTGCTGCTGGCGCTGGGGGCCTTCCTGGTGACCCTGCCACACTTCCTCTCGGACCCCTACGAGTACACCACGCTCAGCACCGGTAAGGACCACGAGCTGTGCCACCACAGAACCACCTCTGGGCGCTCTGGGCTAGGGTGTGACTGCCCAAGGAGAGGGGTTGTGTCCAGTGCACACGCGATTTAGACACAGTGTTTTGAGGAGAGACTTGAGGTCAGCATTTGCTGATTAAGGCTGAGTTCATTATGTCTTTGAAACCCCTTCTGAGTGCGGTAGTTACATGTGGGATACCTTCTGCCTCTCCTGGGTATGTTATTCCAGCTGTGCTGTGGAATCAAATCATGTGGATTCCAAATCATGGAATGGTTTGGGTGGGAAGGGACTTAAGAGATCATCTCATTCCACCCCCTCCCATGGGCAGGGACACCTCCCACTAGCCCAGGTTGGTCCAAGCCCAATCCAGCCTGGCCTTGGACACTCTCGGGGATGGGGCAGCCACAGCTTCTCTGGGCAACCTGTGCCAGGGCCTCACCACCCTCCTGTGATAGAGCAAAGACCTCCTGTCCTCAGGGCCTGTTCTGCTCTAACCTATAAACCTTACGATCCACACTAAGGAAGGCTCCTGGTTTAACTGGGCAGGCTTTGGGAACAAGCTCATGTATATGATGACACTCTATTTTCTTTGCTGAAAGAGTAATCAGCATCACCTGCATCACCTGCCCCAAGGCTGGCTTTGGCCTTTCCTAAGTGACTTCAGCACCTAGATCCTTGGATGCTGATGAGCCTTAGTCTCCTCAGGGATTGCCACCTCCAAAAACCAGCTCTCTGCTGGTCCCCATCCCCAAGGCTTTTGAGTCAGACAGTTTGGAGAGTAAATCAGGCATCAGATGCCAAGTTTTCGAACAGCTTGAATTCGTGCACCAGGCTATGAACAGGTCAGGATTTGGGACAGGGGCTGCTCTGACTGTGAAGGAAACAGGAGGAAGGATCAGGTATCACCCTGCTCCCTGCCCAGAGCTTTGTGAGTTTTGACTCAGTGTTTATACTCCATATGTTCCCTTGTATAGGTAGTTCTGTGCAACAATAAGGAAACTGGCCAGGAATTATATGGAGAATGAGTTGGTCAAATAATGCTGATGCCCTGATTGACTGGTGTTAGATTTGTGTACAGCCATGGAGGTACAATCAGGAACCACTGAAAAGGTTGAAGGGAAGCACCAAGAACTGTGTTTGACTCTAAAGTTCTGCATGTGGTGCAATTCTTGCAGAACAGCTTCACTAAATTGAATAAGATTAGAGGATGGACTGTGTAAAAATAGACAAACAGGGCAAAGATATTGACATTATGAGGACTGCTGGGCAATGGAAAAGAACAAATTAACCCTGTCAACAGCCCATGAAGATGCTCCAGGCCAGGCCGGAGTTTTCACGGTGGTTTGGAGCAGGTTGAAGACCTCCCCACGGTCTTCAGAGGACTGTTTAAAGAAGCAAGAACCATGTTTTGGAAGGAACCTGAACGAGGAGGGCAATGGAGATTCAGGGACAGTGTCCTCAGGCAAACCAGGTCACCCCGGAGGGCATCACCCCCTGTTCCTGCTCGGGTACCACAAGGGAGCAAAGACCACAGATAACAAAAACCAACCATGGGTTAGGTTTGCCCTCATTAAACTGAGAACTCCATGCCATGAACTCTAAAAGTTTGATTAAAATCACAGCCCGGTTGTTTGCTGCCCTGACCTCAGTGTAATACTCCAAAGGAAGGGCAAGGCAAAGAGAACTGTAAATAAAATGAGCAATCCATCCAAAATCCAGCAGGTTTGGAGAGTCCTGCTATTTTGGGATTTAGTGTGGGAGGAGGCAGAGGATGTGCCCAGTGTTGTAATGCTCACTTTTCTCCCTTTCAGGTAACAAAAGCCAGGGGCAGGCTGAGCTCTGCTATCCAGAGAACAAGTTTGTGTGCCCAAACACCACCCGTGACCCCCAGAAGGAGGCCAACAGCATGTGGGCCATGATGGTCATCGCCCAGCTACTGGCCGGGATCGGGACTGTCCCCATCCAGCCCTTTGGGATATCCTACGTGGATGACTTCGCAGAGGCCAACAATTCCCCTCTGTACGTTGGTAAGTGGGACCATTGCTGTGTATTTTGTCTCCTCCAGACCTTACAGGTGAGATATCAAGGTATTTATCTGGAGAGGAACCCATGGACACAGATTGAGCAGCCAGAGAGACTCAGACAAAATCCTCCCTGATTAAAAAGCCAGATTGTCTCTCCCCTTGACAGTCAGCTGTTCTCTGTAGGGTTATGTTTATGAAGTGGGTGATAGGAAGCCAACAAATCAGGGCAAGGAGATGAGATGGATGAGCTGGGACTTCTCCCTTGCATTTATGAGATCTTGTGCCATTCATGGGGGAGAAAAGTTGCAATGAAAGCTTCTCAGAGACCATCTCCTGTTCTTACTGAGCATTGATTGGTCATGTTTTAGCCAGCAATATGATAGCCTGCAAGAGCCCACTAACACAGGTTTTGTATCAAGGGTCCAAAATCAACACTTTTGCCATGGAATCGGTCCCTGCCCGATGTGGGCTCCCAGGCTCAGGAGGAATTCTTGATTGCAAAGAGAGAGGTCCCGGCTTCCACATCAAATTGTGTTTTATCTCCTATGAATGTCAAACCCCATCTGGTGCTGACCTGCCTACGTGAGCTTTGAGCTCAGTCCATAAGTTATTTAAAAGCCTGATTCCTCCTGGTGCCAAACAATGTCTTTAGAGCAGCCAAAGGTGTCAGAGTGATTTAGGAGTCGAAAGCGGATGTCCCAAAATAAGGTAAGCACTAGAGGAGAAGGAAAGCCTTTGGAACTAAACTCCCAAGGACAGGCTTTGGACAAGCATTGGAGTGCTTGGCAAGGTCTCCAGACCCTTCCAGGAGTACTTTGCTCCGGGAAAGTTCTGCTGCGCCACCAAAGAGCGCTGCAGAGTCTCATGTGTGGGCAGTGCTCGCTCCTCTCAGCTCATTTGGCTGGTAAAAGCAGGGACAGAATCATAGAATTCCAGGATGGCACAGGGTTGGAAGAGACTTTAAAGGTCATCTAGTTCCAACCCTGTGCCACAGGCAGGGACATAATCCACTAGACCAGATTGCTCCAAGCCCCAAGCATCCTTGTCTTCCCCCTGTAGTGAGGGGCTGCCGTTCCCATGACCTCTCAGTGACATCTGAATTTCCAGACCTGTAAGGAAAATGAAGGAAAGGGGACTGAAGGACCATGAAAGGTTCTGAAGATGAAGAAAATGGGACTGGTGTGTTGTGTATAATACAGATGGTCACTTCAGGGCTACTGGAGGTCCAGGTTGCCTCAGTACAAGATAAATGCCATCACCCTGAGTCTGGTTTCATTTTATGGCTGGTGTAGTTCGAGATACTGTTTCCTTTTGAATAGTTTAAGAATGTTATGCAAAGTGTTTCTTTCAAGGAGGGAACTTGGATCCTTTCATTCCAAATGAGTCAAAAGGAAACATTCTGACCTTACAGGTTGGGTACAGGTTGTCTGTTTTGGAACAGGATGGTTCAGCTGGACCCAGGGTGGTCTGCTGGCCTTTTTGCTCTCAGAATCTTTCACTTCCCCTGATGTTTGCACCAAAGGTTTTTGCCTGTATTTGAGGACTGGGATGGGTTTGCTTCGCTGGCCTCCTGTAGGAGGTGAAGGTCTCCATCACCTGTGGGAGCCCAGGACGCCACCGTCCTGCTGCTCCCAGGGGTTCCTCACTTTGTCCCAGTGGATCACAGATATTCACGGTGTAGCTGACAACTTTTAGTGTCCCAGAAAAACCTTGACTGCAGCAGAGCAGAGGGACTTTTTCTACAGCAGCTGCCTTCCCCCTCCTGTTCCTGTTAGCTAAACACCACCTTCAGTGGCTGAGCAATGGGCACCTTCTCATCATCTACCAGGTGCTAAAGGGTGGTTTCTCCCCTCTGTATGTAGTACTATCATTCCTGCCTCACCTGGGAAGACAGAAGCCATATTTGCATTGGAACTACTATTCCCTGCTCACACTGGCTCTCTCTGCTCTCCTTTCCCAGCCATCCTCTTTGCCATCGCCGTGTTTGGCCCAGCTTTTGGATACTTACTGGGATCTGTGGTGCTGCGGCTATTCGTGGACATCGGGAGGGTCGACACTGGTAAGTATTTCTCAAGTAGTGATGGTCCTAAAAACCTTCTGTGAGTCAGAAGGTCACTGTGAAACCAAAGGTGACAGAAGCCACCAGTCCTGTGACCTGTAAAATGCACTGCAATGGAAAGACCACATTCCTCTACTCCATCATCCCATGAAGAAGGATACAGGTGGTCTTGAAGCCACCACTGAAGCAGAGGCCTGTGGTAGGGACAAGCCCAACTCATGGTGCTGCACTGGTGGTCATGGCTGGGTCTGCCCACTGCCACCACACTGAGGAGGTATCACATGACTCCAGCATGGTGGTGGAGAGGAGCAGGGACAACTGAAGCATCCAGGGATGGAGAAAACAACTATAGGGCAACTGTTGCCCTATGGATACCTGGGAGGCTTGAGTCTACTCATCCTCTTCCCCACCACCCTTCACCAGCATCGGCAGAGAGAGAGGGACCAAGCCGGCGCCACCGCAGGGATAATTTTGTTTATCAGCGGCACATGCTTATTATTTCTGGTAACTTAATCACTGAAGAATTCTCCCCAGCTCCATCATTTATGTGGCTCTTCCTGTGTTTCCTCAGAGAGATCAGAGCCTGCCTGACATTTTTGTCCGATGCCTGATAAGAATAACAAATGAACCTGGGCAGGAAGCTCCAAAAAGCCTTGGCCCGCTCCCCGCGGGGGCAGACGGATTTAGCAGCTTCTGCCTGGTCACTCCATGATAATGTCCGAGCTCCAGAGTGGAGTGGTCCTGTTTGGGGAAGTGGGACGATTGTTCCAGTGGGAAGTGGGCTCCTCTCCTGCCACACCCTGGCACAGGGCTCCCACCTGGAGCCTGCCGCTGGTTCCTTCCAGCCACCACATCCCGGCCACAGGGAGCTGTGGGCCCCATGCCAAGCCAAGCAATCTGTCAAACCTCCTGTGAGCATCTCTCGGCCCAGCCCAAGGATGTCTCCGCTGGAGACGGAGCAGCTCTCACCTTCTCCTCCCGTTTCCGGAGAAGGCGCCCAGGGTTTCGTCCACTCGGATATGGGGCTCATTAGCAGTGCTTGTCTGCCGACACGGGGCCTTCCCTTGGTCTCTGCAACCACAGAGTGACGGAGCCTGGAACAATGGGAAAGCAATTTTTTCCAGGAAAGTAGCTGCGGCCTTTCCTGGTCCCTGTCTTGGCTCAGCATCCCTGGCAGGCAGAGTGTTCCAAACCCACTGTATACTCCCAGAGGAGGAGCATGGAGCTGGACCCTGTAATCGCTGCTTGATGGGCTGGCTCGAGAGGGGAAGAGCTGAACCTGTGCCATCGGTGTGCTTTCCACGCTGACTAAATCCATCCTGCAGCCATCTGGGAGGCTCAGCACAGTTGGGATGAGTGGCTGTGCAGGGTCCTGGCCAGGGAAAGGAAAACACAACCAGGGCTGGTCTTGCTGCCAGTGTCGGTGGGAGCTTCCACCTCTGTCCATTTGCTCTTCCATGCCAGTGGAGAGATCCTTGGGCTGTGCCCACAGGGACCCTTTCTGTTCCACCAGTCCATATTTTCATGGACATTTGCCCCTTTTACCCCTGGAGCTCTTATAGTGTGTCCTCGTGTCTTGCAGCGACACTGCGCCTGATGCCGGGGGACCAGCGGTGGATCGGAGCCTGGTGGCTGGGGCTGCTGATCTCCTCAGGCTGCTTGGTGCTCACCTCCATCCCTTACTTCTTCTTCCCTCGGTACATGCTGAAAGGAGAGGTGAGACCTCATCTCCATAGGTTGGAATGACTTGGAGGCAGGGAAGTGCTCAGGGAGGGAATACCTGTCCCCGGGGTGGGGGTGGGGGCGGAGGAAGGGAGCCCAGCAAACCTTTCCACTAAAACAGGTTTTAAAAGATGCAAAATTATTAAAATTTCTCATGTTGGTGTTTTCAAAGCCAAGCCCCAATCTGGTTTTGTCACAAAAGTAATTGAGTTCTGTTTTGAAATTGTTTAATCATCCATTCTTTAAAGGTCAAAATCAAACCCAAAATATTTCATGGTTATGGCTAAAGGACTCACGAGACCTGAGCCTAGCTGACTCCAACTTTCACTTTCAGACTTTTTGCACAGTTAAAAGAGAGGTCTTTTGCCAGGGTTCAGGAAAGAAAAGCTTTCCAACTTCTTAAAGCCTCTCCAAGCAGGAAAAACCGTCTTGCCACTGCTCAGGGGCTGCAGTGAAGTTTGAGATAATTCACTCCTTTAGTCATAGAATCCCAGAGTGGTTTGGGCTGGAAAGGACCTTAAAGCTCATCTCATTCCATCCCCTGCTGTGGGCAGGGACACCTTCCACTAGCCCGTGTTGCTCCAAGCCCTGTCCAACCTGGCCTTGGACACTTCCAGGGATCCAGGGGCAGCCACAGCTTCTCTGGGCAACCTGTGCCAGGGCTTCACCACCTTCACAGGGAAAAATTTTTCCCCAATATCCCATCTTATCCTGCCCTCTGGTAGTGGGAAGCCATT
The DNA here is from genome assembly GCF_009829145.1 of Chiroxiphia lanceolata. Lineage (NCBI taxonomy): Eukaryota > Metazoa > Chordata > Aves > Passeriformes > Pipridae > Chiroxiphia > Chiroxiphia lanceolata. Next base: position 21,030,703 of record NC_045646.1, on the reverse strand, counting down.
CTCCCCTTGTCCTGTCACTCCATGGCTTGCCCAAAGTCACTCTTGGAGCACCTCTGGGCTCTGGAAGGGGCTCTAAGGTCTCTCTGGAGGCTTCTCTTCTCCAGGCTGGACACCCCCAGCTCTCCCAGCCTGGAGAAGTGCTCCAGGCCAGGTTGGATGGGGCTTTGCTGTGATTATCAGGCTTGGCTGGGGGTGAAAGGCACCTGGGACAGACCCTGCCCCTCTGCAGCCTCACTGTGCCCCAGGATGGTGCCAGCCACCCATGGGTGCTCCCCCTCTCACCACAGCCTGCCCCTCTCCCCTTCTCCAGGACCGGAACGGGGAGGCTGGAATGCTCAGGAAGATGGAGACAGGGGCAGCTGAAGAGACCTCCCTGCTGGAGTTTATAAAAAGTAAAGGGCTGGCATGTCCAGGCGAGGGTGGGCGGGTGGGGACCCCTATGACGGTGATTTCAAGCCAGGGGGTGTTGTGTGGCAATGCCAGGGCCAGCTCTGGCACCTCCAGGGCTGCAGCATGCCCTGCCCTAAGGGAAGGGGGACACAGCCTTCCTCTTGCTCTAAGCAGTGCTGACGTCTGTGGGGCCTGAGCTGTTTTTGATGATTGGTTTGAGGACCTTAAAATGGTGTGAGTGTGCTGGAAAAGGGGCCCCAGCTCCAGGGGTGGGCACGGGGCTGCTGGCGCCACCAGCCCCCCCTTCGAGGAGGTCACCCCACTGCAGCTGACACTGCTCTGTTTATGTGTAGCCGAAATGGGCTTGAGGGGGATGCCAATAGTGAGGGACCAGATTAATGACTCCCTTTATCTCCATGACGATTTCTTCCCAGATAAAGGCCCTCCTCTCTCCTTCCCTCTCCATCCACCACAGTCATATCCTGGAGCTGCCAGCTCCCTCTTCTCCATCTCAATGGGGTTTTGATGGATGATACCGGCTCTCCCCAGCACTCTCTGCTAATTAGAAAAGCTCATTAGAGACCAAATAAACAGAGCTGGTCCCAAGGAGCCTGGAGTCTGTCTGCCTCTGCTGACAGAGCTGGGGGGACACAATGTCCCCCCAGGAAAACACTGTGTTCATCCATAATCCTGCCAGCTGCCGAGACACATCCCACTTTCCCATGGCCGCAGACATCCCCAGCAGATCATCATTGTCCCACAGACATCCTCGCTGGGAACAGCCTAAGGGTGGGGTTTTTTTCCCAGTACAAGTTGCTGGCGTGAGGATCACATGGCTAAAAGTCATTTTTTCTGCTGTTTCCCCATAGGATTCCCGAAGATCTTCCTCAGGCTGCTGCTCAACCCCCTTTTCATCCTCCTGGTGCTGGCTCAGTGCAGCTTCTCCTCGGTCATTGCGGGTCTGGCCACTTTCCTCAACAAGTTCCTGGAGAAGCAGTACGGTGCCTCCTCCTCCCAGGCCAACTTCCTCATAGGTGAGCACGGATGGAGGCAAAAAATACCCATCAGCACAGACCCACCCTCCTGTATTCCCCAGAATTTTTAAATTCTTGCAGTAGAAGCCACTGGAAGCTCATTTTTAAGTGAGACCTGGGGTTCACCTTGGGGTGGTTGGTGACTTTCCTGGCCTGAGGTTTCCCAGCTGCCTTAGGCTGCCTTGGATAACAGTGGGATTTGTGGGCTCTCCCAGCTCCCATGAGGTCCACACAGGCACCCCCTGCCCATGGAGGGGTGCTGGGCAGGCAGGACCCCCCCTAATGCCCTCATTTCCCTGCAGGAGCCGTGAACCTGCCGGCAGCAGCACTTGGGATGCTCTTAGGAGGGATCATCATGAAACGTTTCGCCTTCTCCCTGCGGGCCATCCCCCGCTTCGCTGTGGTGGTGCTCATGTTCTCCATCCTCCTCTGCCTCCCCATCTTCTTCATGGGCTGCTCCACAGGGCACATCGAGGGCATCTACCCCCACAGGTAATGCAGGTCGCTGGGCTGCTCCCAGCTCCCTGTTTCTCCAGCCCTTGTCCCGCTTGTCCATGGGGAGGGATACACGCAGGTGAAGAGGCAGTAGACATGACCGTGCTGCTGCTTGCTCCTTGATCCCATTGCCTGGAGCTGATCCATGCAATTCACAGCACAGAGAGCTTGGGAGGTCATTTATCCCTGATTTTCTATGCCAGACAAGCAGAATGTATTTTTCACTGTGGATTTTTAGGGGGAAATTAGTAATATTAGTGTCTGTGTCCACATCACCTCACGCGCTTCCTGTTCAAGCTGGATATCACCTTTCTCGGCACCTCAGTGGATACTTTTGACCCTTACATGACTTTTTAAGATAAAAATGATATTTAGATACCACCAAGGCTTGATATCAAGTGCATTGTGCTCATTTCCTAGTGGAAATGCCAGCAAGGGTTAGGGTTAGGGTTTCTGGTGCCATTTCCCTGCAGGGATGGAGCAGCCCCATCCCACCCTGCCCAGGGACAGCTCCCTTGTGCCACATTCCTGCAGGATTCCAGCTGTGCCACTTAGCAGATGCACACCCTCAGGTATGAAGGAAAGATAGCACAGATCACTGGATTTGTCCTCACTGTCATCAGGCTTGTTTGGGAATGTGCCCACTTCCAGTTTATGTCTGTGTGGTGTTTCCAGCTGGGGCTGTTCGCACAGCTGCTTGTGCAGCTCTGGATGGAGCCCAGGTCCATTTCTCCAGGAGTTTGGCCGATTAGTTTTCAGCTGGGGAGGGAAGAAAAAAAAAAAAAAAAGGAAAAAAGAAGTGTGTGAGTATTTGTTTGGAGACATAACATAATTCCTGCGACATTCACTGTACACTTCCAGAGGTACCTGCGGTGATCAGGGGCTGGCAGGAGGCCAGGCTGCTGCTGGCAGTGTCCCAGTCCAAACAGGAACGGGAAAACTGGTCAACTAGTAAGAGAGACTTTTATTTTTCTTCTCTCTGTCCTATTTCTTAATTTTTTCCCCATTTTTCCCTCCTTCTTTTTGGCAGTACACTGAGTTCCCAGCAGCAGGTTAAGGAGCCGAGTGGGTGCCGCTGCTCCAAGCACATCTTCCACCCGGTGTGCTGGGAAAACAAGGTGGAGTACATCTCACCCTGCTTCGCTGGCTGCACCAGCAGCACCATCAATTCCTCCAACCCCAACCAAGTGGTGAGTAAAGCACATGGTTTGCAAAGCAGCCTGAACCTTTGCTCGCTGGGGACAGGGGAGTGATGCTGCAGGAACCTGACAGATGCAACAAGGGGGTGGAACCTTTTTGGCACGGTGTGCTGGGAAGTCTACCAGGGAGCTGGAGTCCTGGGAAGGTGCCACGGAGAATTCCTGGGAGTCTGCTTGGAGAAACAGGGATGGTGGCACATCCCATTGCAGGATGCCATGGCTGTGGCCTTAAAATTGGAGCTGATGCTCTCGTCGGTCTCCTGCAAAGGGCTGTGGTTCGATGGGTCACTAAAATCCCTTCTCTTGGCTTTGGGAGTCTTATGTCTGTTCCGTTCCAAATGTTTTCAACAGATCTACAAGAACTGTTCCCAGATCCCTTCTGGGAAGGAGCTGTACTCAGGCTCCTGTCCGCTCAGCTGCTCTGACATGCTCTTTCCTGCCATATTCCTCATCTCCTTCGCTGCCCTGGTCGCCTGCCTGTCCCACAACCCCCTCTACATGATGGTGTTAAGGTGAGCACTGTGTGTGGGTGGAGGCACACAGGAGTCACAGGGGGTAGTGTGATGTTATGGTTCCCCACGTTGGGATCCATGGGATGTCATAAATGTGCAACCAACCCAAGTCTTGACCGAACCCAGAGCCAGCACCACCACTCTGACCTCCCGTGGCTTCTCCCCTGTAGGGTGGTGAACCAGGACGAGAAGTCGTTTGCCATCGGCGTCCAGTTCTTACTAATGAGGCTGCTGGGTGAGTGTCCATCTCCTAATGAGACTGAGGGGAGCAGTGAAGGTTTGCTGGAGCCCCAGGAGGTGTTGAACCTCGTCAGGGACAGCAGCCTGACTCCATCCTCTCTTCTCCCAAGCCTGGCTGCCAGCCCCAGCCATGTTTGGAGCGCTCATCGACTCGTCCTGCATTTACTGGCAGCAGCAGTGCACCCAGCGCCGGTTCTGCGCCTACTACAACAACAACTTCCTCCGCAACAGGTACCCCTGGCACCTGTGCCCTGTCCCCCCTGGCGGCCTCGGCCACAGGGATGGTCCCCAGCTCAGCCTGGGGCCAGCTGGAGGTGCCACGTCCGGACACGGCATCTCCCTGCTCTTCTCCCGGCAGATACCTGGGGCTGCAGGTGGGCTACAAGGTGGTGGGCACCGTCCTGCTCGCCCTCATCAGCTGGAAGGTGAAGAGGAGCAAGGAGTACAACGTGCAGGAGAAGGCAGCGGGGCTGGTGTAGCCCAGGGACTGACTCCACACCCCACCATGCACTGCCAGTTCTTTGTCTCATCTGGGTTCGTTTTACCTTCTTTCGGGAGCAACTTCACCTCAGCAGCTCTGAGCTCCTCTCCTGCAGACCAGGGCACCGCTGTGCTCCCGGGGAGGGACACTCCGTGCCAGCCCTGTCCCGGGAACGGCTTCCCCCGGGCTCTCCAGCTGTACTTGCCCATCACCCTGGGGAGGGGGCAGCCCCCCAGCAGCTGGACCAGGAGGTAGAAAGAGGCTGGAACTCGTGGACCCAGAGAAGTGCCTGCTGTGGGCGATGGTCCCTGTTCTGGCTTGACATTTCCAGCCAGGTAGTGCCTTCCTGGCTGGGACAGGAGCAGGGACGTGGCTGCCAGCCCTGAGGGACTGCCCGGTGTCCCCCCACCCCTCGCAGAGGTCAGCATGGACACCGCACACGCATTGTGACAAGTATATCACAAGGGGTTTGTTGCAGAACATTTGCGGTTTGTTGCTCTTTTTATTTTTTAAATAAAGGTCACTTTTCCAACTGTGGTGGTTCCCTGGTCTCCCCCCACCTCCTGAGCTGACCCCAACAGCCAGGCAAGGCAGGGGGGATGCTGTGCTCAATCAGAGAATATTCTGGATCACCGAGTCCAACAGGAACAGGGCTGCAAGCAGCAGCAATTTTTGACCTGAGGCTCTCCCCCCCTTTGATACATTTCTTGGCACAGACAATTCTGGTCTTTGCTTGCTCGAGCTGGTGCCTCAAAAGCGGGACCATGAACAAAGAAATCCCTGGGCAATTACCCCCTTACAACTTTCATTCCCCCTCCCTCACATGACAGTCCTGACCAACAGCCATATCAGGGGCTGGGGTCCTTCCCACTCCTCATGGCTTCACTGTTTCATTACCAAACTGTTGCTTCAGCCCCTGAGGTGGGTTTTGGTGAGGGTTCAGTGTGTTCTGTTACTCCACGCTGTGACAGGGTTGTTACACTTCACAGACCACAATCTATGGGCTGTTTGCTCCAGCTATCAATTTTTAAGTAATATTTAAGCTGCAGCTTTGTCTATTCTAACTATTAGTAACGATTTTTACTATTATTAATGATCAGATTCCCCAAGTTCCTCTCTGATCCATCTCTGACTGACCCTGCACAGCCACGTGGTTCACTTAAAGTTCAACCTGTGGCCCAACAATTGCAGCTACTTATGTCAAGCACTGAAGCTACTTTTAAATCATATAAATTCCACACTGCAGAGGGCTCTGGGCAGGGTACAATGGGCTTTGGGCTTTCTTTTAGGAGTTTTCTTGGGTAACTGTACTCAGCCCCTGTCCTTATCCCATTGCTATGAGAGGCAAGGCATTGTTCTTTTCCCTGTGCTCTTGGCCCTGCTGCATCTGTGCTCACAAAGGGAATCAAGTGAAAGGGCAGGAGAGGTGGATTTGCTCTGGATCAGCAAGTCTCTATGAAATTGAGGTCTGTCCATGCTATTCCTGCCCCCCCTCCACCTGGCAGATTTTCCCTAAACACCCTTGGAAAACATCATCATCAGGATGATGTCCAGGCATTATTATTTTCGCTTTTCTTCGCCTTTCAGCAACCTCTCCTCCACTGTCAGTTGGTTTCTGCTATCCCAGATCTCACTGTGCTCATCGATCTCCTCCAAAAATATCTGCCTTTTCCAGGGGGACAATCTGGAACACAACCCATAGCAAAAAACATTGACCAAAAGAGCTTTAGAGCACAGTGAGAGCCTCAATCCCTGCAGATGTGTGAACACAGCTGGAGCAGAAGGGACTGAGTTTATCCCACTGTCCTGCCAAAGCCATCCCAACACACCACTGCCAAGCTGCAGCAGCTGAGGAGCATCATGCCCGGCCAGCACAAAGCCACTGACTAGGAACAAGGGCAGAAGAGCAAAGAACAAAGCACAAAGCTGACTGAGGGGAAAAAAAGCCCCAAGAACACAACATTCAGAGTTTCCAGTTCTGCCCTTCTCCCTCTCCTTCAGCCACTGGGGAAAAACAGCCCCGAATATTTGACAGGTAGGTCATGGAGTGAGGCCCAAAGAACACAGGGAGCTCTGCAACAGCTCCAGCATGGGCAGTTCTGGGAGCAGCTCCAGCTCAGCCACACAGCCCTGCAGGGAAAGTTAAGCCATCTCCACCCAGCTGTGAAGCCATGGGGTGCCACAGTCACCTCCATGGCACAGCAGTGGTGCTCTGTCACCTAAACCACCACGCCCTGCAGCTGGCTGGGCTTTTCCCCGTGCGTGTCAGCAAAGAGTCTCCCTTTAAAGTTTTTCAGTCATTTTTTTTGCTATGTGATTGTCAATTCATCAATGAATTTCCCAATTCTCTAACATTCAGACTAAGGTGCAAACACACACCCAGAAACACCCAACCCCAAAGCCCTGTGTGTGCAGAAGAGGATGCTTTTTGACAACACAGACCTGGCCACGGAGGAGGAAGGTTGATCCCAAACATGCTGAGCAGGAGCAGAGCCCCAACCAATTGGATCTGACACCACTGGGAAGGGCCAAGGCAAATACACAGACTAAAGTAAGACTTCAGAACAAACATTTAAGCAAAAAAAATTTTTATTTCAGGAATACTTTTAAAAATAATAACTTAAAACCAACCATGGCCTCACTGGTACCTTTCCATCCCCCTTGCACAGAGGCTGGTGCTTGGCCTCTGCTTTTCAAGGAGGTGCATCTTCACAAGAACAACCACCCAAAAAACCAGCAATTTTTTGCCCAAAACCATGGGCACCATGGATTTGAAGCAGGCAGCCTTGGATCTTCAGCTAAAGGAGCTCAAAGCATGACAAACATGTTCTGACAAGACTCTGGCTGCAGGAAATAGAAGAATATAAATATCCGTGGTAAATATAACCCTCCCCACCTCCTGCATGGATAGTGGAAGAGCTACTGGGTTCCCGAGACTAGAAATACAAGGATCAGCTTTGTTATGGTCACAGGGCTTTGGGAAGGCTGTTCCTGCTCTTCCCAACACTTGGTAATGCTACAGGGAAACAGGGAAAGCCCCAAAGAAAAGAACACAACAGATGAGCTGAGCGATGGAGGAAGCACCAAACTGGAGAAGAGGGGTCTGCAAAGGACAAAAAGAGTCTGCCAGGAGCCAGCCACTCCCTCAACTCTAAAACAATAGAAAGCCACAAAAAAAAAAAGGGAAAAATATTCCTGCAGTAGGACACTGCAATGTGCAATGAGACACAATCTGGGGAAATCTCCCATTTCTTTCCCTTCTTCCTCAAGTACCTTCCTCAGGAGGAGGAAGCACACCCATGTGCTGGCAGGTCCTTGATTTTCCCTCTCACTTTGCCACAACTGGTGATTAATTACATATCAAATAAGACCTTCCTGCAGCCATTGGAGCAGGAGGCAGCAGGGGACTGTAGGACAAATGCCTGACATGGGCAGAGCTTACACAGAGTGCAGGTATGGATCTAAAATCATGCTCACCCCACAGTTTCAAGACAGCCCTCAGCTATAGAACAACTCCCAAGAGCTGACCAAGAGAGGAAATCACCAAGGACACGGGCACAGGGACTAAAGCAGAGCAGCCAGCCTGGTTTGGGCACTCCACAGACCCCTCCAACCCCACAGAAATGGGGCTGCACCAGTTTGGAAGAATGGAAAGGTAGAGACAAAGAGGAAAACAGCCTTTTATACTCTCCTCAATGCTTGCCCAACTGAGGGAGCCTGTGCATCAGCAGTGGGAGGCTGGGGACAGCAGCCCCAGCCAGGAGGTGATCAGTGGCTCTGAGAGGCAGCGGGGTTGCAATGCTAAATCAAGGCAGAAGAAAGTACAGATTTCAATCTCTAAAACCCACCTAGTACACTCCTTCCTAATTTGCTTGGCAACTACCAAATGAAAAGCCTAAAGATGAAGGAGAAACAGAAGTCCAGAGGGTCAGCTTCCCAGAGGAGGACAAAGAGGGGAGAGGATAAAAACACTGCAGTGTGAAGAGACAGAGGAAATCACATCAGCAATTGTCATGTCACTCCCAAGCCCATGAGCAGCAGAGGAAGACACCATAGTCCTCAATTCCAGCTTCAGGTCCTTCTTTCCACAGCCAGATGAGATTTAAGTGCTCCAGACTATCTTCTTCCCTTCAGCCCCCAAGTGTCCTGCCCCCCAAGCCCTGTCTTTCCCTGTTCAGGCGACCTTCACCAGCCATTTCTCCAGGCCCTCCAAGTCAGCATCTCCCTCCTCCCCCTTGCTGCCCCGAGCACTGCACTCCACGAATTCCACCTTCATAGGCAGCTGGGAGAAGTCGAAGTCCTTGCCCTTCTTGCCCAGCTGGGCAGGACCCCCTGAGCTGTCCAGGCTGGTGGGGGCTGCAGAGCGGGTCACCCGTAAGGTATTGCTGCAGAGAGAGAGGGGAGAGGGTCAGGAACTGGGAACCAGGGGAATACTGTGGCTGCTGAGATGCTTGGGATGCAGCTCTACCAGCAGGATACAGCCACACCAAGGACAGAAGGCCCAGGGCTCTGCCCTGGGAGGCACAGGCAGGAGCTTTGGCCACTATTGGAAGTCACAAGTGCAGAGGCTCAAGAGAGCAAGACAGGCAGGAGGGCACTCAAGGAGAGGTGCTTGAGCAGGTTTGGTTTTGCAATAAACAGCAGCACAAGTCAGGTGATGATGTCCTCAGCTCAATTTCCCCACTGATCACAGGAATTACACAAGATTTAGCCTACAGTCCTCAGGGTCTGTGCCAGTTTAACAGGTTAACTGGGAAGGGAGAGGCACCCATGGCATCAGGGATCAGCAGGATCCCTGACACAGCGCCTGGGTGTGCCAATCTGGGGATTGAGAGGGGGATCGAGTGCCCCCACTGCTCCCATATATTTCTTATTCACAGAATGGAGCTAAATTAAAGGGGTAAAGGGAAATAACACACCCAGAGTTCAGGAATAAGTGAGCAGACACTTCCTTGGGTTCTCCACTCATAGACATCTGAGTATGGCAGCTGCCAGGGAAGGATGGCAGCAATCTGCCAGCCTGCAGGAATAACAGTGGTAACAGGGCACATGTGACCTGCCTAGAAACCCAACATCTGCACACAGGCAACTGGAAAATGCTCAACACCAGAACCAAGCAATGCTTATTTCCCTGGAGAACATGAATATGTGGCAACTAATTCCTGCCTTAAAAACAGGAAGGTTGGATATTCAGCCTGGGAGGGAAACCAGCACAAATATCCCTGCTGCCGTCTGCTGGCCAAAGGGGTTATTGGATCACGGAATCATTCAGGTTGAAAAAGCCCTCTAAGATAATCGAGCCCAACTGTAAACCCAGCACTGCTGAGCCCTCAGACAAAAGAGACTGCTTTTTTGCCACCTGAACTCAGACATGGCTCAAGGGAGCTCACCAAGCACTGAGGTAAGAGAAAAGACAAGAGGAGAAGCTCAGAGGGATCGAGATCCCATTCCATACTTACAGCTCTTTCTCCAGCTGCTGTTGAATAAGTTTTGCTGATTTTGCCATTGTGACATCTAGAGAGAGAAAAGAAAAGGAAATCAGCTCTTTGGCTTTCTGTCAGAATTCAGAATGCTGGCTCCCCCTCCTAAAGCAAGGCCAGCTCATGCTGTGCAGTCACCAGAGTTATCGGGACAAGGACAGCTGTGCCTGTGTGGGATAAGGGATGTTGGAGCTTTGGGATCGCAGACAATGGGGACAACAAAACAGCCTGATACAACACAGGGATTTAATTCCTTCTTGCTGGGCAGGGAGCTGCTTCAGAGGATGGGGTTTGATGCCACAGCACTCCCACCTGTCCTGGCACTACAGAGCTCCACACAGCCCCTTTCACGCAGGGCATGTGGAGCCACGAAGGCCTCAGGCAGCTCCTGAATTAGTGCACAAAACAGCTACAAACCCCAGACCTGATACTGCCCAAAAACTTCAGATTGTTACAGGGGGATCCACACTTCCACTGTAAAAACTGCATGGATCTAAAAATCGAGTCCTTTTCAGTAAGTGGGTGTTCCTGCTAGTCCAAATGACTCTTGGCAGCTAAATGACTGGTTTCAACATTGAAGCTGATGAGAGTGTAGGAATAGTTCATTATGTTCAAGCTGATCCTATTTCCTGCTGCCTGGAGTCTGAGGAACAGCTCTGCTCAAGCAGAAAGCACCTGCCTTACTTAAGCCCACACAAAGAGCTGTAGGTCTAAGTGATGCCAAAAACGCTCCTGCTAAGTAGTCTGAGTTTAAATCCAAATTCCAGCCTTCACTTCGCTGAAATCCCAGCTCCTACAGAGTTCAGCACCCATGGTATGAATCCCATTCCCTGTGAGGCTGGATGCCAGGCCCAGGCCAGGGCACCTTGCTTGTTGCAGGCGATGAGCAGCGCGGGTGCGTTCTTGAGGACGGTGCCATCGACCAGGACCTGGTACAGGAACTCTGCCACGTCCTTCACCTCCCTCTGGAAGGCCACACTGTCCACCACAAACACGATGGCTCTGGGGAGAGAGGGAAGAAATGTGCTGGGGCTGCAGCTCTGTATCCATCTTCCCCTGTAAGAATTCCAGCCTGGGCTGATATATTTGTTTCCGTGTCTGATCTTGTCCAACCCAAGTGTAGGGCAGCAGCATTTCCTGGCTGAAACACATCCCATGTCCAGCCCCAGCAGGAATTCCGTCCTTCTCTGCCCCAGGGATATTCCACATCCCCCAACCCTCCCCACTGCAGCTGGCGCACTTCAAGCACAGCAAAGTAAGGAATTCATGGTGTGATTTTTGGGATTGTCCTGTGCAGGGTCAGGAGCTGGACTCGACCCTTGTGAGGCCCTCCCAACTCAATATATTCCATAAAAGCAAAGTAAAAACTACCCTCCATTACCCCACAGCAGAGCTCTGACTGTCAGGGCACCACCAGCACAGCTCACAGCATTCCCAGCACCAGCACTTGGTTTATCCCTTTCCAAAACATCCCCTGCCCCCTGCTGCCCTGCCAACTCCTCCCCGTTACCTGGCTGCAGCCTTGAACCTCTCCAAGAACTGGAGCCTCAAACTCTCATGGCCTGGAAGGTCGATCAAGGTCACATTGGTGCCCTGGGAACAGAAACAAGGTGTTACCCCCACCTGATCTGGGGGTACCTGTGATCACGGACTGGGGAAAACCTGGATCTGTGTCCTGCAAATATAGAATATAAACCCTCTGAACCAAGTTACCTACTCCCACACTGCAGGTCTCCCTAAGTACACCAAACTTCGCTGGGAATAACACAGAAGTGCCTTTGCAAGAGACTTTTTTTTTTTCACCTGAAAGCTGCAAATGTTTCCCTTCCCACAGCCTGACAGCCAAAGCCAGGGCATGAAAGAGAAGGAGTGGCCTGGCTAGGTCCACGTCACTGCTCTGCAGATAAGGCTCCTTGTTCTCCAGAGTGGAGGGAACACTACAGGAGACCTTCCTGCCCACTGCTCCTGGATTTTAATGGAAACCTTGTCTATCATTTAAAAAAAAAAAGAAATGCCTTGCAGCATTCCACTACCTCTCCCCCTCCAAATGCTTGTCTGCTCAATCTCAGAGACACAAAAATGAAAAAAAAAAAGCCCTTTACCAAATTTTTAACCTTATTATCACCACTCTTAGTGAAGACTGACAAGAAGCCACACAAACACCCCCCACTTTCACGATTTCCCAGCAGTTAAGGTGCACCCAGCAAGACTTTTCCAGAATGAAAGAATTGCCGTAAGCTGAAAATAACCAGGTCTGTGGCAGTTTAGGACCTAAAAGCAACAAAATCCTTTCTGAGACCATATAAAGTGCAGCTGGAGACTCTGCTTAAGCCTGATGAAGCTTTTAATTTCAGGTTTTTGTCAGAGAACCAGAAATTACTACCAAGAAAGTAAGGCAACCGTGACTGAACGATGCCCCTCACAAATCTCCCTCATGCTGCCCCCACAGCCATGGTGTTCAGCCACAAAGGTTTCACTGTTTGAGGAGCAAAGTAAAAAGAACCTGCCCTAAATCCCAGCATTTCCCTACTTTCTTCATGTGCACTGCCTGGAAAAATCCTGTCCTGCACCCGGGGCAAATTGGGGACTGAGCAGCAGAAAAAGATCAACCCAGGTTTGGCACAGGGAGCAGGAGAAGGCAGGAGCAGCCCCAGACAATTCCAGCCTCACTGTGCACTCACCTTGTCCCGGCTGACCCGGTACGTGGCCGAGCTGTCGGTGATCGAGGTCTGGGTGTCCCGGTATCTGCCCGACAGCAGCTGTGGGGAACAGGTAGTTCTCACAAAAAGGAGCCTGAGAGGCTTAAAAAACACTCCAAAGCAGTGTCCAGGCTTTGAATCACTGGCATCACCTTTAATCTGCTCAGAAACTGGGATGGTCTGTGAGGAGTAAAGGGTTCCAGAGATCCGATCTCGGTTTACATGCAGGAAATTACTGCAAGGGTCATTTTCCCCAATTAATTAAAAACTGTGCTCCTTGCATTTTCAGACTTTTCAGAATGTTCTGAGCTGCAAGGGACCCACAGGGATCATCCAGTACAACTCCTGGCCCTGAACAGACACTCCAACAATCTCACCATGTTCCTGAGAGTGTTGTCCTTTGAGCTCTGTCAGCCTTGGGGACATGACCACTGTCCTGGGGAGCCTGTTCAGTGCCCAGCCACCCTCTGGGGGAAGAGTCTTTCCCTGATACCCAACCTAAACCACCCCGACACAGCTCCAGCTCTTTCCTCGGGTCCTGTCCCCGTTCACACCGAGCAGAGATCGGAGCTGCCCCTCGGGGGGAAGCTGCAGACCTGGATGAGTTCAAGTACTCAAAAACCTTTTGCTGTGACAAATTCGAAACAAAAGACCATTTCTTTTGACACTCCTTGGTAGACAAAACCCGGTCTCCATCCCTCTTTACATCTCTAAAATCACCTTTTTAAAGGTCTCAGTGAGAGAATAAAACCCGAACTAAAGAGAGAGCCTTCCCCTCTGTACGAGAGATGCCGGAGCCGGGCATCCCCTCCCCGCTCACCCGCGCGAAGAGCAGCGTCTTCCCCGCGTCGCAGAGGCCCAGTAGCAGCACGGCCTTCCTGCTGCTCCTCCTGCCCTGCACGAACCGCCAGATCACTGCGGGAGAGAGGAGGCGCAGGAGGAGGATGAGAAGGGGACGTCCGAGCCCGCGTCCGCCGGCACCGGCGCCCCCTCAGCGAGCGTGGCAGGCCCTGGGGCGGGGGGAGAGAGGGTTCCCGCAACTCACGGAAGGTGATGGCGACGGCGATGAGCGCGATGAGCACCGAGAGCGCGGCAGGGCCGCTCAGCTCCCCCCGCAGCGCCGCCAGGTCCGGCTCCAGCCCGTCCGCCATGGCCGCACACGTGGCCGCACAGCACTTCCGCTTCCGGCCCCGCCGCAGGGCGGGAAGGGTGGGCGCGGGCTCTCATGGGGGTTGTAGTTCCCCCGGGAGACCTGGGTGGGCTGAGACTTGCCGGGGGACCGGGAATGTTAAGCCCGGAAAAACAAGGAATGATGGAATAGTTGGGGTGGGAAAAGCCCTCCAAGGCCATTGAGTCCAACCGTTCCCCCAGCACTGCCAAGGCCACTGCTATCCCATGTCCCCAGGTGCCACATCCACATGGCTTTTAAATCCCCCCGGGGATGGGGACTCCATCGCTGCCCTGGGCAGCTGTGCCAGGGCTGGACAACCCTTTCCAGGAAGGAATCTTCCCTTATTTCCAGTCTAAACCTCCCCTGGCACAGCCTGAGGCCGTTTCCCCTTGTCCTGTCCCTTGTTCCCTGGGAGCAGAGCCCGACCCCCCTGACTCCCCCCTCCTGTCAGGGAGTTGCAGAGCCAGAAGGTCCCCCCCGAGCCTCCTTTTCTCCAGGCTGAGCCCCCCCAGCTCCCTCAGCCCCTCCTGCTGCTCCAGCCCCTTCCCAGCTCCGTTCCCTTCCCTGTACACGCTCCAGCCCCTTGGCCTCCTGCCCACCTGGGCACACCTGGGTTCGTGTCCAGCCGCCGTCACCAGCACGCCGAGGCCTTTCCCCGCTTTCCAGCCTCTCTGCCCCAAGCCTGGGCTGTTGTGACCCAAAAAGGTACAGCCCCATTTGAATCAGAGATCAGGAAGCAGAGCCAGGCTTTTCACGATGGTGCAGGATGAAGAGCAATGGGAATGTGTTGAAACCAGAGAGGTTCAGAGTGGGTGTGAGAGGAACCTCCTCCCATTGAGGGCTGCCAGGCAGTGGGACAGGCTGCCCAGGGAGGTCGTGGAGGTCAAGCCCTGAGCAACCTGGTTGACTCCTGTCTTTGAGCAGGAGGTTGGATTGGAGAACCCCAGAGGTACCTTTCCACCAAAGGGATCCTCTAGTGAGCTTCCTTTTATCCATGCCTTTTACTTATTGGACAAAGCATTACACTTGATACAGAACACAAATGATTTCTCTTCTCTTAGGGATATATTTCTAAGCGCAGCCACAGTGAGCTGTAGAAGCAACTTAGAGGCATTGATTCTCTTTCTTTCCTAGTTTTGAAGAACTGGTTAAAAGAGCCACCTGCCCAGTGTACTTCATCCTACATAAATGTGAGGGACTACATGTCATCCTTTCCCATCACACCCTACATTTCTGTCATCCAAGGGGATCTTCAGTCAGGCTGGTGGACTTCTCACCACACACACCATATGCATCAAAATATTCATTCCCTCAAGGCCAGGAGCTCTCAGCACCTCTGTGCCCTCAACAACTCCTCTGTGTCTGCCATGACAACGGGGCTAGGATCTGCTGGATGACCCCAGACTGCTCCTCTAAAGCAGAGAGCCTCAGCAGACCTATTTATCTCGCCTTTTTGTTTTCATCACCATGGATCAGACTCAGAGAAAACAAACCTACATGTTTGTTTTCAGGTCAGCAGCACATCTGACAGACTTCCAAAACACACACTTTTCTAAGTCCTAGATTTTTTTCCAGAAAGGAATCCTAAGCCTGGACTCTCCTTGTCAATAAGTTTACGTGTTTTAAGAGTCCTGCCAGGTGGAAGTGATTCAGACTCAGCCAGCTGAGATATGAGACAGAGCAGTTCTATTCACACCTCCCATCTTACAACCACTGAACCACTGTATTACTTTGGTTTGTTTGTTTGTTTGTTTTTTTTCCCCTCTTCTCCAGCCTTCAGCTTCCCTGACATAAACACTTTCCCTCTTCCTGTGTCCCAGCCACACTTGGGAACTGTCATCTGCTGGGGAGATAATAGGATAACCCAGGCAAAGAAAAAGCACAGAGAGTACAAAACACCTGTTAATTGGGCTCTAAGATGCATTGAATCCATTTTGCTTTGGCAAATGGTGAAAGTTTCTCTAATGGGCAGCAATAGATGTAAGTGACAATAACCACATTGGTATCTGTCCTACAGGAAGATATGCTGAGGAAGGAATGGGCTTAAGGACCATTTTGAAAAATCTCAGGATGCCTGTTTAGATTAGAGATTTTATTTTTTTGCTGTGATGGCAGCAGAGAACTGTAAAGTCTCAAGGAGCCACTTTCAGAGTGATGAGGGAGGGCAGAGAAAGCAGTGAAGGCAGAGAGCCCTCAGTGTTCAGTGCTGAGGGCACAAGAGGAGTCGTAAATTGAGGTTTTCTCCCCCTTCAGCGAGGAATCCTTCCCAGCTCACTACTTGTCCTCAAGGAAGGTGCACACCTGGAGAAGATCTGGAAAAAGAAAGGACAGGGAGAAGTTCAGATCCTGCCTTTAAACACTCTGGTCCCAACAGTGATGCCAACAATGTCATCACTTGGAAAATCCATGGTGTGCCACAAAAAAAAAGGGCGGTAACCACAGATCACTCTGGGCCCGCACTGATGGGTCCAGGTGGGTTCTTTGTGCCATTTCTCGAAGTGTGTATTTTCTAGAGGTGAGGAAAAATCTTTTATTCATGTTACTGCCAAAACACCAGATTTTAAGTCTGTTCTCAGTTCACCCAAGGACCTTGGAGAAAAGTGTAGTGACATCCTTCTAAGTTATCCTCATTTTGCTTAAAAGGCATTAAATGGACAGTCCCAGAAGAAACTGTCTGTGCCTGTGAGGTAAGAACTGCAATTCAGAGAATTCCCCTTGGGAATTCCAGTTACCTGATGGATTGCAGGTGTTGAGGCTGGCAAGTGAAGCATAGTATTGATCTCCGAGGAATTCCTTGTACGTTATTCCATCGCGGAGCTTCACCAGGCACTTGGTCAAGTCTTTAAACAGGAGATCCTTGGTTTCATATGCAAACATATTGAAATCCTTATTCTTGATTCCTTTTGCTCCAAACAGTCTCTGAAATAAAGGCACAATGAGAAGAGAAGTAGAAAGCTGGCAGGATTCAGCTCATGCAAGCTTAACTCTTGGTTCTGGTCCTTCACCATCATCCTGGGGAGCCCCAAGCCAGGCTCCAGAAATTTAGGAGTGAATTTTCTGTCCATGTGCTTAGAGGAGGGATCTGTCACAGGAGGGCACATTTTTCCCCCCATTTTATCATGCAGAGCCCATCAGCAGGTGCTGCCAGCAGGTGTCGTGCCTTAGCCATGAGGCGGGAGCAAAAGGAACTGACTTCCCAAGGGCCTCTCAGCAGAGCCTGGATGGAGCAAATATTAACGTTTGCAGTGACAAACAGATATGGTTTAACCCACTTATGTTGGCCCCAGTGGCTGTAGAACTGTGTGTGTGCAGGGGGGCTGCTGTGGGGGCTGAGCCTGACTCAGCTGTGGCAGAGACCGGGCACCCCAGAGGAGTTTCTGAGACACACCAGCAAGAGCAGAGCCCAGAAAGGACGTGATAAATTCATGTCACACAAGTATAGTGTGACAGCAGCAGCTACTACGATCCAGCTGTTCCCTGAAGTTGTATTTGCTAAGGTGGCAGAGGAGAAAGAATGGTTTGGGAGGGATGGAGGAAGGGCAAGGACAAGGGACAAGGCTGTCGCCCCATACCAGGTAAAATCTTCCACGTTACTCTGACCTGGGGAAAATCAGAGCATAAAGGCAACCCCAGGGCATTTCTCCCACTCTCAGCACTACAAACCTCTTGTCTCTCCAGCATCTCACGGACTTGTTTTGCTTTCTCAGGACGTGTCACCACGGCGTGTGTGGGAACTTTGGCCAGGTTGCACCTCCTGTAGTCCATGACATTTGCCCGTTGCCCATCAGTGCACAGCAACTCAAATTGGTCCATTTTCAGATCTTTGGCCCAGCTTTCTTTACTTTTGCCTTTACAGAGAAGGGGTTTGGAGATTCAGAGGTCTTGTGTAGCAGGAGAACATCAGCCTCACAACATCTGAGTAATAAGGCAGAAGGGGAAGGCAGCCCTGACGCGAGCTGTGCAATAATCACGTACCATCAGTGTTCTCCTCGACAATGGAATGCTTAATAAAGGCCACATCTCCCTGCTCCACCAGACACCTGGGAAGTAGAAAGAGGCCAGTGATGTGTGTGCTTGAATCCTGGCCCTTTCCTACAGATTTCATTTACACCTGTGTCTTATTTTGTACAATTAATCTCTGAGGACAGCCAGGTCTAGGAGTCCTGCCATGAATATTTTAAAGGTATCTGAAACACTTTACACTCCTTATCTCTATTAAAAGTGGAGCATTGCTGCCATTGTAGAAGGTCTTGTGTCTCTCCTGGTTTGCCTGGGGCATCAGGACATCAGTTTTACAGAATTCACAGATTTTGCATCATTTTTCAGGAAGCAAAGACAAAACATGTCACATATGTATAATATTACAGACACTGCGGTGGAACGGAGAAAAAGAGGGGGTCAGCAAATTAGTGTCAACACGAGGCTGTGCTCCAGCTGTGATTCACCCATAACCCCCGGGATTAGCCAGAGGCAGCCTGAGTGTTCCCAGCACTCACCGCAAAGCTCCAGTGTATCCATAGTACTGCTCGTGGCTGCTGGCCACGCACTTCTCCGGAGGGACCCCCCCAGAGCCCTTGCAGAGCTGGCAGAGGCGGGAGGTGGGAGGAGATCCGGGAGCGCAGCCCTGGCTGAAGTATTCATCTGAAGGCAGAAATAGGGAAAATTCACTTTTCCTCCCCTGGAAAGTTAGGTTTTGTTTTAATAACCTGAGTTAAATGCCCTGGCTTTTTGTTACTGGTCAATGGGGAGATGGAAATCACGTGCATCTGGTTTTCACTGTGAAACCTGTGTCTTGTTATTATTGATAATTATTGTTATTGTTGCCCAGAGCAGCTGTGGCTGCCCCATCCCTGGAAGTGTCCAAGGCCAGGTTGGATGGGGCTTGGAGCAACCTGGGCTAGTGGAAGGTGTCCTTGCCTGTGGCAGTGGGGTAGAACTGGGTGTGCTTTAAGGTCTCTTCCAATCCAAACCATTCTGTGATTCTGTGATTAAACAAGGAAGTAGAGCCTAAGGCTTAAGTGCAATAGGCACTACCTTGGTGTAAAAAGAAGAATGTTTTTCCTGCGAACCTTTCCCAGCTCTCACAGAGCCAGCCTGAGCCTGCACGGCCGCTATGGGTCAGCAGAGATGCACTTGGCAGCAATGCCAGAGCTCTGGGGGGAGAAGGGACAGTGAGAAAGGCAGGCAGAAGGATGGAGAGGCTGAGAATAAAACTTACTCACACTAATACCCTTTTTTGGTTAGAGATTTCTGTTTAGTAATTGTGTTTACTTTGCCTTGGTCAATAACATTTCCAAATTATTTTTGTTGGACCATAATTCTCAATGAATTCTCAGGCAGTCGGATCAGTCCCTTTAAGTTTCTTGAATGAAATCAACCTCTGTCCCCTGTTCTCAGCCCTCCCCCTCCCTCCCGAATTTCATCCTTTAGCCCCACTCCACACCCTGCACAAGCACCAGGGCAGCCCATATTCCATTTTTGGGAATACCTCTTGGTTGGGCTGCTGCAAAGGGAAGGGGAGAGATGCAAATAGAAAGCAAAGCCCCCCAAGGCAGCTGATGTGCTGTATCTTACTCTGAAGCAGCCACCAAGAGCCTAAAATTTTGCTCAGTGAAACCTTAAATAACAGAGCCTTTCCCATTTCCCACCTCCAAGTGGGAATCTTTGAGGCACGAGAAACTTTGAAGACCACATGAAGGAAGGGAAAACATTTTTGTGAGCAGATTCCCAGCTGGAAGAAATGGGTGCCAAACTGGACTCACCGAAGTTGCAGTTCCCTGTCCTGTTGTGAATCAGGCCCATGGGGATGTTCCAGCCGGCAGTTCTCCCCACGGCAGTGTGGCACGACTTCTTACCCTGCAGGTTGTTCCATGTGATGTCTCTGTCAGATTTCTTCACAACAGCCACAGCAAAGTAGGTTGCTTTCAGAGAATAAAATGAAGGAGAATTAAGGCCTGACCCAAGGATCCTACCGTGATCCCTAAGGAGGCCAAAGGCTTCTCTTGGGAATGGGCATATATGAACAGTAAACAGAAATACTTTGCACTTATAAATTGTTGGCCGGGCAGCAACAATGGAAGTGTCTGTAGATGTGATGCGTCTACTTCCACCATGCTTCTGGGAAATTATTATCCCTGACATTTCCCTGCCTACCCTGATACTTGAGTATGCAAGAAGGCTGCAGCAAGACATACATGAGGATTTCTTGTCCCCTCTTGATTTCTTATTCTCTCTTTAGCAAAGGACAAGAACCTTCCCTCCTCTCCCCCTTCCCATTCCCAGAAAGAACAATTCCCTAATGCTACAGCCCAGGCCCTCTTTCCCTGTTCAAGCCCTGATGCTGTCGTGATGTGACCATGCAAATCTCTGCTGTTACTGTTTGCTTTGCCTTGGTATCTCCTTGCAGACCCAGACTGTTAAACCTGACTCCCAAAATTTTAATATCTACATTGGACACCGTGGCTCTTTGTGTGGAGACAGGCTATTTGTTCTCCACTCATGACTGCATATATTTTACTGCTTATATCCCTCAGGACTGTTTTCTGTCCCTCTGTTGGCTGTAATTACCTGGTTCTTCTTCCGATTCACTGCAGTGGTTCTCTGTGGGAGAGGAAAAGAAGAAGATACTGAACAGAAGAGAACTCAAACCCCAAAAAAGGATCAAGCTCACTAATTTCTGGAGAAACTTCATTCTAGAAGTGACTCTTTCAGGAACGCCTTGTGCATCAAAAGAACAAAGCACGACATCCAGCTGCTCCTCTGAGCTAAAACAACTGGTTTTACTGAGACCAGTGTAAAGGGTAGGGACAGGACGTGAACAGGACTAAAACAAAGAAGAGAGGAGTTGGAGGTTGCCATGTTCTCAACTATCCATGCCTGCTCTCCCCCCACCTCATGGAAAGACGAGACGAGTGCTGAGCAGAGTTGCCTCATGTATTTTCTGCAGGATGCAGCACTGAACCTGCGTTCTAGACTCCAGAATAAACCCAGCACTTTGGCACCAGCCCATTCCCCACCACCTGAGCTCTGAGGGACAGAAGGGGCTGTGCTTACCCTCATAGCTCTCTGCCACCACTGGCACCAAGCCACACATGCCGGCAGTGTAGACAAAGCCTCCGTCCAGGCTGATGGCATCTGCTTCACCTTTCTGCAACAGTAATGGAACACTGTGTGTCCCCAGGCCAGGGCTTTTCAGAGGTCAGATTGTAAAAGAAGCAGCTGGAGAGTTCACAGTGAGAAGAAAAGGAGAAAAAAAAGCTATACCATGATCTTCATGATGCATTCCTTGGTGTCTTCTGCCACGATGCACTCCACCTCCCCGTTGCTCATCACGCTCCAGACGTCACACTTCTTCTTCTCATCCCTGCCTATTGCACACCACTGGGTCTTGTTCCCTCTGCGGCTGGGGGTCAGACGGTCTGGAAAGTCAGGGGAAAACCAGGATAAGCCCAGAACCCTATGGAGCAAATGGGCCACTTCCTGGGTGAGAAGTACGTGGGACTCAGCCATGAAACTGCCTGTACACACCAACCTGCTGCTGCTCGGGGCAAGATGTTCCTGTCTAATGAGCTGGCATGAGGAGAAAGGGTGATTTGTAAGCTGAAGGGTGCTCAAAAACCAACTTACAGATCTGAAAGGCGAATTTCTGCATAACACAGGCCACTCAGGCAGATTTCTGTTAGCTAAAACAGCACAACCACTAAACCCCCATATGTCAATAATACTTGGTATTGCTGCCTATAATATATCTCACATTTCTCCACTCCTCACAGCCCAGACAACCATGAGACTAAGACCAGACTGAGCTGGGTAATTACAACCTAGTTATGCTTCTGTGAAACAGCATTTGAATAATCTGATGTTATGTGAAGTCCATAAATGCCACTTCACAGAAGTGAGGTACTTTAAATTGTACTATTCATTCTAAGTGAGTTTCGGAGATACACTTCTGGGATGTTTGACTTTCAGAAAGCCATCAGTAAATGCTTGATGAGTCTAGCTGGAAAAAAAGGACACTGTTTCCCTCAAGTGTCCAGTGCTGGACCTGGTGTTCCAGGTTCTTCCCTCTTTTTGCATCCAGCAATGGCTTTTCTGAGAAGCAGTTTTGACCATGCCCAATCTCTAACACCATTCAGCAATAACCTGTATGGAGTCTGTGCAAATTTTATGTTTTTATCAGAGTGGTGATGATGTTATTTTGGGTTTGGACTCAACAAATTCCTTTTGTAAGTGACGTTTGTGAAGAGTATGTGATTACATGGGAAATATTTTGCAGATGATAAATATGTGTCTGAAAAAATCGCGTTCCTTTTGCCCAGACATATTTGTCAATGCCAACACTTCCACACACTGACAGGACTTTGGTGTTTCATGCCCTGCCTACCTTTCTGAAGGCTCTGGATGGCACCATAGTAATCAAAGCCCAGGTAGAGCTGGGTATCCATCAGTGATGGGATTTGCTTCAGCTGAACTGCAGAATCTTTGAAAAGCAAGTCTTTGAGGGCTGGGTCCTTCTTGCCAGGCGGCCCAAAGAGGTGGAAGGTGCTGGTTGTGCCCACACCAAATTTTTCCTGCCACAGGGGAAAAATAATCAGCATATGACCATAACCAAAACTCTTGGAAAGCTGGAGAGAGCAACCAAAGCCAGAGGAGAGAAGAGGGGATGCTGTGGGAAGGAAAGGAGAGAACAATGATACCTGTGCTTTGGAGAGGAAGTTCCAGATGTCATTGACCTTGTTGTCATCTCGAGCCATCACGGCGTGGGCAGGAACCCTGGCCCAGTGACAGGCTTTGTAGTTGTCCACGGGCTGGCGGGTGCCGTCCAGACACAGAAGCTCATACTCCTCCTTCTCATTCGGGGCATTTTCTGGAGGAAGGGAGGAACTATGAGTTGCATCACCGTGAAAATAGACAAAAAAATCCCATCTAGGGAAGCTTTGTAATTAATTTGTTTCTGCTGGAGCTCAGGGGAGAATTCTTTGCGGGAGACAGGTTGCAATGGGACTGGGGTCACAGTGGTTGTACAAAAGCAATGCCTGAGGAGGAGAGATCATCTCTGCCTCTGTCATGACTAACCCAACAGTAGGAGGATTTATGTGCAAATGGATACAAATAAGTTTACAAACAGCATACAAATGGATTGAACAGGCCAGGAGCTGCACATGGTCTGTGAAGGCCGTTAGGTAACTCAGGTCGAGGCTGAAGAAAAAGCCCAGGACTGAGGTCACAAGGTTACAAGAGAATTCAGGTGGGAAGGGACCTCTGATCCAAGCTCCTGCTTAAGGCAGGGGCAGACCAGGTTGCTCCAGATGGATCTTGAAACCCTTCAAGGATGGAGAGTGCACAGCTGTCCTGGGAAAACTGTCCCATTATTTTCTTGTCCTCAAGGGGAAAAAAATTCCCCAGGCTGACCAAGTTCTCCCCACAGAGCATCTCCTTGCTGGACAGTTGTCCCTGCCCCATGACAGGGACCCTCCTTGGTGACCCTCCACTGAGCTCACTGCAGGTCCTGGACATGCAAGGCCATCCTCCATCTCCGAGAAGTACAGAGTCAGTGGACTCTGGCTGTGGGTGAATTCCCTCCAAAATCCCTCCCAGAGGGATGGGTGACCTGCTCAATTGCTCACATTACGGCTGGCTCTGAGATACAGCACTAAACAGGTTTTCCATATACAAAGAAGAACCTCAGAGAAGAAAAAGTGGACCCGCCATAATCCTGTTTCTCAATAACAAGGATGGCTTAGTCCAGAATGCACAAAACATGTTTCAAGAGATGAAAGAAGAGGTTTTGGGCCAACATGGGGAGGAATGAAAGCTGCACAGTGTAGGCGAATTGCAGGATGGAGTGGCAGCGAGATATTGGACTAGAAAGAGGAGAAACAAGAGATCTTGCAGGCTCACCTTGAACAGTTGTGTGTTTCACAAAAGCCACGTCTCCTTTTCCTTCTTTCAGACAGCTGCAGGGGGGAGGAACAGAAGAGAAGTTAGAAAAATAGACACTGTGGCTCTCTATCTCCTGTTTCAGCAAATTATTTTTGGCACAAACTGCAGCCATAGAGAAGTGGTTTTCCAAAAAAAAAAAAAAAAGCTATGCTGGCAGGGAAGAAATGATAATGGCAGACAAGTAATTCAGTCCTCTCAGGACCCCTGAATACAGCACGGCCCTCCCTGGTTTAATGAAAACTTCCATGTGTCAGAGCTAGGATATTTCCCCAAAGGACAAATAACTCTCACTCACTGAAAAGCTCCAGAATATCCAGAATAAGGTCCCGTGCGGGACATTTTGGTTTTGGAGTCCCCCTTGCACTGACGGTACAGTTTGGGTTCAGTGGTGACACCGGGGACGCAGCTGGCAGAGAAAAAATTGGCCACGGCTGTGGGTGAGAAACAAGCAACAGTGAGTCAGAAATTCACTTTTAGAAGGATGGGAAGGGAGGAGGTGCACAAGGAATGCCAGTGCCCTGTGAGCCACCTCTGGATCCCCCCAGAACATTGGGCAACATCTCTTTCACTGTACCACCACCCCTGGCTTGACTCCCACCGTCGATCCGTCCCTGCCACCTCACCTTGCTCAATGGAGCCCGAGTCTTTGCCATCCCACTCGATGTCTCCCCGGTGGATGAGGATCCCAATCGGGATGTTCCAGCCAGCAGACCTGCCCAGGCCTGTGTGGCAGGAGGTCTTTCCCCTCAGTTCATTTATTGTGAAGTCTGTTCCCTTCTTCACGACGGCCACAGCATAGTAGCTGGTGGTGGAGCCTGCAGTGCAGGAAAAAGCAATAAGGCAATGAGAAAACAGGACTTGGGGACATTTCAAATCCTACTAAACCCCCTATTTCAGGGAACAAAGTGCTGCACTTCCATATAACTAGCAATTTGTTTGAATGCTTATGGTTTTCTCATTTTCTTAGAGATGAGCTACACTGCCAATATTGAACCAATGATGTGCATTTCAACTAAAAAAAAGTGAGCTGAAAACACTATCACACTCAAAGTGCCTTGCCACAGGACAGACATCAGATGTGCCACAGTTTTGTAAGGAGCTTCAACAAGTCTTTTTGGCAAATGTCCCCTGGCAAGTCTCTTCTCAAATGCTGTTGCCCACTGAAGCACATACGCAAGCTTTGTGAAACTGAAAGTCCAATTTTAATCTTTAAAATTATACCTAGTCCATGGATACAGTGACTGAGTTTTAGGGGTGGTTGAGACCTCAGCCTTCCATTTAATATCTGTTTTTCTTAGCTCCCATGTTGAGAACTACTCTGCCATTTTGCTTTGATCCTGCACATTGTGTACAGACAGGCTGAACTCCAGGGCAGAGGTCAAAAGAGATTGGGAGCTTTGGATGTGGTGAGGAAATAGCATCTGTTTGGCTCCCAGGAGAAAGATGAAGGATTGTACAGCAAGTGAGTAGGGATGGAGACATGGATCTAACTCCTATCAGAAGGGATGGCGCAGAGCACTTTTTATACTTCTCTTTTTTTTTCCTGGGTATTGCCTGCACTTCTTGCCTCAGTGATCTCAACTGGGTGTTCCTCCCCAACCACTCATAATGCTGTTGCCTCTTCAATGATTTTTTTTTTGTCTTGTTCACTGCACAGGGGGGTACACAGTTTATCTGTGCCATCTAGCTCTGTGTTTTACCCTCACGGTTCAAGGCCACTTGAAAGCAGAAGATCTCTGGGACCAGCACAATTTTAATGCCATGCTTCAGAAGGACTGTGATTTCTGCTCATGGTGCTCTCCATCCCATCATGGGATCAGAGACTTTCACTGCAGCAAATGACAGAAATGGGGCACTGGCTCTCCCCCTTTCCACTGCAGTGACACTGTGGCCGTGGGTGATGATTCACATTTTACTGAACTGCCCCCTACCCCTTCCCCTCTGAGATCTGTAGGCCAGGGGCAATATTTTGGACCCTCAACCAAAATAATATGGGAACTCTGCGTGGAAAGGATGGCCTTTGCATTCTCAGTTTGTTACCACCACTTGGCTTAAAAACACTGCATGAAAATGTACCTTCGCTGTGTTCATAGACTTCAGCAGCAATGGGCTTCAGCTTGTAGGGGGCAAGGCCTGCCTCAAAAACTTGACCTCCATCCAAGCTAATGGCATCTGCTTCATTATTCTAAACAACAAAGAGATTTCATCAATTAACTAAGAGCAGGAAAAACTCTTCCCAGAGTCTCTCCTGGATCCTTGCGGATGACTCCTTCTCTACAGGGGGGTCACAGGTGACAACCAGTGACTAAAAGAAAACTCCACCTCTGGGTGTAACAGGCTGCTGAAACATCCTCAGTGCCCAGGTATTTGCAGCCCACTCACCGAGATGGCTTTTATGCAGTCAAGGTACGTTGCTTTCTGCAGGCAACTCAATGCAAAGTTGTCTTGTTGCATGTGGTCCCGCAGGGTATTGCATTTGTTCTCTTCTGCTGAGGATATTGTGCACCACTTGATGTTTGTCTTTGGGGGCGCAGCAGAACAGAAAGCTATAGAAAGAACCAGAAATTAGTAGTCTGAGAGAGGCGGACAGGCATTGATCAGAGAGAAACAGCATCTTTGCGAGTACAAGGTCTCTGGTTCCCTGCTGTCATGGCCTTGGGTGATGGCGAGGTGCAGGATCTCCCTTGCACACCTCCTAAGTCATGCAGGAAGGTCCTTTCTTTCTTGCCTGATGTGTGCACCATCAGAAATGTCTGAGAGGATCATTCCTGTCCCTGGACAATCATGATTCAAGCAGCCTGGGCTTACAGCAACATGCACAGGATGAGAACAAATCCGCACGCTTCAACAGAAGAAATTAAGCTCAAACTTTTGCAAAAATGGAAAGCAAAGGCAGACACTGAAGCAGAGCCTTTGCAAATAACCCCAGAGGGAGAGCAGCTCTGACCTGGCCAGGCTGTGTGTAGAACTCTGCTACTCTCACCCCCTTGGCAGCTGGATGATCTGATATATTTAACTGTCTCTTTATATCTCACCTCCCCCAATACACCCACAAACAGAGATGCCACAGCACCACCATAGTCCTTCTACAAGTGCCCTAACCAGTAAATGCAGCTGAGTGGCTGTTCTGGGAGAGCAGAGCACAGCAAAGACCTCAGGTGGACACAGACTCTCACCTTCTCCAGCAACCTGAACCCCAGAAATGCTGGAAACTTGCAGTTCAAGGATGTGGCCAGCTTGTGCTGAGTACCTTAACTTTGCCCCTTCCCAGCAGGGCTGTGCAGACCAAGAGGTCACTTGCACAGCGTGCTCCCTCCAAACCCCCAGTGGCATATTTCATTCAAACATCTCAGATTAACGTGTGCCCTTTCCCTTTTCTCTTTCACCTCCGAAATTTCTTCTCTGTACTTGAGCCATAACCCTGCCAGCAAACGTACTTTTTGAGCCATAACCTTACCAGCAGATGCCTCCCCTCCTCCCAGTGGAGGTGCTGAATTTGGTCACCAATCTTTAACCTTAATTTCTGCTGCCATCATTTATGTTTTTCAAGTCTTGGCCATGGTCGCCTTATTCTAATGCTGGCAACCATCCTGTCCAGGGCAGAGGCTGGATGGGGACCTCCTGAGGGAGTTGGCCCGGCTGCATTGGAGACATTGGGAGGGTAATGGGACCTGAGTGCCTTGGCCACTCTTGCAGGGCTTCTGGGAAACCTCTTTGCTCCTTCCATTCAGGGGAGAAAGAGAAGCCATAAAAAACAACCTTGTGTGCTAATACTCAGAAAAGGTGCTCAAGGACTTTCCAATGCCAGTGGCACAGGCAGCAATTCCCACCAGAAGACATTGACCCCCACCACACTTTATAGGGGGTCAGAAGAGACCTGCTACCTACTCCCAGAAGGGCATCCCTCTTTCCCTTTCCAGGTCAGGTGTAGACAGCAGCAACCTCCTTGCTGTGGCTACCTGCCCACTGCCTGCCAGAGCTGTGAGCAGAAAGAGAGGAAAGAATCACTCCAAGCATAGTCAGCCCTGCAGCAGCACAATTTTGGCATAAAACACACAGGAACCCAAGAAAAGTGTACCTGCAGCAGCAGGACAGAGCCCCGCAGGAGCAGAGGGGGAAGCACAGGGACTCTTTCATTATTTAACCTCAATTTTAGTGTCACTATCTTCAGGTCTAACCCAGCACATGTGGGTTAAAATGTACCAGCCAGTCTTGCAGTAGTCTCTCCCCTCCGGGGGCTGAGCCCATGCTCCTCTCCCGGCACAACTGTTGGCTGGAGGATGATTTTTCCCTTCACCCTGTGACAGCAGGAATGCGGAGCCTCTCCTGAGGAGTCTCCTCCGTGGTGATGGGTGCCGATCATCCCTTCTCCTTGCCTGGCAGCTCGCTGTGGGGAGCTGCAGCCCTCCCCCAGCCCCCACGGGCTGCCCAAGGAGAAAGCTGCTGTCACTAACACTCGAAATACCATCCTCACTGACAGATCCACAGCAGCCAAAGCCAACACCGCTTTATGTCCTGGCTTTTACTTAACAGCTCCCTGGGTCTGGCACCTGCTGCAGCTCTAAAGAAGCCTTGTCTAGGGGGAAGCCCGGGTCCACAATGGTTTTGGCTTCCTTTCCCCAAGCACTGCTTTCGGCAGACACTTACCCACTATCCCGAAGGACAGCACAGTGGAGAGTAGGAGTTTCATACTTGAGCAGGGAGTCGGGTGCCGAGGAGGGGCAGCAGCAGCCTTGGTCACAGACTGTCCCCTCCAAGTCTGTGATGGCTCTGGAACTGCTTTCTCTCTCTTTTATAGAGGAACAGCCTTGGCTGTGTTTGCAGAAGCAATGACCTAACACTGTTTGTCCTTCCTTGTTTCTCAATAGCTCTTAAATCGCCCCCCTCTCTAGATCAGCCCATTTTTAGGAAGCCTTTCACTTTGGCACTGAACCCTTCCGCTGGCAGGACTCAGAAGCAAAGCGCTTTGCATTTTACAAGGGGCTTGGGATGGAAAATTCCCAAGATGTGACATTTGAATTCCCCTCAGGGCTGAAACACCACAGGAGGGGCTATTTTCTTTGTGTTGCCCACCCCCTGCCTTGCCCAGAAGTAATCTCAGAAAGTCCCTGCTGGATCCAGCCCTGGGTTTTGTGTGTTTGCCAGCAACTACTGCTGTGGTGTCCACGGCCCTTTGGCTCAAAACATCGAGTGCCTGCCTGTTCCCTTGCACGCTCTTGGCAATGGCAGAGGGGTTGAAAGGCAGTAAATGATTCCTACACATGATCTGGCTCCTTGCACAGGCAAATAAAGCCAACAGCAGTGACCGGACAGCTCAATAAGTGCCCTGCAGCCAGAAGGAAGCATCACACTGCACCTTGATAAGTTTTTGGGATGAACCCGGGAAGAAATGCTGAGATTAGCAGTCACCCTCCTCCCCCGTCCTCTGCAAACCCTCTGCATCCAATTGTGTTGCTCCTGATCTATCCCCCTGCAGCCAGGACCAGTGGGGCATGGCTTGGTTGATGAAGGTCAGCCTTTGTGGTTCTATCCCAGCTTCAGTGTCCCCATCTTTGCTGCAAGGTGTAGGACCAGCTTCAGATTGACTTGGGTACACAATCTGAGAGTCCCTGGACCGCACCAGCCCTCTAGACAACTGCTAGGGCTGGTCCACCCACGGTGCCCACCCAACACAAGCTACAAGAGTGCTGTTGGAGGCCCAGCAGGGAGGTCCAGCTCCCAGGCTTGGTCTCAAGAGCACTGCCCTCCCTTGGAGAGAGGATCTCCTGAATTCCCTGCACAGGTCCTTCCTCCCCCATAGCCTTCACCCTCTTACATGGCTAGGTTGTCTCTCCTTCCCTCCTCCCAGTAGGCCCAGGGCAAAGGGAGCTGCAGATGGGGGGTGGTGGCCAGAGTGGCTTCAGCACAGGTGGGATCCCAGTGTGAGGTCAGGGATATGGCTCTACAAGGTGACCCAGAAAAGGGGACTGCTGGAGACCCTCAGCCAATGACCACCCCCACCATGGCACGAGGAGCCTGCCCTGCCTGTGCCTGAGCGAGAGGTGCTCATGGACACTGGTTATTCCCACATCATCTGTAGCAGTTCCCTCAGCATGGGTAGTCCCTATTTCTCATTCCTTCATCCCCTGCTTTCCCAGAAGAGCAGCACTTCTTGTGTCCAGAGCAACTCCAAATACGCTGCACCTTTGGGTGGATTGACTTTCTCCCACCTCAAGCCTGTCTTCCCTTTTAAGAGATCTGCTGTCCATATTTACTCCAGCAAGCTGTGGCCTTCCAAAGTCATCCTCTGCTGAGACTGACAGATGCCACTGAAATCCATCCTCAGCTTCCTGTGACTCTCACCTGTCCCTTTCTCATTCAGGGTAGCCTTAGCAACATTCCTATCTGTGGGAAGAGGCACAAGTTCTTCCATACTTGAGAAAGCTGTCCCACACAGTTCTTCCATAGTTTTTTGCTGATTTGTTCCAAAATGCCTCTTCTAACAGATATCCTAAGAGAGCCCAGAAATTACAGCGCCTCTGAAACATCAAAGATATCTGGGCACATAATGGTGAAAATCTTTGGACCTCTTGACTCCACAAGCTAAGCAGTTACAGCACTATCCAGACAGGATAAAGGTATTTGTGCCACATGACAGACGAAGGAAAAGGATAAAGAAGAAAGCTTGGAAAACATAAAGGATCCATTCAAACAACACAACAGTTGCTGGAAGAGCCCAAACTATCTTGCCTGTTGCACATGGTTCCCAGACCTTTTTACATGGACCACCCAATAGTCCTGCCTCCCTTCTCAAATCTCACCTCCATCCCAGTGTACACTGTGCTGATGTGATGGGTGGTTTTCACCCCACATCTCTTTCCCTTGCTCTCCCAGATGGCATCGGGGCAAATCCAGGAACAAAGGAAGAGGCTTGGATTACAAGGTTTGCCTCTTGTCCTCCAGTAACTTCCTAGAATTCCAAATGTCACTGGTCATCTGGAATGGCACCAGCCACCTACAGATCTGCTTCTAGGTCTCCTTTTGGTGCTATCAAATCCTACCTTTCTCCAGGATGGATTCCATTCTCCTGCTGGTGCGCACCCATCTGGTGGCTGCTCCTTCGGTGGCTTTGCCTCCTGTGGCCAAGATCTGCTGCTCCAGCCTGCGGAGAAGAAATTCTTCCAACACACAGCTTGCCTTGGAAATACCCCATGGCAGAAGCACAGCAGGTTGGTGATGTGTCTTATAGGCCACCTGAGCTGAAGGCTCAGACCTTGATCTCCAAAGGACCCAACAGGCCTCCAGGCTGCTCCCACCAAGGGAAGCCTTGGATGGAAAAGGCAAAGTATTCTGTATGGCCTCCAGCTGCAAAAGGCCTTCCTTTTGGAGTCCAGGAGGGACGAACTTTGTGGTGCAATCAACTTCCTCCCCTGGACATCTATCAGACAGCAGCTTTGCCAAATTTTGTGTTAGAAAATGCACGTTTAGTTACATGGTGGGTCCTCTCTCTCACTAAATACTCACAGACGCCTCTCTGCAAGCTCTGGTCACATCCATATCTTGCTGGAGAAGGCTCCTCCCATGCCCAAATACATGTATCTGGCTGACTAAGCTGAGATTGATCAGCAAGGGCCGATTTTTAGTAACAATGGAAATTCTTTACCAGAAAGGACAGAGCTAAGTCGATGCCCCTCAGACTTTGTCCCTGTTATCCAGAAAGCACCAACCCTTCTGTAGTGCCCATCTTCATGAAACGACCGGAATTATTGTTACACATCCCAAGTTCGTTGCATTGCAACACTACACATCCCTGCTGTTCTGTTTTCCAAAAGAGGATGCTGCTAAAAATTACATGACTGATGAAGAAATACAAATTAGCACACCCTCTGCCCAACCACGGGTCATTGGTGATGTATAAACACAGCTGAACCCCGGGGAAAGAACAACGCCAAGTAAAACAGAAGGTAAAATAATACTGCTTATTTCCACATCTCCCTCATTACTGCAAAGCCCATATGTGCACTGTGGTTTGTGGTTGAGACAAGGCTGGACTGGAGTTCTGGTTGTGTCCTAAGGAAAGAACGTTTGTTGTAGCTGGGCTGGGATAAAGTTAGAGCTGGCATGGCCACGTGGGAGAGGGCTTGGCTTTGTCACAGTGAACTCATCCTGGAGCCAGTGCAGCTGAATGGAGGCTGGAGCCAAGCTCTAGTTGTGTGTGTGCATGTGGAAAACATCAACCAGGGAGAGGGAAAGCTGTGATCAAGGCATCAAGCCAGCACAGGCATCTCACCCAACTCTTTGGAGCAGTTATTTCCATAAAAGTGTCCATATCCAGCAGTAGAGGACTTTGGAGTTAATGCTGCTATTCCCAGGGGTCACCAGGCTGCCAGTTGTGTAATGAAGACCCAGCTTACCTTGGGAGGCTGAGGAGAAAAAGCACTGAAAACAGAAGGAAAAAAAAATAAAGGAAACAACTGAACCTCAAGGTGGGGCAGGCTGAGGGCAGAGGGCAATATACACCCACCAGGAGTTTGGGCTTCTCTAGAGAGTTGACTTGTTTCCCTCTAGAAATGGGAATTTGTGGACTGTGGCTTGGAGAAGGCTGGAGCCTGCCCATGACAAGGATGTCAGCGTGGTCAACGACAAAAGCTGGGCTCAGGTTCTTGTCCTGTCCCAACCCCACATGTCACATGAAGGTAAAGCCCGGAAGAGCAGCCTGATGGGAATCCATTTTCCCAGATCATCTTCCCTGCTCCTCTGTCAAAAGCCCAGGGTGGGACACAAGACTGAGACTGGCATTCAACTGGCAAGGGTGCCCATCTCAAGAGATGGGAGATGGTGATGTTGGGTGGTGAATAGATGGAGAGGAGCCCTGTGGAGGAGGACTTGGGGTACCAGTGGGTGACAAATTGGACGTGAGCTGTCACTGTGCAACTGCAGCCCAGAAAGGAAGGTGTCTCTCGGGCTGCACCCAAAGCAGTGTGGGCAGCAGCTCAGGGGAGGTGATGCTGCTCTGGTGAGACCTGACCTGCAGCACTGGGTCCAGCTCTGGGGTCCCCAGTGGAAGCCACACATGGGTCTGTTACAGCCAGTCCAGAGGAGAACCTCAAAGCTGGTCAAAGGGCTCGACATGTCTGCTGTGGAGAAAGGTTGTAAGCCTGGAGAGGAGGTCTTAGAGCCTTTTCCAGCACCTAAAGTTGCTCCAAGAGAGCTGGAGAGGAACTCTGGACAAGGCATGGAGTGACAGGACAAGGAGGAATGGCTTTACACTGCCAGAGGGCAGGGTTAGATGGGAAATTGGGAAGAAATTTTTTCCTATGAGGGTGGGAAGGCCCTGGCACAGGTTGCCCAGAGAAACTGTGGCTACCCCATCCTTGGAAGTGTCCAAGGCCAGGTTAGACTGGCTTGGAGCAACATGGGCTAGTGGAAGGTGTCCCTGCCCATGGCAGGGGTTTGGAAAAAGATGAGCTTTAAGGTCCTTTCAAAGCCAAACCATTCTGTAATTCAGTGTTCAGGTACCCAGGAGGAGCAGGGGGAAGTCAAGGGGCTTCTGCACAGCTGGTTTACCTGGCCATTGCAAGAGCCTGGGGGAAATCCCAGCCCTCCTGCCCGATGCCAAGTCTCTCCAGGAAGAGGGAGTCACTTGTCCCCTGGAGCCCAGGCCAGCATAGGGCTTGCAGCAGCTGTAAGCCACAGTAGGGGAGTGCCAGCTCTGAGAGTGTGGCCTTGGCTGGTGATGGACTGGGACCAGCTTGGCATTCCCCGTGGCTCCCAAGGCCTGACAGATACCTGGAGAGCTGTGGCTGGCTTTCCAGAAACAGGCTTTCAGCCCCTGTTTGGAGTCATGGGTCAATATTGGGGCTGTGCTCCAACTCCATAGTCACTGTCCTTGGTTTATTTTTCAGGAAATGCATCAAACCCGTTTTCCCACTGGTTAGGAGAAATACTTGGTGTCAGGTTTTAACTGTGTTGCAAAATGCTGTTTTCTACCCGAGATGAGCCGAACTGGCCACTGGAGAATTGGAGCTGATGTTGTTTGAACCAATATTTGCTTCTAAGCATTGCTTCTAAGTATTGCCTAATCTCTAAACTGCACAGGGCAAACAAAGAGCTCTCTGTCGACCCTAAGCCGCTCTTCCTGGCTGGGAGCACTAAGCCCAGCTGCAGACTGTGGCCTCTTGTCAGAGCTGCTTACTGTGCCATACCATTACAGATTTACATTCTTAGATTGGAAACTAATGTCAGCTTAACAGCCAGGTACAAGCAGCTTGACCCTCTCTGCCTTGCACAGCAGGTCTGCAGGACAGTGTCACTGCCCCCCATGCCCCCTGTGCACATTGTCCTTCCAGCAAACACCAGCTGCTCCAGCATCGGAGAGGAAACAGGTTTTCTTGACCTTCTTTCCCAAGCAGGCCCCCTCTGACTGCCCAGCCCCCTTGCTGAAGTCAGCAGTGGTTTCTGCTCCACCAGCCAGTGGTCCATGCAAAACTCACCCTCTTGGATATGCAATTAGTGCCATTCCTCCTAGTTTGCTTAATTAACCTAAAGGTTAACAGGATTAACAGAAACTCTGTGTAATCTTGGGAGCTGTGATATTCCTGAAGGGATTTAGGAAGAAAAGGCAGAAATATATAGTGGGTTAATTATTCCTGCTGAAGACACACTTGCAAAGAGACCAGCTGAAGCCTGGTAACAGCCAGCCCTGCTTCCTGTATATTTACCAAAGATCACTGGGAACAAACCAGTAAAAACTGATATCTGGGAAGTAAATGGCAGGAGTGCCAGATGCCCTGTGTGGCCACAGCACCCTCAGCTCCTCTCCCACAGGACCCCTAGGTCCCTTGTGAGGGCACACACCTGGCAGTTGCACAACTCTTCTGTCCACAGAATGGTTGTGTCCAGCTCCGTGGGACATGCCAGACAGTTTCCACGAGGGCATGTCCTCACAATGAGATGCTGGACCATCCCAGAGTTGTGGCTGTGTGAGAACGGGGGGAAAGGTGGCTTATTTCCAGGGGGAGGGAGCTGTGGCTCACATGAGCCACCGTGCACACATCCAGGGACGAGGGAGCAGGAGGGTGAGCGGGGACATTCCCCTGCGGTCACCGAGCCCAGGACACCAGGATGGGGACAGAGAGACGATGGTGGTGGTGGAGCTGGCCAAGAAGACCTTGCAGTGAGAGGGGAGGAAGAGTGAAGAAGCACAAGGTGAACCTGGGGGTGAGCCACTGCCAGTCTGCCACCATAAGGGGACACCCAGCTGGGTGCCAAAGGAGCAGGGGGACAGCACTGCCCAGCATAAGGAAGGTCCTGGCAGATGCAGCCAGGGGAGCAGCTCTGTGCCTGCTGCTAATGCTCTTGATTTGGGTAGACCAACAGTGACTCTTCAGGAGCTGTGGGCACAGAGCTGCTGGTGGAGCAGGTAGCAGAGGCCAGCAGAAAAAAGGACACAAAAGAAGAAAGCAAAGGGAGATACCGAGAAGGGAAAACTTGTGAACCAGCTTCCAGCAGGGCCGGCAGTACAAACCCTTGGGCTGGCAGTGCTGGCCGGCTGCTGGAGCAGCTCTGACTGCTGGGTTTGGCCCAGGGAGCAGGGACTGAACCTCTCATTGTCCTCCACAGCCCACAGACAGCCCAGCTGGGCTGGCATGGCCACCCACTGCTGCACCCAGGGGCTGGAGCTCTTAGGGAGCTGCTCCAGCCAGAAATGAGATTTGGGCATTAAATGAACGGAAAGAGGGTCAGCTCACCAGTGGGTCAAGCTGAACTCTACCACTTGCTGTTCAGCCCCTTTCCAGTTAGTTAATTCATGGTAATCATTAATTCCAAGCCCCTGTCCATGTGGGGAGCCTCACAATAGCTAATTTTTAATCTGTCACCTCAACCACACGCTGTTACACGGGTCCTGGTTGAAGCCACCTTCCCGTTTAAACACTTTTACAGCCAATACAACTCCCTGCTGATTAATAGTGGTTGTTTTGAAACCACCAAAAAATTTGTTGGCCAACATTCCCTTCCACTCTGTAATTTTAAAGCAGCATTAAAGGGAATTAATGGAAATAAAGCTTTGGAATAACAGAGACCCCCTGAACTTTAGTTAAATTAATTTTCCTTCTGCTCTTGAGATTTTCAAAGGCAGATCTGACCATGCAGCAGTCACGAGCCATGCAAACAACTCACCCTTTGGAGGTCAAGAGCGGAGTATGACACCTGTGAGTAAATACTGGGTCCAGGACCTGGGAGGGCACCTCTTCCCTGCCAGCTGGTGAGCACCATACCATGGGTGAAACACCTGCCCTGCTCAGGAATCTTTGAGGAGCCCACAGTCAGGCCTGACCTCTCAGTGCCTCCTCTCACTCCTAGGTGACAGAGGAATTAGTTTCCTGGTCCCTGGTCAAGATGTTCTCATCAAGATAAAATCTGAGGGGAATGGCTCCTCCTGTCCTCACTGCCTGGACACCTGGGGCTGGCAGAGCCTTGAGGCACCGCTGGACCCTGGCTCTCAAACCACCTTGTCCTTTCCAGTAATTACTGTTTTGCAATGTGAAAACAATAAAAGTCTTGGGTCTGTTAAGAGGTCTGGGAGGAGAAGAGAGGGGGGAGCAAAAGGCCAAGCTGAGCAGATTTCAAACCCCCTCCTGAGGGCTTTTGGACTCCTGTGGCATTTTAATCCTCATGGCATTTCCAGCTGCAGGAGCAGAAAACCTAGGCAGAGGTGTAGGGGCTTCAGGGCACAGGTCTGGCTGGGGCTGGTCCCCTGGAGGGAGTTCTGGGACGGGGTGGCCAGCGGGATGCAGCAGCCCTCTCTCAGAATGTGATGGCAGAGCCCAGCTAGAGAGTGATGTGGTCCTAACAGCTCCTGAAAAGTGTTGCAAGAATAAGGAAGGAACAAGAAAAAAATTCTTGCTCCAGATACTTTGCTAAAAGTTGCATAAGATGGAGGGACGTGGCTGCGCTCTGTAGGTGTAATCACAAAATCCTAGAATGGTTTGGGCTGGAAGAGAACTTAAAGCTCATCGAGTTCCCACCCCCTGCCAGGGGGGGGACACCTTCCACTATCCCAGGTTGCTCCAAGCCCCGTTCAACCTGGCCTTGGACACTTCCAGGGATGGGGAATTCGCAACCCCTCTGGGCAACAACGATCACTGTTGTACAATGATCAGTGATCAGCACTTATCAGTTATGTCCTAGGCAAGGGTGCTGTATGGGCTGTAATGGCTTCATTCCACTGGAATTTCCTTTGAATCACAATAGAAAGGGAAAATGAACTCCTTTGGGGGAGTCTGGTCACTGACAGTGACTGAGGGGCTCAGTCCACATGTCCATAGCCTTGCTAGACCTGAGCTGACATCTGTTGTTCTCCCCTTCACCAGAGGTTTTGCCCTTCCATCTGCACCCCTCTGATCACCCACACTCTCCTCCCATCACCTGCATCTGCCAGTGGCATCCACCGCAGGCAGTAAGTCCTGCCACTTCTCTGCCTGGTAGAACCTGGACTGGTACCACAGCCAGAGTGTGCCCGGAACCACGTGCCGAAGGTAGAGAGAGAACAAGCCTTGGAGAAACACTGGTCAGCTGTGTAAGAGACATCACTTACCTGAAGGCATCACCAGCCCTTACAACCCCATCTTCCCTAATTTTCAGCCTCACTGGGGGCCTCCACCAACAGTATTCCAGGACCCTGTTCATGCTCAGCCTATCAGCCCCTGACAGAGCAATGCTGAAGGAGCACTGGTCCCCAGCTCCACCACAGCTCTGCCCCTGCCTGACCATGGCCCTGATAGTTCCAACCACAAGCCACAGACAGACTCCTCAGCCAGACCTTGGACCTGCCTGGTGGTCCCCAGGCTGTGTCCAACCCTGTTATTGTCCCCAGACCTGATCCCAACCTCAGACCTGCCTCTTCAGCTCCATCTTCCCCAGGGATCTGGACTCTGTGCTGAGCCCAGCTGCTGTTCCAGGGCCCATCCTGCTCACATGGATGGAGGCTGTGATGGAAAAGGACCAGGCTGGGGTGCCTCCTTTGGGAGCAGGCAGCCCTTGCAGTACCCTGGCACACAGGCAAGAACACAAAGCTATCTCCTGGTTAGACCAGGGAATAGAAAAGACCACAACTCTCTTGTAGGGCTTTGATCCCATACTTCAATCCATTTACAGCCCACTTTATCCTGGGCAATAATTATTTTGGATGCAGCAGTAGGATTTTTCCATCAAACCAAATGTTTCTACTAAGTCCTGGCCCTTGCAGGAGTCCCACAGCCCCAAGCTGACATCAACACCATCTTCTATAAACATGCCATGGAGACATAACACGAACAAACAGCAGGAAAGGCTTTGTGGAGATCCTGTTACAAGCAAGATATTTGTTCCTTTAGCACATTCCTCTCGAGGTGGGAAATCCCCCAGAAAAGACCAGGCCTTTTGTCAAGGTCATCAGACCTGTGTAATGACAGCAGGGAAGCTGGGGCCACCAAACTTTGTCTCCTTCCTCATCTACCACAAGGAATGCTAGATTTTCATGATATACAGATTTTCAGAGCACAGCAGCAAACAGTTTCTCAGGAGCAAGTTTTATACCAAAAGAATAATCAGCTTTTTACTCATTAGCATAATATTTCTATTAGCAACACTTGCAGGCTCTGGCTGTGACAGAGAACTTAATAAATTGGGGAAGGCAAAAGAAGGGAACATCTTGCTCTGGTTTAGCCCTCTAAAAGTTACATCTAGACTGCCTCTCTCATCCCAGGGTGTTGACATCTTCAGATGATAATTATAGCAGAGTATTTTGTGGACACAGTAGAGGACACAGGTGGTGGCTCAGACGGGGCACTCACCTGCCTGGTGGCCAGTGGAGATTATTCCCATCATCAGCAATCCAAGCTGGGTTAAAGGATTAACTGATTGCAAGTC
Source organism: Chiroxiphia lanceolata (assembly GCF_009829145.1). Taxonomy (NCBI): domain Eukaryota; kingdom Metazoa; phylum Chordata; class Aves; order Passeriformes; family Pipridae; genus Chiroxiphia; species Chiroxiphia lanceolata. The sequence goes on along the minus strand of NC_045646.1, from coordinate 20,992,171 downwards.
GAGCTGTCCTGATTTTAAGGGCACCTGGAGTGGTTTGGGGTTACCTCGACTGTGCTCACAAATGCCAAAGTACTGCCTGCTTATTTATCCAGCAGCCATGGAGCAATTTCTTCTGGTCACAGGTGACTGCATAAAAATAAAAGAGGTGGAGGCAGAAAGGCTGGAGGGGAAACACAGAGGATGTGCCATGGCCAGAGTCCCATGGCAGGGGCATTCCCCCCAGGGCACCCTGAGTTCGGGACTGTGGCCACCTCCTGTGCCAGCTCCTGCACTGGCAGATCTCAGGGCCTTGGCTTGAGGGGACAAACCAGGGAGCAGTATCCCAACCCAAACCTTGGACATCATCATCTCCTGAAGGATTTCAGTGGGATTCTGAGTCTGCTAAAGTCACTTTCCTGCATCTGCAGTCTTCATCAGCAGGGTACTTAGCCAAAAAGCAAACTCCAGCATCTTAGGCACAAGACACAGCCCTCCTCTCCAGGAACTGCAGCTCCTTCTGCTCATACAGTTTGACTCAGGACTGCTCTTTGAACTCTAACACATGGCAAGACTGGTTCCTAGTTTGAGGAAAGATCCCTCTTTTCTTTTTTTTTCCCCTTTAATTCAGCCCTTACCCAGTTCACGGTTATCAAAGTCTCATGTTCATGCATCTCCTACTCAGATACTTTGATGGTAAAGGGGAAAGCAGGGGAGATCTAGAAGACCATGGTCTGTAAGATTAGATAAGGTTAAGGAGCAATGTAAAGATGGAGAAAGGGCTTATGCTCTATGTCCTGGTGTTGGTTGTTCAAAGACAAATAATGCTCCCAGACTGGCTGTGGAATATCTGGAAAGAGACACCTCCTGCAGAAGACCCAAAGGTCTCTGAACAGTGATTTCCACTCCCTGGGGGGGCAGGGGCTGTTGGGGAGGAGGGCATCATGCCAACCCCTTCCTGGAGCTACCGTGCCTGGGAGCACAGGGACCATCCTCTGGAGATGGTTTTCCAAGTCTAGTGGAAACCACTGCAGCTACGCAGACACCAGCAGAGCTCTTCCACTCCTTGTGATCTAACCTCGTATCTGTATTTCATCCTAAGTCACTTTAAGCCAGGTCTATGGCTTCCCCCTTTTCCCCTTACAATGCCAAACAGCCTGAAGTGCTCTAGTCTTTCTCTCCTGGGGCTCAGTTCCTCAGCTCCTTACTTCTTCCCAACCTGGACCTGCATTCTCCTTACTTAGAAATTGCCTTTTCAAAGAAGGGATCAACTGATGGGTGGAGGAGACAGATCCTCCTGGGATGTGGTGTCCCAGTAGACTGTTTGCAGCAGTTTCTATTCCATTCTTCCCTGCCTGGTGGGACAGGAGCCCCTCCAAGGTGTCCTGCCAGCTGCCCTAGGTCAGGGTATTGCAGAAGATACAGAGGATAAGTGTGAGGAAGAGCTATAAGACTGCAAAGACAGACATAAAACTTAGCTCAGGGAAACTGTGGATGCCACATCCCTGCAAGTGTTCAAGGCCAGGTTGGATGGGGCTTGGATCAGCCTGGTCTAGTGGAAGGTGTCCTTGCCCATGGCAGAGGGGGGGAACTGGATCAGCTTTAAGTTCCCTTCCAACCCCAACCATTCCAGGATTCTATGATAAATGGCCCAGAGGAAGGTCATTCCCTTGGCCCAAGGTAGAGAAAAGGATCCAAAGCCAAGGCAGCAGAGGTGAGGGGAGCAAAAGATGTAATGGATGATTCCCAGAACAAAGTTCAATCCACCTATAGCCCAATGAGTCCCATCTGTGCAAACAGTGGCTGCTTGCTCAGCAAACACAGCTATCCCAGCCCCGCTGCTGCAGCCTTGGCCAGCATTTTTGGAGGAGGGGATGTTTTAACATCTGCAAAGATCTGGTATTTGGACCACTTACGAAACTGTTCCATATTGGGGTGTGGGATGTACCTTCACATGCAGTCACAGTGCACCCCATCCCCCTCAGCGAACCACAGTCACCAGTCTTCAGAGGTGCAAACAGGAGCACCCTTGCCATTGGTAAAACATCCATGTCCAAACCCACAGTACATGAGGGACTCCATCCCCACCTTCTTCAGCTCCTTGGCTTTCTGTGGGATTCTGTTGGGTCCCTCTGGGACAAACGTGCTCTCAGACCCCATGGGAAGAGACAGAGCTCTTCAGGCCCAGCAGCAAGATGAGAAAAGACATCAGAGGTGACAGGGCGTGAGGAAGGAATGAAGGCAGCCAAGGAGACGGTGCAGGGCCAGAGTGTCTGTGCTCAAGTGCACAGGAAGGAAACGAGCTGGTTGTGCTCCTCTTCCTCATCATATCCACCTCAATCTTCTCTTCCCACCCGAGAACTCTGCAAGGGGCACCCACTCAGTCTCCTGAGACCACAGCACGATGCTCTGAGGCCCCAGCCTCTATCATGTCTCTGATGAGTCACAGCTCTCCTCACACATAGACTCTGGACCCGAAATTGTCCCTCTGAACCTCCGACCCGCTGCTGCCAACAAGAAGTGGCAGCAGCACCCTCAGCCCAGCACGTAGTGCTGTTTGCACAGCCCTTGCTCAAACACAATGGCCAGAGCTGGCTCTGCAGCCCCTCCAGCAGTGCCACGACCTCCCTCCCTCCCACCCTGACTGGGTGCTGCAGTGGGATCACAATGGAGCTCTGGGCACCTCCGCCTCAGCTGCAGCACCTGTAGGAACTCTGGGCCAGTGTCCACGGGATCAAGGTTCACATTCCCTCTGGAACTCCCCTTGTCACTCCTGAACTAACCCAGCCTGTCTCAGAGGGCACTGTCATCCCAATTAGGTTAATTATTGTGGGTTTATATGGCAATTAACCATAAAAACTGGCTCTGTGGGGACCAGGAACAGGACCCCAGGGAACAGCCTAGAGCTGTGTCAGGACAGGGTGAGGTTGGATCTCAGGAAAAGGTTCTTCCCTCAGAGGGTGGTTGGGCACTGACCAGGCTCCCCAGGGCAGTGGGCACAGCCCCAAGGCTGCCAGAGCTCCAGGAGTGTTTGGGCAACACCCTCAGGCACACGGTGTGACTCCTGGGGATGGTCCTGTGCAGGGCTGAGGGTGGGGCTTGGTGATCCATTTGGATCCATTCCAACTCGGCGTATTCTGTGATTCTGTGAGTCTGTAATTAACCATATGGTTAATGATTTAATTAACCATAAAAAACAGACAATATTGTACAGTGGGGGTCAGCTGGTCTTGGAGAAGACAACAGTGACTCGGCCAGTATCCAAGCCCTGGGATACCCTCTGTGTCAACACTGTCTTGAAGAAAACAAGTGGTGGGAATGTGATTTATCAAAAGTCTCCTGAGCTGCAGGAGAACCAAGAAGGCAGCTCGGGAGCTCCAGCAGGAGCCTGACCTACATACAGCTGTTGCTCTGAGCAAATGCTCCCCATTGGCACCTTGAGCCATGAACTCTCCCAAAGCAGCACCATCACGTGCAAAAGCCAGAAAACTGAATAAATAATTAAATAGATAAATAAATAAATTGATCCATCAGCAGATAGTGGGTCTCCAAAGGAGCAGCTCCCCTTTTAAGAAAGCCTCAAGTCCAGAGTCCTCCAGGAGAAAGGAGAACTGGTAACCCTTACCTTTGTGTCCATTATGTGTGCAACAGAGTAGGTTAAAGGACCAGAGAGTCAACTTTTCATTCATAGTCAAAGGTTTCAGACGCTTGTGGAAGCTCCAGGGACCAGACCAAGAAGCTAGTGAGACCAGCACAACTCAGACCTCAATGTCTTCCTGTGGGCATTTAACTTCAGAATTCCTTCCGTCTTGGGGTGAAGAGGTTGGTGGTGAAGGAGCCAGGCCACAGCAGACCAACATGTGCTGGTGGAAAACCAGAGGTGGAAAGTAAGGCTTTCTGCAAACTTCATATCCTTTGAAGACTTCCAAGGCCTGAAAATTAATTTTCTTCCCCTGAAAATATTTGGACATGCCAGGATTCTTCCACTGCAACTGAAAATCCAAATCTCAGGGGCTTTTTTCCCTACAAAAAGTAACTGATCAGGAAGTACCCTGTTGTGCCTGTTCCCTGGGCAGCTACCTGCAATCTCCATGCTGCTTTGATGACCCCTGCAGGGACAAGTAGTAAAGGTCTTGAGTTTTTAATCCTTTCCTCACCTAGAAGAGCTGTGATGTGGTCATGGACACTGCCTCAGATTCTTGCTGAGCCTGAAAGGAAGAGTCTGTTCACGGAGATGTTCAGGTGTCAGGAAAAGCTCGAGATGAGAGTAATGCTCTCCTGAGCCCTAAATCAACTTTTTATGAGTGTCTCAGTTTACCAAGACAGAAATGTTTGTTAAGGAGGGTGGGATACGAGAAAAACCGTGCTCCTCAGAAGTAATTATAACTTCAAAATTAAGCGGCTCCAGTCGAAAAGGTGTAGAAAAGAAAAGAATAGCTCTTCACCAAAGAATATATGTATATATATAGGTAACACAACAATAACAAACAATAATCCTGTAACACAACTTCCACCGAAAACAATTAAGTATTTTTTACCTTTCAGCGCAGTGATAACGCAGTTGGGGCCGGGAGGCAGGGGTTGCAGTGCCTGACTCTCGGTCACCAGCGGGTGCTGTTGGGCTCCGGATTGTGGAGGCTGCAGTTGCTCACCTCTGCTGCGGGAGGCAGCTGAACACAGACCACCACCCGAGGGGAAGGTAGAAGGGGAAAGGGAAAAGGTGATTCCTCCTGTGGACTCATGCCGTCAAAGAGTGGCTCTGGTTGGAACTCACCTTCCTCCTCAACGGCTGTATACTGCTACAGGCAGGGAGAAGGAGGAGGAAGAGGAGGAGGGGGAAGAGCAGTTTTGTCCCTCCTTCTCTGCAGGTGGTACCGGTTACTCCGACGAAATGCGAGGCAGAACAGGTGGGCAGAACAGGACGTGAGGGAGACCAGCCGGGGCCAAAAGAAGCCAGGTTACTCCATCTGTTCATACTTGAATGTGACTTTTAAAGCCCTGGTAGACTGGAACGTGTCAGCAAGACAGTCACAGGAGATCCAGTTTCCAAGAGTGGTAGCATATCTGACAGCAGAGGAGTTTAAACAGGGAAAATGGTAATCACTGCTTTCTACTTGGTTTGCGGTCAAAGTACAAATGCAGATGAGGAATCGATTTACCTGCCTTACAGAAAAGAGCAGCTTCCCATATAATAATAAACCATGATAACAAAAGGGATTACAAGGCAAAAGATGAAAAGACATAAGATGTAGGATGTGTCCCTCACCTGGAGGAAAAGCACTGTGCTTTAATGGTTTCCACTGCATTGTTGCACGTAACACCACGCCATCAGACAATCCTTCCTCTTCAACTGCACAGGTCAAACAAGGGTGAAGGAAGACAGGGTGAAAGCAAGTATTGTCTGGTGCATAAAGGCACAAAGTCCAGATTCTAGAGCTGAGTCTTCCTACTGGCTCCCCTCTCGCTGCACTGCTGAGCCTTGGCACAGAGACACTTCTTTAGAGCAGCAATCCCTGAGGGGCTGTTGCTCCCACCCATGGGGAAGCCCTTTTATCGCTGCCTAGATATTTGCCACCCATGCATTGCTATTCTCTGGTTTTATCTTTAGGCACCAGGATGGTTCCCCCTCCTACCTGCACCTTAAGGTCAGAGGATCATCCTCCCACTTGAACTCATCTGGGTCTGGGTTTCCACAGGCTGCCCACATGGACACCCCTGACATTTCCATCCACGAAATGCATTTTTCTGTGAGTCAGCAGCCTGGGAGAGTCAGGGGAGATAAGGAGTGCATTAACTCTCTATATGTTATACAAAGGCTCCAAGAATTGGGCTTTTTTTTCTTTCTAAATACTGAAAAATACCCAAAATGGCCCTGAGCTCTGCACCAGCGCTTCTCAGAACATTCCAGGAGACAGCGTGGAGGAGTGTTTCCTGCCCATTTATGCATCTTCCTTTGTGACCTACATCTGCCTTACACATCTGAGCCCAGAGCTGATGGTCCATCTGCTGCTGTCACCTTTGAGACCGTGATCTCCAGAGAGGGTAATTAATGGGACAGATCGTGAAGTAGACAGAGCCTGTCAGCTGGCTCACACAGGTGGGACTGCAACTGCTGTAGCCAGTGGACAGCAAAATCCATTCAAATTTCTATAAAATATGACTGTGGCAAGCTCTTAACCGTCTTCGTATAGGCTCCCAGTGATGCTGAGAGAGAGTGTTACCCACCTGCCTGAGGTAGAGAAGTCAAGCAAGCCCATAGCATCCGTCATCTTTCTTGTAAAGACACCAAAGAGCAGCGGGCTGGCTCCCTGTGCCCTGGGCTCGGTGTCACAGGGTGCACAAGCACTGCTGGGAGCCCTCAGGAAAGTCATTGCCCTCGCAGTGCTGCCTGCCTGGGGCACGCTCTGCCGCCACAGCAGACCCTGCACAGGCTGCTGGGCTCCTTGGGGAGCCTTCTGCTGCCAGAAGGGCAATTTCCAACCATTATGGATTTTACTTCAGAAATTGTTTTCCCATAGCTGAAAATATTAAATTTTAATTGCTGGTTTTTGTGAGGGGATGAGGGGGAGGGCACTTTGTGTGGAAAAACTGACGCTGAAGCATTGACCTTCTGAGAAGTGGAACAGCAAAGATCACCAGAGACTCCGTCAGCCTGAAAGATGACAAGGAAGAACTTTTAGTGCACTAGAGTTCATTGATGAATTTCAGCGCTGCCGAACTGTCACAGCGGGCTCCGGGACAACTGTGTCCTGCACCAACACCTGTGGCACCCACAGATCACCTTCTCTGCATTTACCCTGCAAGATTTCTCTGGACTAAACAAACCCAGCTAACGGCCTCACAGGAAGCAGGTAATGGCTTTGAAATTCTCCCCACAGCGGTGTGTGGCAGTGTGCTCTGCTCAGTGCTCTAGGGTGTGCTTTCTCACCTCTAGCCATGGCTCCAGCTTGTGAGCACAGGGGTCAGTCCTCAGCTGAGCACAGGAGGGACGACTTCCTCCTGCTTTCACAGGAGGCTGTTATGCGTCACTGTTTTGCAGCTACATGTTCCATTCAGGGGGTTCTTCATCCCTTGTTGCAGTTTCACACCAGTGCCTCTTACCATGCCTCTTCCATGAGTGTGGGGACCCCTGGCACACCACTTTGGGAAATACCATGGGCTCTGTGCTTATATGGGGGATAGGATGTAGCTGGTATGCGCAGCCCAGTGGGCTCAGCTGCTCCTCAGGGGAGTGGTATGCATGCAGAGTGGCTTTTTCAGTGCGAGGTGACAACAGGCTGACAGGGAACAGCTACAGGGCAGCCACGGTAACCACAGTGCAGCCAAGAACCTGTGTGGCTGAAAGCCCAAGGGCGCTAGGACAAGGGCTGTATGTTAGTTGCTCCATAAATTCCATCTAAAAATGACTGTATCCCAGTGGTTCAGCAATGCCATGTCAGTTCTGCCACTAGGGCAGGTGCTATGTTTTCCTCTGGGGTTGCCACATCTGTCTCCCAGTCTTGGACACCAAAAATGGTTCACTTACTTCATGCAGTCAGACAGTTTCACTTCAGTTTTCGTGTTAATGTTTAGAAGCCGCTGAGTTATCAGGCAATGTATCTGTAAGAGATTGTAGGAATCTGAGTGTTTTTCATGCCAGCCTCTTTGTAAACACTGCCTTTATGAGCTGCAGACAAAATCTGATTTATCCTCCTTGCTGGTAGTGGATGCCCTGAAATATTTAACGGAGTACCAGAAGACAGTCTAAGTTTGCAGATTTGTGTTTTCTGCTCTAGCAGAATTTGGCTTCCTACCTTTGAAGGTGGAGATAAGACACATGTTCTCATTTCCCCTTCTTTCCCTTGAGACCTGTTATCTGCTTGGGCTGGGGGTACCCACGCTGAGCTGTTCCTCCCCTGCACCCTGCAGAGAGAGGAGTGGATTCGAGCCTGGGGGCAGCCTGCTCACAGCAGGCACCCACTGCCCAGCCTGCAGCTGTGTTCCCACTGCTCCTGGGAGTAAAGCCACCTGAGCTACCCCATGGCTGGAAGGGTTCAAATCCTGAGGAGGTTCTCAGGCCTGGCCAGACCCAGAGCAAACCTACAGGGTGGGTCCAGTATCAAAGCAAGGGTCTCGGAGGGCAAAAGGGGAATGTTGCCCAGCTCTGCTGTGGGCTGCCCTAAAGGCAGTAGCTCTCTGATAACTACAGCAGCAGCAAAGGTAAGGGACAACAAAAATTATCCTTCTGCTTTGCAGACTCTTGGCTGTTAGTGAGGCCTGGAGGGAAGGAGAGGCAGGCTTAACCACTCAATAGCTGCGAGAGGGTTGTCTGTGTGTTTTTGTTATCTGGCAGCGAGTGACAGTGTAACTCTGATGGATGAGGGTCTGATGGTGCTGATGAGCCACTGAACCCGTCCAGAGCTCAGCCTCATGCCTGCACTCTTCCCTTGCAGAGACAGCCCAGCATGAACAACAGCACTGAAAATAACATGCTGCAGGATGGCATCGCACTATTTCAGCTGATTGTCTACATCCCAGTGATCGCTTTGGGGATCCCACTGAATGCAATTGCCTTCTGGGTCTTCTGCTACAGACTCAAGGGCTGGACTGAGACCAAGGTGTACATGATCAACCTCATCGTCGCGGATAGTCTCCTGCTCTGTTCCCTGCCTTTCTTAATGTATTTTACCAAGTACAACCATCCCATAGACCAGCTGTGTATTGCCACAAGCAATATGTATTTTACAAATATGCCTATGAGCATCTTTATCATAACCTTGATTGCAATTGATCGATACATTGCAATCAAGTTCCCTCTAAAAGCAAAGGTTTTTCGATCCCCACTGAAATCAGCTTCTATCTGTGGCTTTCTTTGGATAATGATCATAATTTATTCCAACGTCCGTCCAAAAGTTCAGAATAGGTGGGAAAGATTCTGCTTTCGTAGGCGATCTCTTGGCCCTATCTATTTATCTTTATTCGCTAATATCTTTGGATATTTTATTCCCTTAGGTATTGTGATTTTTTGCTCAGTACAAATCATCAGATGTCTCAAAAAGAACATGGCCACAAGCCCCCATGAGACAAAATTAATCCAGAAGGCAGTGCACATTGTTTCTGTGAATTTGTGCGTGTTCACTGTATGTTTCTCCCCTTTCTACATTACAATGATCGTGCGGTTCATAGTGGATGTTACTGGAGCTTCTTCTCTGATGTCAGCAGTTAACACCTCTGTTAAGATCTCTGCATGCTTAGCAAATGCTAACTGCTGCTTGGATGCGTTTTGCTATTATTTTGCAGCCAAGGAATTTCCAGAATTTTCTTCTATGTTCTCCACCTGTATGAGGTCCAAAACAAAAGAAAGGCAAGAGTCACAGCCACCCACAGGTCAAGTCATGGCATGAACAAGGTGCAGTGCATGAGATGTTAAGTGTCACTCTGCTGCTGAAGTTTTGAGGCAGAGGGTATGGAACCACCTACAGTATGTGCAATCATTGTAGGTATAGGCATACCCGCAAAACAGAGCAACTCCCACCAAAGGGTCTGATGTTAACTTGAATTTTGCCCTTCTGTCCTCAGTGACTTGACTTCAGCTCTGATTATAGTCTTCTATCATTGTATAGCAGCTTCAGGCACCTCCTGGTGATTTTGGTTTGCTTCATGGTCCCTCACTTTCAGTGTCTTCTGAATAATAAACCTCTCAAAAATTTCCTCCATGGACTGCAAACCCATGTACTGCTCATTTAAACCTAGAGACCATTAACTTTCTAAGTGAAAATTAACAATTATTTCCCCTACAGAAGACTGTCATCTTTCTCTTCCTGCAAACAGCAGTCTGAAACCTTTGTCCACACATTGTCCAAACAACATAGGAAATTACTATTCCCATTGCAGAAATTATCCCTCACCCAAAGTTAGATCTATCTGCTTTGTGTCAATACTTTGGCAGGTGGCCCAACAAGATGGAAGCTGCAGTGAGCAACTGTGGCATAAAAATGAATGAAACTACTCAGGTCATTCAGCTGATAATTTATGTCACAATTTTCATCCTTGGTGTATTATTTAATGCCCTGGCATTACTGGTGTTTCCCTGCAAGCAGAAATAAAGGGCCTTGTGTGTATGTGACAAATTTAATCGTTGCACATTCTTTGGCCATCATTCTGCCTTTTAAAGTCACTAATCATTTATTACCATTATACACAGGAGTATTATTAGTGCCAAATTATACTGGAGATTGTAAGAGAAGACTTAGTTACTGCAGTATAAGAGCTGCCTCACAAAAGGTTCTTTAACAATGCAGCCCAAAAATAAGCACGGAACTTTCTGATTCCCTGAAGAGGTATGTTCTACCTTGGATAAAAATTTTTATCTTGCTTATATGTCAAGTTCATGATGGGTTTCTTAGATCCCCCTTCAGTCCGAACAAAACTTCAGCTCCCTGAGTGCTCCCATAACTGTAACAGATGAGTTATCAATTCCTGGACCACAACAAACTACCTGCCACCATGCAGCACTGGAATAGCAATCTGTGAGGAAAATGACATGGTTATCCACAAATATTTTCCATTTTCTAGCACAAGAGTCTGGCAAACGATGATGCAGCAGCCATAGTCCTTCAGCAGCTCCAAGCAGCAGGGCTGAACCACTGCATTTTGCTAACATTTCAGCAAGATATAACTGTCCTGCCCCTGAAAAGAAAAAGATGGTAACTGTTGCTTCAAGTTCAAATGACCAAATTGAAATTGCAGTCAAAATTTAGGCTTGAGAAAAAAAAACCGCAAATAAACCCACAAGGAAAAGCCTACGAAGCAATTCAGGATCTTGCTTTTATGTGAGTGAGTAGCCATCAGAACTAGAATTTTTGACCTTCCTGCGCAGGGAAGGCAGAGACTGGCATAAGAGAGTATCTTGCTGTTTGTGGGCATTTGGTCAGGCCTGAAACCTCAGTTGTCCCCAGAGCTCCAGGGAGCTGAAGGACACATACTGGGGAGTTTAGTGAGTTAGTTGGATGCTGCTTTCAGGTTTTGGAGGTGTGTCTCTGTGATTTTGTTTCCTCGGTGCAGCAGAGCTGTTCCGATTGCCAGCACTGCCTGGTAGTGTCCAGGGGATTCCACAAGCACTGAAGCAGTGGCAGGCAGCTGGGAAACTTTGCCATGCCCTCCCTTGTGTCTTTCACAGAGCCACAGAGCCAGTCCCTTCAGTGTTGGTGCTGCAGGAGCGTGGAGAGGGCTGTAGCACAGAGAGCCCTGCCGGCACGTTATCTGCTCTGGCTCAGCTCCATACAGGTCTGTTCATACAGTCGTAAACTACAGACATTTTCTTTGTACCATTATGAATTACTCTAGTCCCTTTCAGTAGACGGTCTGCCAAAGATGTGGAGACACACCTGCTTTCTCATGCAAAAACTCTGGTTCTTTTTCATCAGGTAGCAGGAAGGCAAATCCCCTCCCACCAGCTGTGAAAGCTGATGCTTCTCCCCACCCCTGTGCAAGATCAGAGGGACACGACAGGTGCTACAGCTCTACAAGCTGTGAGCTTTGCGAGCACAAGCAATGCTGCTGCTGTGCTTCAGAACAACAAAGCTGAGAGGCAACACGGTTTGGTTTTGAATTAACCTCTGTTTAAGGCATTTTTATGGATCAATGAGGAACAACGTGCTTTGCCGAGGCAGAGTAATGTCACAGCCAGACAGCCGGGGGAACCTCTCAGGTGACTCAGGTGACACCTCATGCATGACAGGATCATTCTGTCAGGGCTAAACAGATGGCCAAGTCATCTTTAGCACATTTAAACTAGTGACTGATTAATATATTCCTCAGGCCACAGCTGCCCTCTGCTGTTCAGAACCAGTGGAGGTCCTGTACCCTCTTCACCGCAGCCCTGAGCAGAGCTCTGGGGCTCCATCACATTGCCCTTCTCTGGCAGCACTGCAGACAGCAGCTTCATCCTGTGGGAGCAGTGGGACTGACGCTTGGAAGATTCCCAGCACCCATCCTGATGCATGTTGCAAAAGCCTTAGTTGGGACCAGACTCTGATGGGCAGGCTGCAAGTCTCTCACCAGCTGAAGACCCCTCCAGGGAAGCTTTGCTCTTTCAGGCTGGCAGATGATGCTCAGGCTGTGACCTGGGGTGGCAAAGTCTTGCTGTTTGAGGAATATTGCAAATCTCATGTGGAATTGGAGAAATATCCAGACATCTGGCTGGTTGCCAGTGTTTACCTGGTTGCTCCAGAACAATCCCAATTGGATGATAAGGCTCAGTGAAAGGCTTTGCAAAGGAATGTTTCCCTCTGGCCTAGGAAATTTAAGCCCTACATTACAGCTAAAGCCCTTCTACAAGGAACGAAACAGGTCACACTCTGTGCATAAACATAAGATAGTTCCTGGGGACAGGAAAGAGTCCAAAAGCACAAGAATTCAAGGCAACAATACAATTAAATTCCTACACGATAACCTACCTTCACAAATTTCTTGGCCACTTGTACAATTCCTGGGGGAGGGAAGGGGCAAACAAATTGGCAGAACACTTGCACAGGGCAATATACCTCTAGCTGGATGCAAAGTGATAAAAGTGTATTTTTAAAGTGAAGACCATCCTGGCTGCCACAAAAACAGACAGATATGTACACATTCCCTATCTTTGCAGGCAGGCCAGACCACTCTGGGCTTCAGAAAATTGTTGGGTCTTTCGGAGCTGTGTCCACCGAAATTCAAAAGTTGTCATCCCAGGCTGACATTTCAGTAACATGGCAAGGTTACTTGCCAAAACTTCCACCCCTTAGGACTTTTTTTTTCTGAAAACTTAGCTTTTTTTAAATTTTTTTTTTTTTTAAGAAGTCTGCACCTGATTACATGATAGTTTCTGCCACTATAACTTTAGTTCATTTGAGAGGTTTTCATCTGTTTGAGGTTTTTCACTTTCCTGCAAATTGCTTTCTTGAAGCCTTTCATGTTATGTGGCTTTCCCCTACAGGCTATTTATAGGAATGCACCTGTGCTAAAGGGAAGGGACCTTTCCAGCATTTCAAATAAATCTCTAGTACTTGGTTTGAAGTGCAAAACCAGAAGGCTGTCAATGTAAATGGCATGATTATACATAAATGAAGTGCAGTTTTTGTTTCCAGAGCCATGCAGTCATTCTAATTTGTGTGTAAAGACACTGGGCTATGCCAGGCAGCCAGAACAAAGACAGCCATATTGACTCAGCTAGATTAATATCAGAAGGAAGGATCAGTCACTGTTAAGCTCAAATACTACAACCTCTCTGTGTACAAAGCAAGATGAACTCCTGTTCTTAGAGAAATAAGCCAGAGTGCCTTTCTCCCTTAGGAGCCAGCTTGGCTGGTGGCACATTGCAGTATCCCCACCTTGTTCCCCCTTCTGGAGCATCCAAGACCCTGAGACCAAGATAAATGGGTTATATTTTAAATACTAATCATATGTGCATAGAAAGGGCAGATAACCTATATGCATAGAAGCAACAAGCTACAACTTAGCCCCATTACTGTCCTCTCCAGATGCCAGATACAAGGATGGCCAATTCTCTTCAAGGCAAGGACCACTTCTGCAATGGAATGAATAAGGAAGTTTTCTCAGTTGCCATTTCCAAAGGAGAATAGAGAATGCCATGCCTTCACAAAAGGACATTTTTTTCAGCAGCATAAAACTGAACTCTCTCTCTCAAAGGCTGGCTATCTTATTAAAATTAAAAGGGATTGGCCAAGACACTAGGAGAGATGGGAGCAAAAGGAAGCTCATAAAAATAAGTGTGCATGCAAACCACATGTGCAACATAATTACTGTCAATAATTATTTATGATATTGGTGTGCACACAAATATATACACACATATTTTTTAATATGTGGGGAGAGAGAGCATCAAATAAAGGAAGTCAAGTTCCACCTTGATGCCTCTTGTCCAGTCCACAAACTACCCAAAGATGGCACTGTTGAGAAGCAGTTCCTCTACCAGCACTGACAGACACTCAGAACTGTGACTCTGAAGTAAATGTAGGGATCCCTACAAGCATTGTCCTAAACTTTTCTTTCCTGTCTATCTGATGAGCTCTCCCTGGGCACTTTCTGTTTCCCTGCAGCACTCACTGCATCTCCACGACAAGACAGTTAATGGTTCAAGTTGGAACTTTGGTGCCCTGGGACCTGTCTGGACACTCTTAGGGCAGCAGTGAGGTTTACAGCAGTTCTCATACCCTCAGAGATCTAAGATGATCCAAGATGAGACGACACAGGCTGAACAGTCTGCACTGATAACCGCACCTTTCTGTGCTCTGATGGAGGAATTCATGCTGTATATAGCCTGCAGAAACCACGAGGAAAACCAAGCCAAGCAAACACGAGAGCCATGGATGTATTAAGAGCCATTGTCCAGGTGAGACAATACCAGTATGAGAAACAATCCTCAGCTGGCAGCTCAAACAGCCACATCCCTGGAACAGAAACCTTCATTCCTTTGAGACATGCTTTAAGAGGTGCCTTATTGATGCACAGCTGAATACACACTGGTCAAAAACAATAAATTGTGCTTGGCAACACATAAGCTAGAAGGGGAAAGACCCCAAGTGCAAGGATGACACACATTAACGAAACAGGGCACATCTCAGGCCTGGAAAATATTCCTTTTAAACCAATCTGTGATTTTGATTTGACTAATATCCACTGTGTGTAGGCTTGAATGTGTAGGTTTTCTTTCCAGAAAAGCCAATCTCATCCACCCTGAGGAGGGGTGGATGAGGAAAAGTTAAAGGAAATAGAAAAAATGTCATGTCCACACAACTCATCTCCTTTTCAGAACAAGCCATTCAACAGAAATGAGTTTTTCAGAAAGTTGTAGCATCAAGAGCACATAAGCCCTGCAGACGAGGCAGCTCCTTCCCCTTTGTGCAGGGCTGTCTGTGGGAAGGTTTATGAATGACTGTGCAGGGCATAAGTGTGCAGTGCAGCTGCTGCTGCTTTCCTGCACTGGCATCCATCTGTGCCAGGCTGCAGGGACAGCTGCTGTCTTGTAGTGATGATCCAGTCAACAGTGCCCAGGTAATGCATAGAAGAGTGAAAATGCGAAGAGAATAATTTTCATTTTCTGTTTTGTTACCTAATGCAATGCAAAGGCTGAGAAGAAAATGTTTTTCTATGGAAAAGAAAAATCTAGATATGTTATTTATCAATGCTTATGTTATATGGTGTAGATGGGCAAGCATTACATGACCCTGATCTGATCACTGCCTGTGTCAGGAAAAAAGAATAGTGTGCAGTAACCACACAGTGGCACTGGGATGGTAAGACTAAGCAGATAAATATCTTGTTTCACTGCTCCCACAGAAGATTGAGTGCTCAAGGGGCCTGCCAGGAGCCATGGGGTCTTCTGCACAGGTGCTGGGTTTATATCCTCACTGCTCCTAACCATTAGTTCCTTTTACTGGTTGATTGTGAAATTAGCAGGCAGTTTCATTCGAAGCCTTGGTTTTGTGCACACTTACCATTTCCCTTGGTAGTGCCACGGCTCAGTGAGCAAGGCATCTCCATTAAACAAAAGTATTTCTCTGTTTTAAGAGATTGACACAGCAGCTTCACATTTTTCTCCTTCCCGGGGGCTCCTCAAGCGATACAATCTGTATGTGACCCATGGAAACAACTCCTAAGAATTGCATGCAACTTAGTGGATGGCAATTGCTGCTGGTGCTTCACCAGCACCAGCCCAGCTCTGCTGAGCAAGCACAAACCCTCCTGACTGGCCAGCTGGCAAAGGTGGGTGTGCTGCTGAACCTCGTGGAGCAGACTGCACGAGTGCAGGGTCTATTCTTACACAGTTTCACTAAAGCTGAACTTGGAGCTTGACTGGCAGCTCCTTCCTACATATACACAAGAAAAATTTGTAGCCTCTTGGCACTCCCATGACCAGAATTGCTTCTGGACACACACAAACTTATTCTCTCCCTGCCCAGAGGAGGAATGGACTGACCAGGAAGCACATGTCCTCACTGGTACCTGGCTGGCACTGGCCTTGTCTAACTGGCCTTTTGGGCTCTGCAAGACCAAATTGAACTATGGAAAATTAGATAATTTGAGCTCAGCTGTAGACTGTGGGTATGGCACCCTGCATGCTTGGTGTTCCAATGGTAACTTTCTGAGTCAGAAATAGATGAAGATATGCTGTACTTAAAAATATTGCTCCCATGATTTTGCTCACTCAACCATATTAGTGTGAGACTGGCTGCTCATTAGACTGTCCAGTTCCCTTCCTCTTAGCATTCAGCCCTGACAAACCTTTGTAAGGTTTCTCAAATGCAGTCAGAAACAAATCTACCCTCATAGCTGACCAACTCCAAGAAAAACTACATTTTTTTTGCTCTGTCTTGGGATGTCTTTAGAGGTCTCTGCCTTATCTTGAAGAGGCTGAGTGTACCTGGTGCCTATGAAATACAGCAGTTCCCAGGTTTTCTCATTTCCAGTTTTGCAGTCTTCTGAATTCAAAAAACTGGCTACATGAGAAAAACACCACTCCTTAGCCATCCAAAGTTCTCAGCTGTGCAATTGAGATAGCTCGCTGTACACAAGGCTTTGAGAGCTTATGAAGATGAGAAAGAGAGTACTGAGCAACTCAAAGAGCACTTGTGTGAAGCAAAAGGCCTCCAGATAAAGAAAATGCTGTATTCCAGCTCAAGCACAAACAAAAATTTTTAAGTCATCAATGAAAATTAAGCATGTTCTTTACCCGTTCTTTAGGCAGAAAGATGTATTGCACTACATGTGACGTAGGTGACAACATCATGAGCTCTTTGTGTAGTTTTCCTTTCCAGAATTTTTCTGCTGCTCAGCTGGAGTTAGATCAAGTCCTCAGTATCTCCCTTCTGACCAGCATCTCCCTTCTGACCATCTCCCTTCTGAAGAGAAGGAGGCCAATCCCTTTTGAGGTGACAAGGTGTGGTAGCCTGCTCAGTAACAAAACAACTTGTTAGCTTAACTCACTTTGGCCATCCAGTTTTTAAAAGCTTTAAAAACACAAAAATATCAGAAACCAGTCACAGCACAACATGGAAGACACCTTAGACTCAGACCAGGGCTGATAAGCTTCCTGTTTTCCCACTTTGTCCTTCTAAAGAGTCCTGGATAAAGGCAGTTTGTCACTCACCTCCTAGCTTTCTACTGAGCAATGTCTTTTCTGGAGTCCTTTTGCTCTGGATGATTAAGTCGTGTTATCTAAGACAACATTTAATAGCTGTCTGAGAGAACAAGTCACACAGTCATTCATAGAGGCACAGCAGCACACTGGACTCTAACTTTGAATTTTGATTCATTTGCACTTGAACATCCCAATCCTGGATTTGAGACCTGACTTATTCTATCTGGTGATTAAATACGAGCAAACACATGATTTGGACATTTGTGAAAGCTGGACTGCAAAACTGCTTTGATATATTTTCCACTTAAAAAGAACAGCAGAATTCATGCTAATGTAATGCAAATGAATGTGGTTTTGCACAGTATGAACGTTTCCTCTGAAACAGGTTTTGATTCCTTGAAAACGGCAAGTCCTGTCTGGTGGTGCCTGACGTAGCAAGAGCAGCATTTAGGACACCTAGAGGACAAAAGATGGAGAAAGCTCATCAACCTTTATAATGCTTATGGCAAAGATGAGTAAGGTTTTTTGGTTGGTTGGTTGTATTTTTAAGTTTTTTGCTCAGACACTTCCTTTTAGTTACTCGGTTTGATTCTGGTTCCACCAGCCACTATTTGTTTGCTATCTGGAACACAATACTGGGAAATGGAGAAGGTTGTTAAGATTGCTGTCTCTAGGAAGCACACACAACAAACATCCAGCTCATTTTAATGGTTAATTAAAAAAAAAAAAAAACTGAAATAAACAAAGCCCTTCTCCTTCCCATTGAAAACCTCAGAGGCATGCAGCCACCTGGGTCCCTGAAATACAGCATTTATCAAGCAGCAGTGCTGGCTGATGAAGGCACAAAGGACTCACTGAAATAATTCCTGCTGAGCATATTCATGTATAGCATCTGAGAATCTACAAAAGCCATCACCAAAGACAGGGAGAAACAAGTCCTAATTTCTCAGCCACTAATTTATCTGCAGGTCTGGGACTGAGTCATTCATACGTTGCCCTCATTAAACACGCTCTAGATAAAAATTGTCCTAATTTAAGCCAAAAAGACCAACCTGCAAAAAGATGACTTACGTGCACACCAACAAACTACATACTCACCTACAAGCAACGAGGCCATATGTATCACAAGCAAATTGCCAACTTAGCAAATGTGGTTGATGTGTGCAGAAACGCTGATTTTTTTTGTCTAGCGCTGATGCATCAAGTGTTACTAAGTGGGAAGTTCATAGAGCCACAGGGGATGAACCTACTGCTGGGAGTGAAGGCAGCACAGAGTATTAAAATTCATTTTTAAGCTAAGTCTGGATTATGCCTGTGGTGAGAGGATTAAAGAAGCAACCCCATTTCAGCTGCAACATGACATGTTCAAAAGTCACACAGAGTTGCAGAGTATTTGTTTTCTGCTAATATTTAGTTGTACTCTTAGATTTCTTTGTGAGTCTAGACCCATTTCAGTGTATTGCTGAGACTCGTAGCTAGCCCACAGCTCTGAGAAGACAGAAGTTTAAAAGCCCTTGAAACCTCCCAGTTCCAGAATGTGTTTCTCAAATGCTATGAATCATATTGTCTTCAATTCCTTTGCCACGCAATTTTCTTAGGAGGTTTACCCAAAATTTGTGATTTGAAAAAAAAAAAAAAAAAGATAAAAAAGCAGAACCCAAACAATTTTCTTCCTGTCTCATCTAAAACTGAAAGTTTTTTTCTTCTCCAAGTCCTGTGGTACAAATGCTGGTGCTACTTTTTCTGCAGAAAGACAAAATTACTTCCAAACCTGGGCTGCAATTTGAAAAATGTCACTTAGAGCTGTTTTTTTTTCCTCCTGTATTTTTCTGCAAAGGTTTGCAGTGTGGAAGGCAAAAGGGTGGTCCACAAGTCAGAAGAGAGGCTGTCAGCACCAGCAAATGAATTTCACACTTTAGCCAGAGAGTTTGTGCTCATTCATGTGAAGTGTCCACATGACACACACAGATGAGCCCTTGCTTAAGGTTTTATTCTTCTGCTGGTTTTGTTGCTTGGAGATAAAATTACAATGTATGAGACTATCACATTGTCATCAAACAGGTATTAGGTTTTTCTCAGTACATGACATCATTTTATATAGCACCAAACATCCACATTTCCAAAAGGTGTACATTGCACACTCCTCCCAGAGCAGGGGGAAGAGCTTCAGGGAGAAGTTAGGAAAGCCTTGAAAACTCATTTAAGGAAAAATGTGTTTTGGTTACCAAGTGACTGACATAGAAGGCACTACTTTAGTGCTCCATATACCTCACTTCTCTCACGGATAAACATTTGTTTGCCAACTTGCATTAATGACTCACACACCTGAACTGTCTAAAACTGGTACTTGCCCTTTAAATAGTTAAACAGCTGCATGTGTGTAAATAGCTGTATCTTTCAGAAGCCTCTGAATGCTAAACTACTGATCTCCAGTATGCAAATGGAGCAGAAACTGGGGCAAGAAACACTATTTTTATTACAGCCTCTCCTACAAATTTCCACCCTGCCATCTCCCCTCCAGCTCAAGGAATAACTGGAAATTTGGAGGTAGCTGCCACAACCTCATAAAAGCTCTAAGCTGAGTCACACCAGGTAAAGACCAGGCCAAAACCCCTGACTTCAGAGACAAACTGCTCCCCACCCTAATTTGACTAGTGGCTGGAAACAGCTGAGGATTCAAATCTTTATGCTTTCCCACCTTCTCTTGTCTGTATAAATAAGCACAGAGTGCTTTTTAAAACAGGAAAAAAAAAAGAAAAAAAAAAAAAGAGAAGAAAAGAAGGATGTGGTTGGTTATGCCACTTAGAAGAATACTTGTAAGGCATGGTCTGTAAGTGAACGCTCTTGTGCTCTATAGAACAACCTGGACTGAAGAAATGCTGCTCTGCTTCCTGGGGTTCAGGTAGAGTAATTCATATTTTAATTATTAACTTTTATTTTTCCAATAATTTAATAGCAGTGTTGATTGTAGACACTATTTTTAAGCTAGTTTGGTGATTATTACTTACAAAGTCAAACAATAAGATCAAACATCTAGTCTTGCTTTACTAAGTGAAGAAAGAGTTCTACTTTAGTAATAAGTACAAATCTATTCTGTTGCAATCAAAATATTTAGAAAAAAATGGCAAGAAATTATCCAACTACAGATGAAATATATGGCAGGTGTGGGATCTGCTGCTCATCATTGCACTAAGACATTTTATTCTTTTCTAGTACATCCAACAAGAGAATAACTTATATCTAACATGAATAATATTCTAGAAAATAGATGTAAACAAGGGATGTTTTTGCTAATGAAGCTTTCATGGGTAAGAATACTCTTAATCTGCCATCCCAAATCTGTGCTCCCATACAGATTTGTGTGAATCCCAACTAGAGCAGACGAACTCGGATCCAAGCTACAAAGAGGAAACCATTAATGGGTTCTGCTGTGCTGTAAAAAACCCAGAGAACCTACTACTGTAAAACCTTGCTGTTCATTTCCTACGCCAGCACACCTTTCCTGCTCACTAAACCCCAAGTTCCTGCTATGGGTAAACCAAATTAACTTTTAACTAGTTCATAGGAAGTGGAAAATCCTCAGTAGGAGAAACTGAGAACAAATGGTGCAGCGATGACGCAGAGGCTGAACCAGCTAAGACACACTTTCTCAAGTACTGTTAATTACAGGTTCTTATGTTATCTTTTGGCTTTTAGAAGTTGACTGAAACAATCCTAAAACCACAGCAGATTCCTTCAGAAAACTCGTGGAGGACAGGGAAATTTTTCCTGGAAGACTGAAAAATAGCAAACATGGTACCTGTTTCTTGAGAAGGTGGAAAGGGAGGAGTTGGGAAATGGTGGATCACTAAACCTGGCTTTAATATTTGAAAAAAACGTTGGAATCACCCACCACAGAATCTGTTTGCAAGCACACGGAAGTGGTAAGTAAAAATCTGCACAGAATAATCTGAGAATGACTGAAATAGAAGTAATTTGACTTCCTCTGTGACAAACTGGCAGCACTGGGGGATGGGGTGTAGGAGGGGGAAATAGGCTTCACACACTATCTCTAAAGAAATTCTCATAGGCAGACGAAGGAAACATGATCTGTATGAAACCTCTATATGATTAGTGAGTACCCACTGAGATACTAATCATTGTCTACCATACAGGAAAGATGTCTCTGGTACAATTCAGTATCTTTCAGGATGAGTATCAGTATTTTTATTAATAATTTGGATAACACAGTGAGGATGATGCTTATTAAATGACTGCAAGGTTATTTGTCAATGGAAATGAAACTCCAAATAACTTTGAGCAAAAATATTACTCAGTCTGGTCTGATTGCAAACAGTTCCTTTGGATTACTCAAGATATGAAATTTGAATTTGAGAGGGTAAAATAATAAAAAACATTATGGTTTTGACAATCAGACACTCTATTAAAGTACTTGAAATTACCAATTTAAAGGCTGGCTAACATGTTCTTTAAATCAATCATTTTCTGGAGTAACGCTATATGTACTTTGGTACTAATGAATTCAAAAGGAAAAGCACACAGTGAGCTGGAAATTTGATAAAAGTAGAACCAAATGTCAAACTTGAAGAGATATCATGCACAATTTTCTGATGTATTTATTTTGTGGAAGTGACAAAACTTGTTAATCCAGCACTTCATGTACTGTTTAATGTAATCTGGCTTTCCCCAGCTAGATGTATGCTCTTGATCACAGGGCACCCATGCTCACACAACAGCACAATTTTCCCATGTCCCCTTACCTGTCCTGCCCTCCAGTGACAGCAGCACCTGCCTGCAATAATCCCTGTACACATGGCACCAGTGCAGCTCCATGGTTACTGTAATTTTTCTCACCTGTCACGCACCAGCAAACACGTGATTTTCTGACTGCCACACATTGCTGGCTCAAAGGGACTGATTCCGCCTCATCTTGATGACCAAACTGATGTTTTCTTTCTGTTCTCATTTCTGACAGACAAATCCACTGATAACATCCAGATTTCCTTTTGCTGTTTCCTAAGTTCACAGAGCTGTGACAGCCCAACTCACGTGGCTCAGTCCAGTTCTCTGCAGGTGGCTGTTGTATCCAGCCCCTGACCAACAGCACCTCCTCACAGATCACCCTCACTCCACAATGGGCTCACTGGGGGAAACACAACCAAGGAATAGTCTTGGTGAATTTGTGCATCCCCTTAGGAACCTCCATCCACTCTGTTTGTAGTCCTCATCAGCTTTCATGTAACCATTTCACCACCTGCTTAACAGCCCTTGTTCTAACCCCTTCTTTTTTCAAGTGCTATTTAGTTGTTTCTAGTACTTTGCTGAAATGCAAGTGCCTAAAATCTTCAGCCTTTCCCTTATGTGAAAAAGCAGATACTTCATCAAAGAAGATAATGGTCTGCTAAGAACTGTCAGAGACTTATTTAGCAGTTTTCTTTAAAAATCTGTGTGAAGCTTAGACTCAACAGTTATAGAATTGCTTTAATCACATTTGACACTCTTTCCTTCAACAGATGGACTAGATTAATCCCTTTCCAGCTACACTGATAGCTTACATACTTTATAACAGTTCCTGAGTTGAACTTTCAGCATCATCTGCCTATTCTTTCTGTAGTCTGAGCTGGAAATAAACCGTACGAACATGTTAAGCCCTGAGTGCATTCTGTGTTCAGACACAGTAATTTTCATTGTCACTCACTGGTTCCCCCAGGTCATCCCACCTCTGACCTCCAGCACAAAATCAGGATTCCTATGAAAAGTAGTGGTATTAGACTTGGCAAAATACAAGGCTATCTCCTCATTTAATGTTTAGCAGAACTACTTATTCTCCATCTCTCTATCTCTCTGGTTTGTAATTATTTTTTTGTTTTAGCCATGCGGACAAAAAAATTACTAATTGGTTTTTGGTTTCTCTGGCAAAATGCAGCTCCATTTGGCATTGTTTAAGAGCTACCTGTCACTTTTTGTCCTCCAAAGCAGAGATTCTCCTTCTGATCAAATTATTCTTAAAACATCTTCACTTCCTCCTAAAATTTTTTTTTAACAGCTTGATTGGCTGAGCTGGACTGGGATCTTTAACTACCAATTTTGTTCACCTTTACTAGGATTTTTTGTGATTTTGATTTAGAGAGGTTATAAAAAAGCACTTTTAAGGCTTAGCTTGTTAAAGCAATCATATATTTTTAAGAAGAGCAATAACACTTAATTCCACACAAATTATACTTCATTAAGAGCTGTATTATGAATATGTCATGCCTTGCATTTGCTAATCTTTGCTGGATTATCTAAGATAATCAGTTAAAATCTGAAGTACTTGCAAACCCCAAATTGAAACAGTGCTGAAAGTTAAACACAAGTGAGAAAACACTCTTACTCATTTTACACCTAGATAAAAGATCTGACCTTTAAAAATACTGCATTGGATATAAGCAGTATACGAAATTAAAATATCTTGTAAATGTGGGTGTAGCAAAAGCACATCAGCAAAAACTACTGATGTAGGGAATCACTGATATAAGAGTAAAATCCCAGCTATCAGATTGACATGCCTTAATATAGAAATACAATTTAATTAATCTCTGTGTAGCAACAGAACCAAACAGTGTTAGGCAAGTTTCAACAAATGTACAAGTTACTAGAGAGAGATAGTACTCTAGAGTTTTTGAAAATGTATGTTTGAATGGGTCAGTCTCTTCAATATCTCAATGGGATTATATAACAGGGCATGGTAGTGAGTGGACATTGACTACTTGCCATCGAGAATCAGGCTCCTTTATAAGAGATCAAGCCACTCAAAATGGAAATAGAAAGCTCTGCACTTGAAATGAGGTTTTGCTTTCCACAATAGCCAAAGGCTGACCAAGAGTGTAGCTCAAAACCAAAAAAGCCCAGAACTGTGTTTGAAAGTATCTTGATCTGGATTCTCAGGGCATTACCAGGAGCCTGACACATTTCCAACCTGCTCTCTCTGTCATTTTAGGGGAGAAATGACCAACAGCAGCAGGGAATGTGATTTTACAGCCGTCGACAGCTTAGCAAAGACTCTGCAGCTGGGGATTTCCATCCCCACCTTCATTCTTGGGCTGGTTCTCAATGCCCTGGCCCTCTCTGTGTTCTGCTGCTTTTGGAAGAAACAGACCAAAACCTCAGTTTACATGATCAACCTCGCACTCGCGGATGTCCTGCTGCTTCTGTCGCTCCCACTGAAGTTGTACTACTCTGTTACAGAAGCACCTGGGCTCCTGTGCTCGTTCATACAGGCTCTTTACTTCGTCAACACGTATGTCAGCATCTTCATCATTGTCTGCATCACTGTTGACAGATACATCTGCATAAGGCATCCCTTTGAAGGTCGAGCTAACCAATCCCCCAGGTGGGCTGTCTTGATTTGCTGTGTTTTCTGGGCAGTAGCTTGGATTTGCAGCAGCCCAATGTATGTGTTTCACAAGAAAGATCCTTTCACCTGCTTTCACAACATGTCGGAAAAGGCGTGGAGTGTCCCACTCATTGTTTCTGTGGAAATATTTGGATTTTTGATCCCACTTGCAGTGATGGTTTTCTGCTCTGCTCAAAACATCTGGATTCTTCTGAATCACAAAAGCCAAGCCAAAAAGAAGGTAGAAGGCAGTGGCTCCTTACGAGTAATTATCATCAACCTTGTGGTGTTTCTGGTGTGCTTCACACCCGTTCACCTGGCAATCTGCCTCCAGTGCCTGGTGAGACAGCACGTGATAGTGGACTGCAGCCTGAAACAAACCATCAGCCTCTTCATTCAAGTGTCTATGATATTTGCCAACCTGAACTGCTGCCTGGATGCCATCTTCTACTATTTTGCTGCAAAAGAATTTCGTGAGAAAACACACCTGAAAAAAGTTATTGAGCCATGTCGTGTCTTTAAGCCTTGTGGCACGTGATGGGATGGCCAGCAGTGGAAGAACCTTTTCCTTGGCTCCCCCTTGCCTCACAGGACACTGACAGCTTTATCCCTGACACTGCAGGAGGGTCACCATGGTCATGGCAGGGAGGGTGCCAGAGGGAGAAGGACAATGTTTTTCCAGCGAATGTGAACCCGTGCCATATTTTCCTTCCTTTTAAAGATGAAGAAGAAAACTATTGGAAAAAGGAACCAGCATTAGCAAAGTGACAGAGGGACACCAAAAGAAGCATTAGCCTTGACAGTATCTATTAAATGTGAAAGGCTTGCCAGAGGAAAACTACCCAGATCATGGGAATAGCACTTAAAATCAGGTTTGTCATAGCTGCACCAGTTTTCCTTTTGCCAATGTGATCAGAAAGTTGTTGTCAGAGGCAAATACAGAAACAGGAATTCAAAACCTTCTTTCTAATTTAGAAGGTATCTGGCAGTTAAAAGGCAGTATCCAGCCAAAAGTCTGACTCTGCTCTTTCCTTCTGTACAGCCTACAGAAGGTCACTGTTGGAGCTCAGTCCTTTGGGCAGCTTGGCCACCCTGGGATAACAGTGAATCCTCCCCCTGTAAGCATTATACACTGGTCAGGGCTGCTACGTGGGACAGCAGCCCCTACTCCTCCATGGAGGACACGCTACCCAGTGGGGAACCCTCATGGACTACATTTGGTACCAGCAATTCCTGAGCAACAAACATTCATGATTACCTTTCCTGAGGAATCATCACAAGTTTCCCTTGCAATTTTAAAACTGGTTTTGCACGTGAAAAACCAAAAGGACCCCTTCAAATACAGCATTTAGTGAAAGACTGAATGTGATTAACTGTGTTTCTACATCACTGTATTTCTATCAAAGACATAACATAACATGTATATGAAATTCTTCTGCCTGTTTGCTCATTCTTTCTTGGGGAAGGGGAATTAAGAAAGCAAGCCCTGCTTCACATAAAATTAGGGAGTGACTGATATTCTCCTCGCTTCCAGCTGGAAGACTGGACCAGCTCTATCCAGCTCATTCCTTAGAGAAGTCCTTCTAGCCTATCCTGTACAATTCCCAAAACACTTCTGGGCATGCTTCCACCCTTCTCAGTCAGCACTTCTGGACTGTCACCACCACAGTGTCATTTGCAAGTTTGGCTCTGAATCTAATCTGAAGGTTTCCTTGTTACAATTTAAGCCTAGCTTTTCTTGTACCCTTATCTGGACATTTTTCATGCTCTTAGCCAGAAACACTTTCACATCAAGAAATCAATTTCAGCTGTAAAAATAACCTAAGACTGCTGGTAATCCAATCTTCATTCTGGGGCAGATATTCCCTTTATTCAAAATGTGAAAAGAAATTACCTTCTGTCTGGAGCAAATTAAAAAGAAAGGGGACCGGTTTTGAAAATACAATTTGCTGTCAGTTGATTTTCATAGAAGTGTTTGACTGTGCAAGTAGTCAGCTGCACATATCTAATGGTGGGCCTGATACATGAACATTTTAAAACTTCTTAGTACTAAAAACTATGACCACAGCTGAGGTGTACAAGGAGTTTGGAGGCAAAGAAAGGTTTTTATCATAATCTTTGCCATTATCCATGTAGCAGCAAGTGGAGAAGCTTTCCAAAACAGTAGGTTTTCTAAACATTATTTGTTACTGCCTTAATCACTCAGAAACTTACAGCCTTTTCAATATGAGTTAACTTTTCCTTTTTGCACTTTTTGCATTAATTTGCATATGACATGTGTGAGAAAGAACATGATTTACTAAATAAACTGTGTATATAAAGCGTATGATTTGAAAATACATTTTAATTTCCCAATTTGACATCAGTGTATTATTCTCCTCTACCTATTTCATGGCAAACTTTTGCCATTTTCTTCTTAAAACAGCTCTGAGATGAGGAAATACACTGGCTGTCTAAAAATTACTTGGCAGAAGCAACTGTCACCCATCACACAAGGCTAGGATTATTAAGTCAGGACTAATGAAGCAGTACCTTTGACTTTCAACTCATTTATCACTAAGCACTTTAAAAAGATCATATTCTAATTTTCAAAGGAATAAGAGCACATATGCAGTAAGCAGAGAGGAAAAGTGTATAGGGGCTCTCATATGCGGGGGCTGGGGAGAGGTTTGATTTGCGAAGACCAGGGAGACAACATTTGCTCCTGTCAGTGCTTAGTCAGGGGTAGAGTCACACCAGACTCAGGCAGGGAAAGAGTTCCACTTACAGAAAGAAATCAATGTGATTTTCTCAATGAAGGAAACAGGAGCCATTTTATGAAAGTCTTTGTTTGTCTAAATTTTGCCTGTTATACATGCAAATGAGAGCAGCCTCTCTAAGCATGCTTGAAATCTTTGAGGAAAAGGGAAAGAAGAAAGAGAGCCTGGGGGGAAGGTGACTTTACAGGCTATTACAATAGGCTGGTTTTATACCACAAAAAGAAAGCAGGTTATTTGAGCAAAAAGGTGTCACTTTCCATCCACTGATTTTCAAGATGAACTTAGTTTAAGTAAAACACTTAAATCCTGTATTTGACCTGCAGCTAAGAATATAGTTCTTTCTAAATCAGAATTTTACATACAGGCTCCTCTATGAAATTTCCTGTTAAGTCTGGAGAATCTGCAGCTGGTTGTACTTTTATACCTGAACAAAAGCAATAAAAATCCTCATGCAGCTTAAGAAGGTACAAAACAATGTTGTTGATGATTAAAGCTAAAAAGTATTTGACAGTTTAAAACAACAAAAATTTTCCTGAGTCAATACATAGGTTTAGCACAACAGATGAAATTTCTTCTATCTTGATGTTATTCTTAATACAGAGAAAAATTATAAGAACCTGAACGTGAATGCCTTGCACGCCCAAGTTTCCTTCCAGGACCTCAGTTATACTCCAAAGTCAAAGAAACACTATCTCAGTGGGAAAAAAAAAAATAAAAAAAAAACCCAAGCACTATCCAAAACCACCCAAAGCTGTGTCTTTAAAAATTACATTTTCAGTTCTGCTCTCTTCTGTGAGTTGAACAAAACCACAATTGCACAATTAACCACAGACCTTAAAGAGCAGCTGTATTTAACCTTTAGTTTTTCTGGACAAGGCTGTTTCAGGACACACAGGTGAGAATATTCACAAAAAGCAATTTTGTTTTTATCCAGTTAAACTCTTCCAAGTGGGCCAAACCCCAGAGGTCTTTACAACATAGAAGAGGGCTGATTTTTCTTGAGGACATTTTTATCAATGGCAGATAACTCCATCAACATCCTACAATTAGCATTTGTTCAATAGTCAGTGTGATTTCCTAAGCTGTGTTTTGTAACCTCACGAAACAACTGAAAGACAGAAGAGCATAGAAAGTAGTTTGGCCAACCAGGAAAATAACATGAGCTCAATTTAAAACAAACAAACAAAAACCTAACAACACACAAAACCACACAGGATTTGTTCTCCAAACTCCTTTCCTGTCCCCAGTTATATCATCTTCCATTTCCCAATCCTGCCTGAGCACAGAACTTCTCCTAAGGGGCCACAGTGAGCACAGATGGGTGTGTGCCCTGTAGAGTCAGTCCAACATCATTTCATTATGATTACATACATCAGCTAAAACACACAAAGCAGACAGCTTTCCACTCGGTTGAGAATGACTGACCACAAAGAAAGCCTGATAATTGTCACTCTGGCAGTTTGTCGTATCAGGTATTTTCAAGTGCTCAGAAATCTTCAAAGTGAGAAGAGCAGCCACCTCACTGCCTAAGGCAGCCTCCAGATCACAAAAAGAAGCTGAATGGGGCTGAAAGACTGAAACTTCAGAGTTTGATCTTCAGACAAATATCCTCCCAAACCTCGCAGCACTGTGTGCTGCTCTAAGTGATATTTCACTCGAGGCTTTTTCTCCAACACCACAACTTAACCTGTCCAAAACCCACGTGAGAGATAGACCGAGGCTACTCAAAGGTACAGACTTCCGCCCCTCTCATCAAAACGGTTTAGCAGGTTTTTTTCCTCCTCACGTTCAGACATTTCCACTTTAGACTAATTTATTCCTACGACACTTGGGTGCCCTCTCCATCCTTCCAGCCAAACACAAGGAGAGGAGCTGTGCAGAGGCAGCGTCCTTTGAGGAACTGGCAAGTCCAGAGGGAGAAAACAGAAAGCCCAGCAGCCCTGTGTACAGACCTTCTGAGGTGACTGTCAGCTGCCATAAGAGCCTGCAGGGACCTGCTCAGCACCACAGTGGCAAATGGCAGAAGCTTGGATAATCCCTTTATGGAGTTAGGGGACGATGAGACCTTGGCTGCCGCACACCAATATAATTTCCCAGTTTGACATCAGTGTATGATTCTCCTCTACCTATTTCATGGCAAACTTTTGCCATTTTCTTCTTAAAACAGCTCTGAGATGAGGAAATACACTGGCTGCCTTAAAATTACTCGGCAGGAGCAACTGTTGGCTAGAAACCTATTTGCATTGGAATACCACTCCTAGGAACTGATTGCCACAAAATAGCACTATGTGATGAGCTTTGAAGTTCAGTTACCTCACTGTTGGCTGGAAAACTCCAGAGAGATAAAACTTACCCTTCAGCAAGTTCACACAAGCAATCTTCTGTTTATCTTTTCAACGTCAGGCCAACACACAGACTAAAGCAAGTGTTAGCACTGAAACATACTTGAACAGACTAAGAATAGTCATATTTATATAGTGCCTTTCATCTGAGGAAGTCAGAATGAAAGTGAGAGATACGATCCCACGCTGCACAGACAGACTGCTCTCCATCTAGTGATGGAAATAGAGGAAGCTAAAAGCTGAACCAGTAGCCAAGCAGCTGGTGTAGCTCAGGTCCTGCAAAGTGATTCTGTGTCCCTGGAGTGCCAAAATTTATTGCCTTTGGCCTTGTCAGAAATTTCGCTTTAAAATATCTGTAAAACAAAAGAAATGCTGGTAACACTCACTGCAGCATATGACATGACTGAGGGATCACCAGAGCCAAGTTCATGCTGGAAACGTGGATTTTTAATTTACTTTTTCTTTAATCACTGTCCTTTCTGCCTCACCAATAGGTCATAGGGATGGCACTGCTTTCTCCAGCACCCACTGCTCCAAGGTGAGGACTCACACTCCCAGGTGTGAACTCAGTATCCAAGTCCAACAGACCTGCAGTTGAGGGACACCAGGATGCCACCTACACTGCGTAATCTGTACCGACATATTTCGCTGCAAGAGCCCTCACCCAGCACCTGGCACCTCTTCCACACCATGCCCAGCTGCTTTTGTACAAGCTGCCTGTACAGAAGGTCACAGTGCTCACTCATTTAATGCAGAAGAGGCAGCGCTGCAGGGAGGCAGGGCACACTTGCAGACCTCACACAAATCTCAAAGCTTGCCCATGATGCAGGTGTTTTGAAGCACACACATCCTGCTATTCATCCTCTTCATTCCAACCAAGACTGAATTTACCTAGTTCAGTCCATGGGTGAAGTCTTCTTGTAGTTCTGGAAACTGCAAAACAGCATAGAAACAGCATGGACGTACATGATCATCACACCAAGATCACACTCCAACACCACTATTTTTCCTTTTTAAAAAATGCAACTATAAGTAAACATTGAGACATGTTTAAGTAAACATGAGACATTCCTGTTACAGTTAAGAGAGAGAGCAGAGAAAGGCTGTAGGTTGTCTGATCATATGAGCTATATATTAAAAAAATTATATATTTTATCTTTTGTGCAATGTGCTGAAATGAAACTAAGGTTTCATTTTGGCCCCCACCGCAGTGCCAGTGCTCAGTGTACCTTTCCAGCTTCCCAGAGCTTCTCAGCTGCTTTCTCAGCAGCTTTATTTCTGAGCTGCCTTCTACCACACTGTAAAGTTGTCACACTGTCATTTGAGGGAAGCAGCTGCTTCCACCTCAAGCAAAGCACCATCCTGCAGTGTCAAATACAGAAACTAGTGAGGCTCCCTCAACCCTCAATGAAGAGCTTTTGGCATCTCCAGTGAGCAATTCAATATTTTAACTTCTGACTTGCCCACCCCAGGACAGCAGGGTGCTCTGACATCTGGCTCTCAGATCATCTCTCTGTGTACTTGCATATCTGTATCCTGCTTCTGCTTATTAAGCATCTCTGCCATCCCAATCAACTCATTACTGAAAAAGATGCAGCCAATAATTATGCCAGAAGCTATATGAGCTCTGGAAAGGAGACCACATATGACTGCCCTTGTAGGTTAATAAGAGTTTACCAGCCATTATTATCTCTATTGAATCCACTAATTGCCTGGTGTTACTGGAAAAAATGAAGATTGTGGTGTTTTTCTGATACCTTTGATCTGTTTATTTAGAAAGTTACCATGGTTCATCATCCCTTCATTCAAGTTTACATTGGTTGGGGAATTTTCCTCAGTATTTCTTAAAATCATACCAAAACATACATGTCATTTCTTCTAGGAGATCCTAATGCCTCCTGCTTGTACCTTTTACAGACAGAGCCTTATCTCTGCTCCTACACCAAAAGCAAGTAATTCCAATTCAGTGAAAGCAAGACTTGCTCTCAGTTCCTACTGACGTTGAAAAAATTGCTGAAACACTGTAAAGTCATAAAAATAACTACATTGAGTTCTTGCAAATCTCTGTCCCTCTTTTTCCTCTGCACTGTGTATTTTTAAGCATGCCCAGCATGCAACAGTTTCAGTAAAATCACAGAACTCTGCATGTTTCCAGCTCTCTCATTCTAAGGTACTGAGATCACACTGCAAAGCAGGGCCCTGTGACACGATTGCCTTGAAACCATAGGAAATCACTTGGCTGGTTAAAAATACCAAAATCTGAGCTGTGGTAAGTGTGAATTTTTTTAGGGTTTTTGTTGTTGGTTTTGTTTGGTTTTAATGTAACAACAAGCTGTATGCTTAATAAAGACAGTAAAATTGTTACAAAAACTATCACCTTCCAAGCTGTTTCTCTTAGGCTTAGAAGTAAAAACACAAAGATATCCTGAGAATTAAATCTTTCTCTTGAAAGTAGACACTAGGATTTGTTTTGAGACACAAACTTCTCTAAATGACTCTAAACCACATCTGCCCCACTCTACATCGCAGGACCTTCTGTTCTTTTTCCTCTTTTGACTTCCAGTGCTGGAAATTCAGCTTGGGGGATTCAACAGATCATCTCTTATTTATATATCCTCGTCAAACCAATTCTGTGCCAGCTAAAGTTTGTAAAAGTCCTTTCATTGGTGCTTTCTGGCAACACACAAACATAAGAAGGGACCAAAGTTGATACTACAACCAGAGCCTCGGTAGCAAGGATGCTGACAGTGTGACAACAAGCACATGCTGCATTTCCACGCTCATGTTGGAGCCCAACACCTGCTCTCTCTGACACCATTATTCATTAGAGCACAGCCTGGTGCTTCGAGTGTCATCACTCACAGATTTCAGCCCAGCTCAGTGGGAATTGCTTCTGTGTTGGGCTCAGTACTGCAGGATAGGAGAAAAAGAGAAGCAAAAAATGTCCTACCTTCAAACACAAATATTCTGGTGTCTCCTAACTGCACCAAGTACCAGGTCTATTATGTAAAAAAGGTGTTCAGGGTGATTTTTAGGACAGAATTCGCCACCACCACCTTCAGCCTGACTCCAGCAAATCAATCAGTGAGATTCCCCGCTATGGAATGTTGACAAGATTTAATATATAACTTTTTAACAAAGAACATGCATCACACACAGTCTCCCATCTTGCCTCCAGCCTTCTGCCCTTGAAACACCCTTGGCCACACAAGCCATGGTTTGGTTTTTCTGCCACCAGTTTCTGTCTCTTACTTTCTGCTGCACTCTTCCTACAGTTTGGCCCTTGTACAAATCAAGAGGTATCACCAGATAAAGGTTTCATGCTGTTTTCAACCCAGTACACCCACTGATGGAAACCTTTATCAATGCCAACATCAAATGCCTTTAAAATTAATTAGAGTTCAGTGTGGCAGATTCCATTGCCAATCTCTGCCAATATCAGAGTTACATCCACACCAGGACTCACCATTAGTCCAGTCTTCAAATCCCTGCGTTTTCAGTCATCCTATAAAGGAGCCAGTCAGCTGTTCTCTCATTTCATTTGACTGGAAGGGGAGAGAGGCACACATGAGCTTGCAGTGAGATCTGTAAATGCCTAAAGATCAGATACATTATCGAGGAGACATCTCAGCTTTAAAGTAATTTCAGACTATTGTAATTTCTGAAGTATTTTTAAAAATAGTTGATTTTTTTTTTTTTTTAAGTTGTGGGTGTCTACAGGGTTCGGCTTTTTGCTTTTTCTTACTCTAACTAGAACACAGGAAACCAAAGATGTACAATCACCTACCAATATCAAGAACGTGCCACTCAGCTTTTTTAACTAGCTGAACATGAAGTCACAGCCAAATTTTAAGCATCATCATTAAATAAGCAGGTTACTTTCCTTTTGGGCAGGCTGTCAGTAGCCAGTGTGGCTGCACCTGGGGAGCACCAAGTGGCCATATCCTTCCCCCAGGGTGGCATCCTGCTCGTGCCTGTGCCTGGCGAGCAGTGTGGGAGCCAGGCACAGCCAGAGCCCCACTGCCTGGGCAGGTCTGCAGGGACACAGCCAGGGTTGGGGCTCTGCCCAGCACTCAGGGCAGCAGCAGCAGCAAAGAAGAAGGCTGGATCAGGCGTCTCCCAACTCTGCCTTGTGTTGCTCCTCCACAGCAGCCTGATTTTGGGTTACAGCTCTCTCAGGCACCCAATGTCAAGT
Organism: Chiroxiphia lanceolata; assembly: GCF_009829145.1. Classification (NCBI taxonomy): domain Eukaryota; kingdom Metazoa; phylum Chordata; class Aves; order Passeriformes; family Pipridae; genus Chiroxiphia; species Chiroxiphia lanceolata. Next base: position 20,958,408 of record NC_045646.1, on the reverse strand, counting down.
GCCATTTGAGGAAGAGGTTTGTAGATGAGAAGAAGTTGCAGAGCCCTTTGGGCCATGACAGTGACACTCACAGCTGAGCTGTGATCCTTTCAAACATTCCCACGAGTGCATCACATAAAGGTCATGTCATCCCTGACTCACCTCTGTGGCCAGAAACCTCTGTAACAGCAGGCTCTTATGAATCATAAGGTACTGACATTTTTTCAAGTTATTAAAGATTTCACCTCCTCTATTTCTGTGATGTGCTTCTATACTAACACAAGCAAGGCCTGGAGGGCACCGAAGTTGGGGCATGTTGAAAGCTGGTCCCTAAAGGACAGAGTCCTTACCACTCACTCACTGCATTGACATGACCTGGCACACAGCTTCAAACTAATCCCTTTGCAAAGGTCAGTAAGTCAAAAAAATACATATATTGGAAAACATAAATATAAACCACTGCCTGTTCCACATCACCACAGGCAGACAAGCCACCAACACACACTCGTAGTGATCCAGAGCACTCTAAGTCTCTCAGCAAGTCCAAATTCTGAGCTAGATATGTCCTTTGACAAAAATTTTTTTCTTTTTTCAAGTGGCTGTACCATCTAGAGTACCAAATACATCACAATCCTCCTCCAGGTTCTAAGATAATAGCAATTACTCTAATTTTAACATTCTGGGCAACACTTTCTGTCCCTGAGCATGGTCTCAGCTGAAATGCAAACCCTATTCCATTCCTGAATTTTGCACCTAAAATTTGTCTCCTTAACATCATTTCAATTTTCAAAACCGGTTTGTGGCTCAGTTGCCTAAAGTGAATAAGGTTCCTCACTAAACTTCCCACTTTGCTTGTCCTCTAAGTCCTCTTTCCTTCCTAAAGCAGGAAGTTATCCCCCAGGCCAGGGAAAGTAGAGAAATCCCTCTAGCACCCCAGTGGCCACCCTGAGCAGCCATCCCCCTCCTCCTGCCCCTGCTTCTTCCACCTCATGTGACCCACCCTGGCAGTCACTCGTCCATGGGGCAGTTTTCCCAGGGTTGACTCTTGCTAGCAAGCCACAGCTGGGACTCTTCTGAGAATCTGCCCCAGATTTCTCTCAGCAGTGAGAAAAAGCTGCTTTTCCTGTACATGAAAGCTGTGGGATTGAGTCACCTTTCTCTGTTGTGTTACCCACGTGTTTCCCTTTCTTCTCATGTCAGTGAGCTGGGAGACCTGAAGATCTTGTGTACACCTCAAGCTGGAGCACATGGTAAAAAGCGAAGAGCTGAAGGCGGTGTGAAATGACTGAGATGCAACATGAAAAAACCCCATGAACATGAAAACCCTGCCTGGGTTTCTTTCTTGCTGAGAGGTTCACTGCATGGCGCCCAGACCCTTCTAAATCTAGCCCAGGTTTGCCTTCAGAAGCATGATGGAGCCTAGGTGTCTGGCATAGGAGATGGACCTACATGAAACAAAACACCTTTAAATAATGAAAACACCTTCAAATACAGCCATTCACCACAGGCAGAGAGATTTCTGAAGAGGAAATCAGCCATCTCCAGCATGGCCTGCCACAGAGCCAGCACTGGGGCCTGCCTGCTTTTCCTGCCCTTCTGTTGGGCACAGCTGCCTGGGCTCCCTGCAAGCTGGAGCTAAAGGCAAACTGGCCTTGCTCTGTGCCTGCTCCACGGCAGTGCTTGACCTGCCTGAATGCAACTCAGCTGAATACAAACCAAAACCCAGCTCTCACATTCGCTTTGTGGTTCCAGTCTGTACAAAAAGAAGTGTGTTGGTGTAACCAGCACCAAGTTAATGAATAAAAATGGTTTTACAACATCGTTGCATGCCTCTTTTTTTTTTTTTCCTACCCTGTTGCTTACGTGATGTTAAGACCAGGCTGAAAATCTCTGTCCTGCTGAGCAGCAGCTTCCTCTACCAGGGGTCACTTGGACACTGGTGTGGAAGGTGCTACTGAGCAGAAGAATGGTAAGGACATAATTTTATAGTGTAGCCATTTGTTCGGGGGAGGATTACAATTAAATTAACATGGGTGGGTTTCCCTCCAAACATACCTTCTCCTCAATCCAGAATCATAAGCAAGTGTTCTTTCACACAGAAATGGTCAATATTTCTTAGTTTGATAAACCAGGTGTGGTTAAACAAAGAAGAAAGGAAGTATAACAAATAGTTACTCTTTTTTATTGGTCTTGAGGAACTCAAATTTGTTCCACCAATTATAGTTTCAGATAGAGATTTGGCTGCGATGCAGCAGGCTATGTATACGCTATTAGACTGCAGCTCTAGAGGCTTGGACTCTTTTTGATCTCAAATTTGATCTGACTTTTCACAAGTTTATGAAATCAGAAAGATTGGAGAAACAATATTCTAAATCCTGGAACAATTTACTCAAAAGAACCAGGTGTCAGCACTGCAAAACATGAACCAAGCATCAACTATGCAAAAACTGAATTATGCTAGAAATAATAAAAAAAATTAAAATCCTATAGTTAAAGAAATAGATCTTCTAACACTTTATCCCCCTCGCCACTTAATTCAAATCACAAACCTGACTGCTAAGTCAGCACCAGAGTTATAGCCCTGTTTCATTTTGCTTCAGCAGTTGTGGTTATTTACAAAGAAATGCTCAAGACCAGAGAAGTTTCAAGCTAAAATATTTAGATATTTGGCTTAAGAACTGCTTACCAGGAAAACAACAGGAAAAGGATGTGGCCTGATAAAGGCTTGTGACATCTTCATCAGTGTCATCCATTTATTCATATGAATTTGATTTCACTAAAAATTAATAAGTGTGAGAAGTCTGAAGAGTTCGCGGTACCAAATGAGCAGTAAACGAGCTCCATGTTCAGGCAGTAAGACAGATATTTTTAGACTCACAGCAAATGTTGTCCACTAAAAGCCCTTAAAACCTTTCACTGAAGGGGCATTTTAAAAGAGGACAGAACGGTGCAGGCTCAGCCCCCACACACCAACTCTCTGAGGAAAGCAAGAGATGGGCAGAAAAGGAGGGGGAAGATGGCACAAAGGAGAGGGCAGGAACAGCAGCTCTTTTTTGGTTGAAACCCAGGCTGTGGTGCCATGTGGACCCCTTCCTATGGGGACTAACATATCTAACTCTGCACACAAACTGTAGCATAATAGAGATACAAAGGCTCCCTTAGATTAGAGGTGACACGAACCTCTCCCTGCCCTAGTTCAGACAGTCTTACTCTAACTAAAATGTTACCAAAATTAAACAGAAGGACTGAAATTAATTAAGTGATCATGTGCATACAGAAATTGACAGGATATATACTTAGTCATATTCTTAATTACTTCTTTTACGTGTTACTACATAGTTTCAACACAGTTTCAACCCTTACCACCTGCGAATAGTTCATTCTGAATATGACAGTGCAGACAGAGAAATTATTTCAGAAGAATTTAGGACTTCTAGAAGGGTGTGAACCCCAGCCATGATTGATGCAATGTTGCCTCTCCTGGGCTGCAGACAGGGAGCTGGACACCAGGAAGGAACTGGCTAAAAATATTGTGCTGGCATTGGATATTTGGAGCTGGGAAACTGCACTCCACTGCAGGTGTCTTGTATAACCTTTGGAAAGTCCTTCTGATTGTCCCTGCTTTGATTCCCCACACGTAAAATGGAAAAAAATAACAGACCCTGCCTATGCCACCAGGACAACACTGAACAGGTACATTTAGAAGAGGACAGACAACTCTACTGTGACAGTGCCAAACAGGCAAGCCTGTCATGGTGCCTTGTGATGTCCTGTGCAGGCACCTAAATCACCCTAAAAGCGGTGTGTCAGGCACAGCAAACACCATACCTCATGAGCACAGTGCTCAGCAGAGATAATACTTGATAAACAGGTTGTAATGTTACCAAAACACAAAACTGATGCTTCCAACTATGCATAAACAAGAAGAGAGAGATTCCCATTAGCAGCAAAATCCTCTGTGCGCTCCACGTCTGACCACAGCAAAATTAAATCTTACTGGTACGTCATGATATCATAAAGACATGCATTGCTGCTGGCCTGCTTAGATTGTAATAGACCATGAGTTGATGTTTGGCACAACCATGGTACACACAGTTTACATAATGAAGTAATAGAGCAGAACACAGAGAAAGTAACATGCATTTTAATAAAAAATGATTTTTAAAAGTTTCCCTTTTTTCCCCTCAAACAAGCCTTCTGAAAACATATAGTTTTGTAAGAATATTTCCTTTGAGGAATATCATATCGATATAAACTCAGGAAAAAGCAATGTTGCCAAATTCTCACTGCTGTCACTGCATTTTAAGTATTTAAACTCTTCATGCTAATAACTAAACTCGGAGACTTGTTGCCTTTTAATTTCTGCTGCTAGGAACACCAGACACCACAATTTAGCTGGGAACCTGAATTTTTCTCTTAACACAGTTTCTTACACTCCTCCCCTAAACATCCATTGCTGGCTGTAGCCAAAGACAGGATGCTACTTTAGACACGCCTTTTTTCTTGCCTAAAACAATGCTTATGTTCTTCTTCAGTTTATTATTTTCTCATAATGACATCCAAGGACCTTCCCTTCCTGCCACGAGGGCTGCTGTAAATATGTCTAACAGCTTCACAAACACACCGTGCCATTACACAGGCCCCAAAACAAGGCAAGGAAAACTGACTTTTCCCATTAAGAAGAAACGGGACGATGAGACGTGGGGTCTGAGCTCTTGTGGTCCCCACAGAAGAATGTGCACCCCAGAAGGATGCAGTTCCTCGGCCATATGAGCAGCCTAATTGGCTCAAAATGCATACAAGTGCCTTTTGGGAAGAAGGTCCAGTTACACAGCTACTTTCCTGGAGTTGTATGTGCAATTCAGAACGGTGAAAAATAAAATGAAATCTTGATCATCTTCAGTAACTGATTTTTTCCCACCTTGAAAAATTACAGTTGAAGTACCCATCCAGTCATGACAGGGCGGTCTTATGGTTTGAGGTTCGCATGAATCTGTCAGGAAATAATATCTTGAAGATCAGCATAGCTAATTGTTTGAGTAGGAAAAAAAATACCTTAGAACTGTCAAAATTATTCCATCGTTAGGCAGAGGAGAGGTATAGGCTGTGATGTGTACGTAGGGCCTTTGGCTGGGGTGCATGAGCCCTGCTTGAACACCTGCTGTGCGGAGCTGGAGAACTACTGAAAGTGCAAAAGAAGCAATATAAGAGAGAGATCTCCAGCAGTTTTAAATTTCACCAGTCTCAAGGCAATGTCTACCCTGCTGACCTGGCCTCAGGGGCATCCCCAGCTGATTTCTCTATGGAAACTGAGACATGTCGCTCAATAAATACTAGATCACTTCAACACTAAACATGTCAGGGCTCAAAGAGTGAGACCAGCTCACCTGTTCTGCTAGGCAGCAGTTTTAGCTCCTCCAGCATTGAAAGGACCGTTGTCTTCTGGAGCACTCTTGGCCTTGGTAAACAGCCAGGGTTTGCTGGTGCCTCCCTCAACCTGCAAGGTCTGTCTGGAGGACACTAAACACGAGTGAGAAGGCCTGTGGTCAGATCGCTGTACCAGCACAGCAGCTTCCTACCCCCAGCCCCCTGGCCCCACCAGCGACATACAGGCAGTACTTGTGGTCACTTCCTCTACAGTAAAGCTCCATTTCAGCTGTTCTTGTGCTCTGGCCCTCTCTGCCCATAACCATCAGAGCTTTTGGCTCTCCCTTGCTCGTCACTCCTGGGCTGTCCCCAGTGAGGATGTGGGGGAAGAGAGCCAGTGAGGACAAGGAGTCTGGTGCTCAGCTGGGGGGCAGGTTGGGATAAACTGTCTAACCACAGATAGAGACAGAGACATTGCAGGGCTGAAGCCATATTTCTCATTTCTCCTGTAGCCACGAGATGGAGCAACTCAATTACAAACAGTTCTGCAGAGCCACCAGATTTAAGTGATGGGACTTTTCATCCCAGTTCTGGCTCACCCAGAGGCTGCAGGCAGTCTTGGATCACAGCAGTGGAGGCTCTCTCTTTTCAAGCAGAGCAAATATTTTTCTCACTGTTTAGACTCTGATTTAGATCAAGAAAAAAACCCACCATGTCTTCACTGCACAACCCTGTGTGGTGTGGTGATTTACCTACGAAACTGAAGGATGACAGCAGCACCAGCCCCATGCTGACACTGTTCCTGAGAACCAGGACTGACAGCAGGGAACCAGGACATAGCACTGCTCTCTGGTGCAGTCCAGGGTCAGGGCACAGCAGTGGACCAGCAGTGCCCAGGGATGGCTGGCACAGCTCAGCACTGCAAGGACTAGATGCCTCAAGGGCAAGCACAGGGAATCAGCAGAGCTTCATGGTTGCCACCCAGGATGTGTGTGTGGCCTGAAGGAGGTCTCTGTGGCAGCAGCAATATGGCAAAGTCCTCCACACTAGCAAAAAAGATGCATGTGAACCCTCTTCTTCATCAGGAAAAAGGCACAAAATGATGCATTCAGCATCTGCAATCTCACAAAGCAGAAGGTGCTTCACACACTGGTGGCATTGGTGACAAGCACAGAGGCACCAAGGACAGAGGAGGATTTGTAGAGTTGCTCTCTTCTCCCTAGTCTCCAAGAAAAAGGACCCACCCTTGGTTTTGGGGACTTTTGAAGAGACACATTCCATTAGCACAGAGTAGGGCCTGTGTCGAGAAAGAAAGGTACCTTGGCTGTCCACTGCTTTCTCACCACTGCATCCCAAAAAGCTATTAATGAACAGACTGAGAACCCTTCATGGGCTATCCCAGCCTCTCCATTATGCAGCTCATTCAGGTTTATTTTACCCTCTCCATCAGCCCTCAGCATCACACTTTTTTCAGCCATTCCATTTTGAAGGTAAAGAAGCCCTCACACCTTGTCCCAAGTGCTTTTGGACCCACTGCATGCCTTTCTGGCCCTTTCTCCTCATCCTCTTCCCTAAAAAACTCACAAGCATATTGCTAGGGGAAGAAAAGCAGACCAATTGCTGGTGGTGGCTAGGCTAACCCTGGCATTGCTGCTTCCTCATCCTCTCTTTTTCAAAGCATCTTTCTCCAGATGTGCAGCCACCCAGGGCTCTGTGCAGCAAGCACACCCAGGGCAGCCCCTGGTGAGGGGGGCAGTGCTTAGGTGGCATCAGAATATGAGTTTAAAACAGAAAAGAAAGCTCCAAGCGTGTGAGAGGAAAACCTTGAACAGGGAAGAGAGAGCATCCACTCTGAGCCTTGGTGGCACTATCAGAACTGGCATTTGCAAACCCCAGACCAGGGCAGGAACACAGAGTGCTCTGGCAGCTGGGTTTATGTCCATGTTGACAGTAACCTTAGTTCCCACCACCCAGGGTGGCTGAGCCCCCAAAATGCCTCTTCATGGTAGTGGTACCTGCCTGTGCTCTGTGGGGTTTTTTGTTAATATCTGGAAAGCAGCCATGGTCACAAAACCACCACTAGATACACAGAAGTGAAACCTAGCTGAGGAATGAGATAAGGTATTATTCACTCAAACCTTCTGTCTTGTTTTTTCCCTTTGGTGGTGTTTCTTTTTATTCCTTAGGTAGGATAATTGCAACTAAAATATCATAGGGGAACCCCAAGCACTATTTCTTCTCATGTCTCCTATTCCCCATCTTTCACAGATGCACAGTTTTAATTTAGCCACTATAATCCTCAGTTTTCAAGTATTTAAGAGCATGTAGAGGATCAAGCAAAACTACACCTCTGGCCTTTCTTTCCCCTTTTGGTAAGAACATTGCAAACACACATACAATGGGGAAAAAAATATCTTTTTTCCCCTTCCTCCCTGAACAAAATCAGCACCTGACACTCTCCATGGGTATATTCCCTGTTCCCTATGAGTACAAACAGATTTAAGAGTAACTCTTGACTCTTAAAATACCAGCTTGAATTGAACCTACCACTGAAAATCAACAATTTCTTTTTCCTTTTGATGATAATGAAAAGGGGGGGAAACAATGACAGTGATAGCTCAGGATTTAGCTTAAAGCACATTTTGACAGCAAGCACTACCCATGGATGTTTCAGACAATCAATAAAATCATGTCTTGCTGAAAAAAAAAAAAAAAAAAAAACAACAGAGAAAGGTCCGTAGGACCAGCATTTCCTTCTCTGTCACTGGAGACACATTTTAATGGGTGACTCAGAGGTCAGACCCACAAAGCCATGTATTTGCATCCTTAAATGAGCTGTGTGACATTCTATGTACATAGTACGTGCACGCAGGCACAGTGTGGGGAGGCCAATGTGGTAATGGAAATTTGCGACAAAACAAAAAGCAGCAGCACCTCGTGCTTTCTGACATCCTGACCAGCAGCTGCTTTATATGCAGTTCCTCCACTGTCTTGAAAGAAAACACAAGACTCCAGAATTCTACAAGCTGAGAAGGAGAAAAGTTCAACATCCAAAGCTAGAGACAGTCCAAAGGTAAGATGACAAGAGAGAATATTTCACTGTTGCAAAACCTTGCCTTAAAAGCTTTCCTTTTGCTACAAGATCTGAAAACTAAGTATATTTTACATAACTTGTTTTGCTTATGGCATAGCTACTCTTTTTTAAAGACTGGAGAAAGCTGCCTTTTGCATTTGTGCTTTAAATAATGTTTTTTTCTCTTTGTTTGTTTTGGATTTTTTTTTAAATCTACACAAGACACTCTAGTCTGAAATGCTTTTAATCATAACTAGAATTTTCTTAGCTAAATGTCTTGGTGAAAAGCTGAAATTCTATTTCTCTAGACCCAGAATTTCCTGGACACACTATCAAACAAACAAATTAAGAACAAGTCTGAAGAAAAAGGAAAGGACTAATGAAATCTCCTACAGAGGCAATGAAGTAAAGAACTTTGTCAGCATTTATTACTTTTTAATAATTCCTTAATTAATTTCTTCTCCCTTTGGCTCTCTGTAATAAGTTTCTGTCCTGCACTAGACTCACTTCATGAAGGTGACTCAGCAGGAGAGCAGCACATTGTCTGTCCAAGTTTTGGTCATGCTTTTATATTGGGCAGTATCACTGTCACCCCTTGTCTGTCATGGGCTACCTGAGTTCCGAGGTTCAGGGACCCAACTCAGCTCCCAAAACCTTTACAGCTCTGCGGGCTTAACTCCCAGACGCTGAACAACCTGCAGCATAGCAAGGAGTGCTTCTCCTCTCCAGCCACTCAGAGCCTCAAGTGCTTCACAAGCTCAGGCTTGTCCTTTGCTATTTGGGCAAGGAAATGTCATTATTTGCCTCCAGCCCCCCTCAGTCCCTTGCAGCAGAGCACCCTGCTGACAAGGCTGCTGCCCCACTGAGCCACAACTCCCCACACCTCACAGGCAGCGGTGCTCTGCAAGGAGGCTGGTTGTGCTTCACAGTGAATGAAACCTGTACCTGCTACAGCACAACAGGAGCTGCAGATGGATCCCTGCACCTGACCCTGCACCCCCAGCCCTGCCTGCTCCCATTCTCCTCCTCAGGCTGGGTTTCTGGAGCTGGTTTTTTTACTTCTGTCATGTGAGCCAGTAATTCACAGAATCTTTACCCGGCATGAGTGTGTCCTTAAGGAACAAAGAAATAAATTTCCATTTTGCTGATACTAATCTTTCTCAAACCACAGCAAGGGACTGCTTACCTCTGAAATAGTCAGATGACTTGATCTGCAGAACAGAAACTTTGACTGCACAGTTGAAAACTGGTTGACAAGTCTGAAATGTTTTGAAGTAATAACAGTTAGAGAACAGCAGTCAAAAGCAATTTCTGGCACTGACAGAAAGATCTCTGACAGGCTTTATTCACAGGTTACATTTGCTGTCATGGAATCTTCGTTCGGAAGCAGTCCATGATGAATTTGCTGTCAGGGGGGAGAAATACCGACGAGGTATTCCTGTGGCATTCGTGATTCAGCTGAGACAAGCATGGCAGAAACCAATGAGCACCTTCCCAGTGCTTATCAGGAGAGTCTGAGCACAGGATCAAGCCAGCACCCTTCCTCTAAAGAAGATAATTGCTCCGTGATCCCAGCTCAGAGAGTAAGTACCTCCACACTTTAAGTCCCCTCTTTGCAGAGGAGAATCCAGATACATGTTTCCTGCAATCCTGTCTCTGCTGTGGTAGCTCTGGCTGATTTAGAAAAAAGCTTGGGTTCTTAAATCTCATCCTTCTACTAATGATTTAACTTCTGCTGGAAACAGCCTATTTGAAGCTTCCTGCCTGCTGCTTTTAGGTAGTTTGTAGAAGGGCCAAAGGTAATCACAGTCTGTCTTTGCCCAGGGGTGGTGGGAGAGGGTGTGGGATGGCAGTGGCTGTGTGGGATCTTCACATTAACAAACACGGGATACTCTCGTGGTCTAGGTTTCCCAAGGTCTCTTATGATAGCTTGATATAGGAAACCAGATCCAAATTGTCTCCACCCTCACACTCCAAAAAACACCAAAATTGGGGGCTGCTACCTGGGTTCTGCAAAGAGATTGTATCACTCCAAGGACATGGTGCCGTCACACCTATACCCTGCCTAGACTAAACCATAGCACAGTTAGGGATAACAGGTGGCAGTGCAAGTGAGGCTTGGACCCCAGAAATCCCTGCTCCTCCTTCAGGCACAGGTTTGCCCCAAGACCCCTTGACACTGAGCAGCTCCATGTTACTGGGAGCTGCAATTCAGTACAGAGCACCCTGAGAGGGGAAAAAAAGCATCTCCAAGTCCGTGGACACATAGAGACCTCACTGGCCTTTGTACCGTGTCTTCATCCTTCCTTGCAGTGAAGGTGATCTTCTTCTCTTCCAGCACACCTGGAGTTATGAATGACACCCATGACAAGAGCAATATCAGCGCTACCGTGGAATGGTTCCAGTTCATCATGTACACCCCCACATTTAGCCTGGGATTGCTGTTCAATGTGATGGCTCTGTTGTTACTCTTTTTTAAGGTTAAAAAGCTGTCAGAATCTACAGTCTACATGATAGCCCTTATATTCCTGGATACTTTGCTGTTGTTTACTCTTCCTTTTAAAATCATTTCCTACCGCCGTCAGGACAAGTGGAACTTGGGGTCTGTGTTTTGCTCCACCTTGGAGAGTCTTTACTTTGTAAACATGTATGGCAGCATTCTCATCTCCCTCTGCATCTGCGTGGACCGGTACATCGCTATCAAGCACCCCTTCACCGCCCCCTCCCTGAGGTCCATCAGGAAAGCTGCCACGGTCTGTGCTGTTGTCTGCCTGGGCACCTCGGTGGGGACAGTCTCTACATCCCAATTGCATGAAAAGGGCCAAGACATCTCATCCTGCTTCCATAACTTCTCCCCGAGGACGTGGGCGGACATAGGCCTGTTCAGCACCTTGGAGACCATCTTCTTTGGCAGCATGGCAGCCATGACGTTCTGCACTGCCCAGACTGTCAGGTGCCTGAGAAGGCACAGAGATCCAGACAACCCCCAGACACACATCACTAGAGCGGAGAGGATCGTGGTGACAAACCTTGTGGCGTTTTTGGTCTGCTTCACCCCTTACCATGTGGCATACTTCATGTACTTCCTGGTGAAGAGAAACATCATCCACGTCAGTTTTCAAAAAGTGCTGCGAGATGTCGTTCAGATCACCCTTTGCTGGGCAAACCTGAACTGCTGCCTTGATGGCGTGTGTTATTATTTTGTTTTAAAGGAGTCCTTGGAAGAACCATCACGAAACACGGAAAGAAGAGTCATGCCAAAGCCTTGATTTACATACTGCATGTTACTTACTTGGGATGATGTGTGGTGAGGCTTTCATGGAAAGTGCAGGGTCCTGAACTTCTTACCTAAGCAATTTGCTTGAAATATTCAGTTCTGAAAATATTTCATTAAAAAAATAGAACTAAGCCCATTTCCAGGAGACTGCTCCTAACTTTTTTATTTCCTTCCATAATGTTTTCTGTTACTATTTATGGGTAAAAAGAAATATTTCTTTTTATTTCTTCCAAGCCTCTCCCATTTCTCCAATGATTCTGGCCATTGATTTTTCTGGAAACAAGCAGGCTGAGGTGTGTAAAAAGCTCGTACCTGACCACCACAGACAACCACTGTTGGAGCTCCCTGCCTCTGCCTACACATGGCCCCCAGTGCCTCTGCCACCTCTAAGAGAGCTCTAAGAGGGCACAGAGATGACTTTCATTCTAGATTCCTGGGATAAATTATAATTCTGCAAAGGCAACATTTTCTACTCAGAAGTTCCCTGCTGGATCTTATTGCTTCTGGGCCTCTGAGCATTCACTGTTCAGGTCAAATCTGGTGTGATCTGATCCCTTCTTTGCTCAGGTGGGTAATTGCAACAGCTTTTTCATTTGCTTTATACCCAAATCTTGACATGGGTATATAGAGAGACTGCAGAGACTCCTATTTGCACCAAGAGAGTATTAAAGATATAAAATGCTAAAAAATAAAGGGAAAAAATCTGAAAACCTGACATTCATATTAAGAAAAAAAGAAAGCAAAAACCAAAGATTTGTTCAGAAATGATTCACCCCTGAGAACTGAGGACTCATTCCTAACACACAGTTCTAAGCTTAAAATCATTACTTTATTCTGAAAGAATGACAATAGGGACTAGAGAGCTATTACGGAGCACTTTTTGTACTTGCACTTCTTTTTGCATTTGAAAAGGGAAAGTGAAAAGGTTTAAACCAGCCTTGAATGCTGGGTATGGGAGCTGGTGAAGCTGCTTTGCTGAGGAACTGCACCCTTTGGGCCAACCAAATCCCAACCAAAGCATTCATCTCCCAAACAGAAAGAATTAGCACAGGTACCAGGCATGCAGAAACTTCTACATACATTTCACTATATTAGGAATTAAAAAAAAAGTTTAAAAGTTCACTTTTTATGTTTTGTGAAAGATGTTCACATACAGTGAATGGAACAAATTATTTACCATGAGCATTATCACATCTGTGGTGCAGTGGGCCAGTGCAAAGCTACAATTCAATCAAGTGCTCCAGCTTGCCTTACTCATCCCTGTCTTCATCCTTCCTTTCCTTCCACATGCCTTTGTCTTCAGGTTTTTGGAGAAACTGCATCCTTTAGCAAAGCTGAGACTTCTCCCTCCATCAGGTTTTTTGCTACTGAGAAACATCTACCACAGCAACAAACTCTAATGAATCAGTGTCTTCAGCTACCTTGAAAGGCAAAGGGCACCTACAACCTCCTTCATTTTATCTCATTTATTCTTCTTATTCTGATTTTATATACTGTCACTCCGTAAGAATGGCATTTACCACATTTTTCTAATGTGATAAAAAAATTGCTGTGGGATACTGACACAACCAAAAATCTATGAGTAATCAGAAATGTTTCCCAGGAAGAAAAGCTGAATCAGTGCCATTTGCAGACACCAAATGATGTAAAACCTCATGTCTGCTGTATGCTAGTTTCCTATTAATCCTTCTCTCTATTCCAAGACAAAAAGGGCATTAAACTGAGATTATATTTGAAAGCAAGTATCAGCAGTTTAGAGTTATAAACACTGCCAGGCAATTGTTAATCCAAAGCTAAGCATTACAAACCCAGGAAATCCAGTTTAGATTACACTTCAGAGTACACCAACGCAATCCTGACCATTCCTGGGTTAAGTATTAACTTTGGGACTACAAGTAAAGCCACCTCCCAATGACCAGCTTACAACCTGGGCCAGCCATCATTACTGAGACAGCGAAGGACACTGTCTGAAACAGTTTATCAGTTTAAAGAGGAGCTTAGGAAAGAAAGCAGGAGATGTTGCAGATAGCAGAGGCCCATCTGACTTCATTCATGCTAATAGGAAGTGCAGTGGCTTGAAAAAGTTGCAGGTGGAAGGGGGCAGAAATAAAGGACCGTGACTTTTGACAGAGCAAGGTTGGCATGGCAGTAAAAACCCTGCAGGTTTGTTTCCCTCATGCAGAGTAAAATACCTTGGTATTAATAATAAAGATGTTCCATAGACCATTTTGTGTGATCAGGGAGAAGATAAAAGAAAGCCTGAGCTTTCACTCTGAGCTCAACTCTTGCTGCTGCTCCTGCCTGTGGCTGACAGAGACCTGGTGGGACCCTGGGCAGGACCCCGCTGTGTGAGAGGGGCTGTTTGCTCCCATTTGAGGTGCCCTATGGTATCTCACCCAGCTTCCAATGCTGAATCGGACAGGGATGGGATATTCCTGGCTCATCTCACTCCTACCCATCTCTCACTGCAGAAATCATACAAAAGGAGCCAGATCACACTTAATTCAAACCCACAGCCTATCACACCTTATGCCTTATAATTCCTCAGCAAAAACACATTTAGGTTATCAGGAGTGGGAAGAGATAAAGCAATGCGCTGGACACATTTGCATTTGTAACCCACTCCATGCTATAATGGCAAGACAGAACTTAACATCACACTCAGTAGCAATAGCAAGACCATTAATGCCCTTCTCCTTTGCAACACAAAATACAGAGGTTAGAAAAATATATTCCCTAGTTTCGGAAAAACAGGGTAGAGATTGAGCAGTATCACTGAGTCTTATCCCAGATTTCATTTCTGGACATAATCACATCATTAAAATAATTTTTATAGTCCATGTTATTATGGGTTATTGCTCCCTCAAATTAGCCTGTGTCACTTGCCTTGGGATGCCCACATACATCTGTCACAAAACATCTTTGGAAAAAATCCCAAATCTCTCTCCCACTTTTTGCCAATCAAAAATCCAATCCTTTATCTTTGTTATTGTCACTTACCTCCTATTCACATCCTCAGAGGGGAACAAATTTCAACATCTCTTACTAAGCTTTTTAAGGAGAAAGAAAGAATAAAAAAAAAAAGAAGAAAAGAAAAATGCATTGAAAAGAAGAGTGGTGGCAATGCCAGCAGCTCTCCTTGGCAGGTGCTGGCTGTGAAGAGCTCCTTTGGAAGATCTTGGCAACAGCACCCTGGACTCAAGGTGAGCAAGCGCCAGCAAAGGCTTGTGGTAGGAGACAACAGAAGCCTGAGGGAGCACCTTGGCACAGGCACAGTGAACTGACAAGCAGCAGGGCACAGTGCATACCTGCAGCAGAAAGGGGAGAGAATTTAAGGTCTTGTGCAGAGCATTGCTACATCTATGGGGGAAAATCCAGCCTTCTACTGCCACAGAGGGAAAACCCCAGGAAAAGGTATATACAGTGACAGCTTTTTAGGTAAATCATGATGACATGAGAGAGAGCTTTTTTTTATTTATTTTTTTTTTTTGGTCTTTTGTTTTGTTTTTGCTTTCTTGCTCCACTGACACCAGAACACAGCAAGAGCGTATTAAATCAAACACTGCCATCAGGAAGGGCTTGCAGGTTTGACTCCGACCATGCCAGCCACTTCTTTTACCACATCTTTTTAAGTGACAAAGCAATGATAAATGACAAAGCACTGCCACGCTTTGTGGTGCCACACATCCCTGAACACAGGTTGCAGCCCCAGCTCTATCCTCTTCCACCTCCTGCTGCCATAGTGTGAGGACCTTACAGTGCTTCCCTCCCCTTAAGGCTGGTTTGGTTTGTTTTAGAAACAAAACAAAATAAAATAAAATGAAAAGCCCCAACCACTCTTAAATACTTCCCTAAATATACCACCACATTCAAGATTTCAGCTCGATGAGATATCCTGGCGTCTTGTTTTTGCAATGACTCCTCACAGGAGCCCAGGGAACCATGAGGGCAGGTCCAGCCGCTGGCAGGCTCTGCCTCAATGCAGTGGCAGAAGGGTTTATTTTAAACGTGGATCCAGCAAAGAATTTAACTTTTTTCTCCTCAAAGCCAAATTCAAACCGGTTTTGGTCAGAAAAGCAGTGTTACTTTTAAATGCTCCCTGTGCCCAGGGAGGACTTTGCACAGAAACACTCACATCGCCAGAGACAAACAGCTGCCCCTGGGGCCTCATCTCTGTGAGGGAACAACGTGGCATTGGACATTAAAATGTTAGTTTAAGCTTCCATCACTTACTGTGTGTTTGGGTGAGTGCCAGGACATGGACACAAGTGAGTGTAAACCCCCATGAGGGGAGGATGGGAGGTGGGGCATGCAGGTCAGGCTGGCTGGTCTCCCCTCAGCGCTGTCGACATCAGTCAACACCCAGCACTTCCCATCTGTGTGAGTGGCAGCAGCACAGCCAGGAAACCTGCCGAGTGAGGGCATCATTCGATGAGCTAATAATGTGCTCATTCCAGAAAGAACCACACACACAATGGAACACGTGCTGGACAGCCCTTGGCTCTGCTCACTGCCTGGCACTAGAGCCATGATGGGGGCAGTCACCAAGCCCTCAGAAGCAGGCAGCAGACACTGAGAACCTTCTCCTTGCTTGGAAAATCACCCTTTTTAGCCAACTCTACTCTAGGCTACTCCACTACAGCTGCACGGGGCTAAGATTATGCTGCCCACAGGTGTCACAGCAAATGAACTGAACACACCGAGAGCTGCAAATATTAGAAGGCATGAATCGATTTTATAGCTCCTGCAAACAGCCCCACACGGCGCTGCCCTTCCAGCAAAAACAGTGGAGCACTTGCTACTAATGAAAAATCTGGGGAAAGAAGGGAAGACCCACCAAGTCCCTATATGGGTGAGCACAACATGCTGCTCTTGCAGAGACAGCGCTTCAGGAACAGCTACACCACATGAACTCATGATGTCAAGGAGACTGATACCAAATATTTACCTTTTATTGCAATTAAACGACTTCACCAAAAGCACTGAATGAAAGCAAAGTGCATTTCCTTTGCAAACCTCATTAGAGAATTGCCATGCCTTCCTCTCCCGACTTAACATTTCGAGCAGCCATTTGATAGTTGGTACCTGCTGTTATAAAGGCAACTTGGTTTGAGTTTCATCATTGTTTTCTCACGGATTTCATGGGTTAACACTAAAATACTTGGCCAAGGAGAAAGAGCAAGCTTTTCTATCCGTGACATTTTAACTGAAATGTTTTTTTAAAGCTGATATAAAGCTCAGAAAGAGCTGGTCCAAAAGGCTTATTGCAAACCTGCTTTGTGCTTCAGAGGGGCTCAAGCTACATTGCAACTGTCTGTACTTCTGTAGCATCCATTTTTCTTGGAGAGGTGAATGAGTGTCAGTTTTAAATGCCTCCTTTCCAAACACAGCAAAATGCTTCTCAAAGCGCTTTGATCAGGCAATTCTTTTTCCCCAGCCTGCTGTTGCCACGAGAGGAGCCCCTCCTGGCAGTGCCAGGGACCTGGATGTCTTCAACTGAATGGAAATTAAAATAGGGCAGGAGACAGAATGTGCTTAATTGGCCCACATTTCCTTCCCAGGTCCTAGGATCAAGCAGAGGCGAGACTGACAGCTGTGACCCTCTGAACAGGCAGTTGTCCCCAAAATACAACAAAGTGCTTGATAAAGACCTACTTAAGTCTTTAAGTCTCTGCGGCTGGCAGGCGAGGGAGGCAGCACACAGCCAGCCAAGGTGCCAGGGCTTTGGATGGGGCTCACTGCCCATTCCCAACAGTCACCACTCAGCATGACAGAGGCAAATGCAACAGTCTGCCCCAAAACGACTGCCATTCACCACTTGCCCTGCCCCAGACCCTGACTTGGGGAACAGTTTCACAACCACGCTGCCCACAAGGGGAAACACAACACCTTTAAACATTTACTGCCGGCGATGGAGTGGCAAATCACCTGTTTGCTGTTCCCAGCCACATTCATTGCCTGCTCCGTGTCTGCCACATTCACATCACGGGGACCTGTGCACAAACAGGTGCTGAGTGTGGTGCCGTGGGATTTTTCCAGCATTGCTCAATAGCTGGGCGTGCTGTTAGTTTTTCAGGAGGAGGTTGTGTTACCATCTCTTACCCCATAGGCAGCCTCGGAGGCATTCTACTGCAACTCCTTGTGGTATGTGCCCTATGGCAAGCTGCCCACATACCATGCCAGATCCAGAGGGGCATCTGGAATATGTACTCAAAGCTCCTTAGAATGCAAGGAGCCTTCAGTAGTGCTGGGGAAGGACAAGGATGGGGAGTGCTTTCTGAAGTTTGGAGCCAGCATCCAGTCCAACACCTCCGCCCCAGTCCCTTTCCCCACAGCTGGTCTGACAGTCCTATCTCACTCTGAGGTCTTGCTTAAGTCATTACAAAACCAAAAGCAATCAGCTGCACAACCTGTGACAGGAACAAACTGGCAGCATGGGTCTGCCAACCCACACAACCTCCCCCGCCTCCCTCACTAGGAGCTGAGGCTGCAGGTGCCCATGCAAAGCCAGTCACAACGCATTGCAAAGCCAGCCTGTACCTGTGGGTGTCTGTGCATGGTTTATTCCATCCTGGGCTTTTTTGGGGGAAGTTTTTGTAGTGACCTCCAGTGTTTATTCTTAGCTTGTATAACAACACCACAACAATCTACTAGTCTATTCCCAAATATTTGACCTACAACATGATCAGTTCATTTGGAGACCAAACTGGACTCTGCCAAGTCATAAAATACTGCCTCAAGCTGCTACTTTCAGCACTTAAAACCCCAAACCAAAGCTGTGTCAGGTCCAAGCCTGTCCCTAAAGAGTAACATTGGTCTGTACTTTCCAGTACACCCCCATAGAGACTATTAACATGGTGATGCTGGTTTAATAACACTGAGCTGTAAATCTTTTATTTCTCAAATCCAGCTTGCCAAATTTCTTGATGTGCATTGCTAAGTGAGTGCCCACTAGCTCACAGGCACTTCCCAGACCTCCTCATTTCCATCAGACCCAGCCACACTGCAGGAGAAGATACCCAAGGCTCAAGAGCAGGCTGCACCCCCCAAAACCTCTGCAGAAGGTATTGCTCTGACAACACTGCTGACACAGAGGCATTTTCAGATGGCAGCTCTGTGTACCCACAGAACAAGTCAGCTTATAGCTGCTTCTTTGAGTTTTACATGCACCAACTTTTGGAAAAGGGAGAATGACTCATGAGGATTGACTGCCGTTCTAGCAGTGGCAATCACATAATCACCATCTGAAAAGGGGGAGAAATGAATTGAGGCCTAATACAAAGCCTTCCCTGTTACTTTACTGAGAACAAGTTACTCCATGAATAACAATTGGGGGAACAGAGTGACATCCTAGTGAAATCTCATGAAAAGAAGATAAATTTTAATTTCAGAGGTTTTCTTCAACAGTAAGTTCTCTTCTTTTTTGAAACTGCTTTCCCCAGTCAAACCAGGAGACTATTCAATCATTGCATAACCTGATTTTAATTCAATTCAAATATGGATCTAAAAGTTCAAGTATGAAATTACATACTTGGCCTTTTCACATTAATTAATCCAAATGAATAGAGTAACATACTGGCTTTCACTGGAGAACATCTTTGTGCTACCAAGAGCAGTTAATTAGAGCTGGCACAAACATCTTCCATATTCGCCATGAATAATAATACTCCCAGAGCAAATTTTTTCAGTAAACTTGAGGAAACAGCTTATTCTTGATTGTTCAACCCACCCACTTCTTCTAAGATTTTAATAAGAGAGAAGGAGTTGAAGTGCTGGTAGTTGTCAGGCAGCCCCTGCACCATGTGCTCTCCCTGCCTGATGCACCCAGCTCCTGCCAGGCCTCTAATGTGACCTGCCTACACAAGAGGTGCCCAAGCCTATAGAATCAGTCCCAGTGGCAAGGCTGCCTTACATGTTGTGTCATTTCTGCAGCATCCTCCTGCTGCCTCCAGCAGGCCACTAGTGACAGCCCCATGACAGATGGCTCAGGGCAGGGGCCGAGGCTCTGGGATGCACCTCCCTGCTCTGCTTTGGATCTTCCCCTGCTGCAGGGAAAGCTCTGCCCCATGAGACCCACCTGTGAGGACCCTGTGGAAAAGGGACTATATGAAAGGAGACTACGGGCATAGGAAAGGTCACTTAGTGATCAGCTGAAGCTGCTGTGGAGGAGGCTCCAACCTATATCAAGAGATTTTCCTCAGATACATCAGAGACCAAAAGCAGCAGCCACAAGCCAGCACACAGGGACACCATTTCTGCTCAGCACTTACCTCCTCACCTGCAGACACAGCAAGTCAGAGCCAGTTGTGTTCCAGAGGAAGCAGATCTACTCTCAGGCAGAAAAGCACAAATGTCCAACATACAAGGGGTCGTGTACACAGCAGACAGGAAAAGCAACAGCCAGTGTCACCCTGTCCTAAAGTCAGTCTCATTTTAAAAAATGTGAGTCATTTAAAATATGTGGCAAACAAGGGTGTCCACACTGTCTAACTCAGGAGACTCGGGTATGCAGGAACTCCTAAACTGAGCAATCAAAGGCATTCTCTAGAGATGCCATTACTCTCTAGGAATCAAAGGCTCCTAAATTAAGTATGACAAGGTGCATGGTCCAAACATTGCTTCAAGCTCCAGTCCCATTTTCAGTCTCATTAGACCCTGCTGGCAAGTAAGACTGCACGCTGTTATGCAGACATTTTGGTCAACATAAATGTTTGACACAAAACGAACAGCGTTTCATTCATTCCCATGTCACTTGACCATTTTAATTCGTCATTTTTAGATAAAAATCGTTTCAAAACAAGAAATAATAACCTAATTACCAAAATATTAAAACAAATGCTTCAGCTTAACATCAGGAAGTTTAGTTGCTTCCACCCACCTTTTTACACTATGATTTATTAGTTGAAAATATTCAGTAAAGCCCAACCCATATGTGTTAGAGACTGTCCCCTCAAACTGCTTTCTGTTCATTTAACCCAGAAAACGTTCCCTGCAGCACCTCAGTGGTTCCACTGGGACACGAATGCCCCCATCAGGAATTGTACTTGCCAAAAGAGCAAGAAACGGGCCATTTACCTGAGACCTGGGACACTAACCTTAGAAGCTATTTTTGTTGATTACACAGCTGCCCAAACATGCCTCTTCTTCTCTGGGAAGCCATGACATCATCCACAATACTTACACTTATAATGTCCCGGGTGGAACTCTGAACCATGGCAGCAAAATGCTTGGGAACAAATTGTACTTCCTAAGGCACATACATAAGTATGTATAGGAGAGAGAACAGGCTTTCATTAGCTTGGCATCAGCATAATATACCAGACAGCTGTTTACGTTGGGCTGTAGTCATTTCCCAGTAAGGTCATCTCAAAGTTGCTGCCTGCCCAGAAGCACGTGCAACACATCAACAAGAAGCAGCCATTCTCCCACCAAAAATGGGCTCCCCATCATGCTGGTGGAAAACCAGGTCCTTGAGGTGCCTTTCTGGAGCACCTATGTGGTCCACTGCGGCCAGAACGCTCCTCGTCCCAAGGCTGCAGAGATCCCAGTGGGCTGCACTTCATGGGATGGGACCGGACTATAAATGTAGCTGTAGAAGACTTGTAACAAATAAAGAGTTCATTTATGTTTTAGAGGAAATATGGAGGTTCCTCCCCTCAACTGCTAAGCTCATAGGTTTCCAGCACATTTTTTTTAAGTCCAGAGCTTGGAAGCAGATGCTCTTACAGCTAGACCAAAACTTTGACTTATTGAGCACTGCCTGGCAGAGCTCAACAACAGCCTCTGAGCCAAGCTGCAATATGCAAGTATTAGAAAGTAAATTATAATAGGTGCCAGCCACTCTCACAGTGACCCATATCTTAGGGTTTCAACTACATCTCTGTCACGCAGTCCTCCTAATGCAGGTTTTATTGCCAAGCTTTTTAATGTGCCACTGTTCAGTCAAATAAAGCAGCCTTCTGTCAGAGTGTGAGCAAGATTAGGAAGTAGAACTGACTTAAAATAAGTCTCCTAAGAGCAAGGGGCAATGAATACAACCTCAGGAAATGAAAAACTGAACCAAGAGGGAAATGTTGAAAAAAAGTTTCACAATACAAGCTGGTTTTCTTTTGTAGTGGACAAGTCTCCAGGTGACTGACCTGCTGTTAACTAGATTTACTGAAATGTACCAGTCACTTTCTTAGTATCAGCATTTCAGCCTTCAAAAGGCATGTCTGAAGGGGTCAGGTTCCCCTCAGGGTGGTGCAGAGTTGCTTCCTCAGCCCAGAGCTGAGGGTAAGAGAGGGCTGCCAGGCAGAGCTGACTGGACCACCAGGGAGAAAAGGCTTTGGCAAACACAGTTACTTGTAAGACGCAGCTCCCTTCAGCAGAACCCCCAGGATGGAAAGAGCACCCAGATACTGAAGAACTAAATGCAAAATGCAGCAAAAATGACTGTAATAAGTGAAACAGGAACTTCCTCCCTGACTGACCAGAGACTTAATTGTGGAAAGAGGAACAGTCGAGTTCAGGAAAAAACATTCTGACACTTCCCTACCAGCAGGATGAAATACTGGGAGAGAAAGCTCGGGAGAGCATTAAGGGACCCCTATCGCTGTGTGCAGTAAGGAGAGGAGGGAAGTCCCCCAAAGCTGGCCAGCCAGAAGGCAACAGCAGGCTTAGGTCACATGCAGACAGGCACATGTCTGTGCAGAAGTTCAGCAGCTGGAGAGGCAAGGCTGAGCACATGGATCAAATGCCCACTAGCCACCCGAGCAGCAGAGGTATCTTGGTGCTTCACAGACCTCAGCAGCAACTTTCCCACACGGGCTGCCCTTGGGTCTGTCCTGGACAGGGGAAGAGTCCCACAGAGCCTGGAGACATGGGCAGGCTCCCCAGCGGGCTGCTCAGTCATGTCCCCATGCAGCTCTCCTGTCACTGTGGGGAAGAGATTCCCCCTTGTAGCACCCTCCCACTGCCCAGCTCCACGATGCCACCAGGCTGGACCCTCCAGGGCAGTCCAGCTGCTGCCTTCCAGCAGCAACAGCTCTCTGGAGGGCATGTGCTTCTCATTCCAAACAAACACACACTTTACATATCAGAGGTAAAAGATTTTATTATCCCACGGGTTTTTCCTAAGAAGTAAGAGTCCTACCAGACAAAATATACAAAGCATCTTATGTTTTCTTTCTAGACAACTGCATTCTCATCCTATGAAACAGTGACCACATGAGTTCACCTTAAAGAACTGAGGTTTGTCCTTACAGCTGGGGGGTTGCACAGAGTTAGCATATTCAATGACCAGTTAAATCATGCAGAATCAGAAGGAAGGGGAAAAAGGTCTGTATGCTCACCTGAGTGCAGGCTTAGGTTTCTAGAAATGAAGAGAAACGCAGAGCTTAAATTTACCAGTTTGCAGCACTTCCGTTAAGTGAACCAATTTTCTGACCCACTTCTTCTCATCTTCTTGGCAATTAAAGGTTGGGGCAAACAGCAAGTTATCACTGGAAAAACACAATGCTAGAGAAGTAAACACCCCTCTGGCAGTGGGAAACCTTCCTTACCAACCTGCATGAAGTGCACGTAATTCTTCATTTTACATCAAGCTTAAAGCAGAATGAAACCAGTGGTGTCATCCTCTACTACTTAAAACTCATGTTTATATAAAAAAATAAATTCTCAGCCTCTAAGGATATACTAATTACTATTGCACTGCATGACCATTCTGAGATCCTGTTTTGTTTTCACATAATTAACTCATAGTATTACTACTTAAAAGTTTAAAGTATATCACTTTTTTTTGGTTCTGCTGAGTTAATGATTGTACTTGCATTTACTTTATCCTTCCTCTTCTAAAACAACAAGCTCATTTTAACAGATGGTGAACAAGTCCAGATTTGCTGGAAACCAATTAACAAGAATGTGCCAAGTTGAAACTCACCCCATTCTTTCAAGCCAAAAAACTGCCTGCATTTCAAGAACCTAATTAGTTTTAACTACATTTATGGAAGAGAGGGAAGAATATTTAACTACTCTGCAATTCTTCTGTCTGATGATCAATAGAAATGCAGTTTTGTTCACACAGTTTTTCTGCAGTATATTGATCAGCTGAATCTAGCCTTGTATCAATATCTGTATTACAATGGTGCCTGCAGATAATGTGATATATAGCTGGATTATAGTAATTACTATCAAAACAGCTTTCATCAGAAGAGTTATACAAGAAGACACACTCTGTTCAAAAAAAAGATTCAAAAAACCTGCTTCTCCACTTGCCAGTAACTCCCAGTTCTGCTGCTGACGCTTCGTACGTGGGCATGGCAGCCCATCCACACACAGATGGGATCTCGACAATGCAGGAAGACAGACCTGTGTGAACACAACTCACCCTCTCAAGCACACAGCGTTGGCCAGGACAGACGGGGCTCCACCTGCAGCCACAGCCTATAGATGGCACATCAGTGGGGCTTTGGCACTTTGCATCAAAAGATACCCCTCTATTTACTCAGGCAAACTGACAGCAGATCTGCCCAGGACCCACAGCAGCTGCAACTCTGTGCTGGAGAAAGGGCTACAGAGCCTTGCACTTCACCCTCTGCTTTGTGGCTGGACAGTGGGGACATGCTGTGTCATTTGTGTCAGTCCCAGCCCTCCTCACTGCCCTTGCTCCTGCCAAACCTGAACACCCTTCAGGACACCTTGCATTGCTCAGTGGGTCACACTCAGCCACGTTCAGGAGGAGATGTGGTGACAGGTGAGTGCAGGAGCCAGTCACAAAAACAACACATAGCAATGGCTTTCAATGTGTGAAAATCTGGTGTTCGAGGGGACAGCACACAGCAAGCTGGGACCACCACAGCATGGTTTGGGCAGAAACCTTCCCTCTGCTGAGCTTTCCAAATTGCTTCTGTAGTGTCACAACTATTCTTTTCCTAAGTGCATCTGATTACAGATTTTAGGTCATTTACATCAGTACCAAAGTGGCAATCCTCCCTGTTCGTACACCCCCTGTCCTGGTGCCAAGGCAGCCTCAGAGCACTATTCCAGCCTGAAACTGCTCAGGCAGAAAAAAGTCACCTATTTCCAGTGCTCCTATTTCTCAGCCATCCCTTCTACCCAAATCTGCCCCTAAAAGAGATTCCCATCCTGTGGTGTGCAGAAAAAACTGCATCTACTCCTAGGCTATCTTTGACCACTGTGTAAATTTAAGCCCAGCAGATGTCTCAGGTAGGTAGCAGGGAGAGAAGAGGCCACAGTGGACCCAAGAGGTTAGAGCAGCACAAGCCAAAGGGCAGTATAAAAAGTAGCCAGATTACCATGTCTAAAGAGGGGGCTGAGAGCATGTGTGTGCATGTGTGTGCAAGCAAAGCCACGGAAGGTTACATCTGGAGAGTGGCTTCATGACTTTTGGCAGATAACAGTTTCGACCACAAAAGTGTTTTCAAAGTGACGAATACGATGGCAGTTTCCAGCCTCACGTCGATTGATACCTAGAAGTGATTTAAAGAGAGGAGAGAGGAGATTCAACAGATGATAATCTCTAGGAACTGAAGCAAGGAGGGGAAGGAAAGCAGATGGGATAAAACTGCCAAACACTGAAAGGCAGGAAAAACACAGCAACATTATCTGGTCTTAGCAAGAATAACCATGTTCTCTGGGCCATAGTCCTGTATTAAGAGTTGCCATGGGCTGGAAACAGTTGGTTTCAGCTGACAGCATCTCAGTGTTATACCAGAGACCAGAAAGCCTGAAGAAACCAGCAAAAGCCACAGGTTGGTACAGAGCACAGCCTGAATGCAGCCAAGGAGGGCTTAAAATATAGTCACTTCCCCTCTGGCTGTTTATATCCCTGCAAACACTGACCCTGCTATGGCCTCAGCCCCTATGGAAAGCAAGCAGTACTTCCCCATGCCCTTAAACTGCAGAACCTCAACTCTGGGCAGCTCTGCCAGGCAGCTACTCCACTCTTACAGCAAACCCAGTGGTGCCCTGATGACAACCAGGACTGTGACAGGGCTCAATGAGACCAACAGTCAGTGTTCCAGCAGCTCCTGCACATCAGAGCAGCTCCTGCTGGGAAAGCACCATGAACTATAGCCATGGTGACTTCTGCACTGTGCAGCTTCCCCAGAGATCCAAATCCACACTGACTATAGGTTCATTTTTCAGGTGAGCCTTTACACCAGTATCTAAAACCAAATAAACACAAGTACTGATATTAAGGAGCTTTTTGCAGCAATATTACCATTTGTTTCTAAGATCCATATTGGTGATTTCCATAAAATCATTTTAACACAGTCCAGTGCTCCCTCTTCATAATGTTTTCCATATTATTAGCAATTAATTAAAGGCAATTTGCAGATCTAATCTGCTCCGAATAGCTGCCATGAAGTGGGAACCTCCATTAGGGAAATTTCCCAAATGGTTCCCAACAGCACCACTATTAGTTCAGCCCCAGGAGTCCACATGTAAACGAATTGCTGGCTCCTGCAACCATTCTCCCAATGTTTCTACCAGGCTGACAGGCAAGAGAAACACAGCAGTCAGCACCACCCACAGCAGCGTCATCCCAGATTTGGGTTTAGACAAACTGGATGAGAAACACCTCAAAAGTTTACAGACCTCCTTATTGCCATGAAGAGGTCAGCATGGTTAAACCAGCCAAAATATGATTGTGAGAGGGGGGGAAAACTGAGTGAGGAGAAGGCAAGGCTCTCACGTTTCCGCACGCTCCGCCGCTTCAGCCGGTAGGTCTCCTTGCCGCTGCACAGGCGGTAGATGAAGGAGCCGAGCTGCTCCATGTCACTGATGTGCTCGGTGGCAATCATCTCCTCCTGGATGATGTATGTCTGAGGCAGGTATGTCCCTTTCTGAAATGACACATTTCCCACCAGGATAAAGCACAAACACTGCCACGATCTCCTCATCGGACAGAACTGCTTCGCGCAGAGCGTCAAGGGCAATCAAACTGCAGAAAATTCACTGCTGGAAGGCTCAAACTCCTCTTTACTGAGGCCAGTTAACATGCTTCCCTGTCTGTGTGCAGTGAACTGTCCAGTGCACAGGGCACATAAAACAGATTAGGTCCAAAAATGGAATGTTCATGTAGGGGATGAAGCCAAAGTAGGATCAACCCTGTTATAAACTAACCCAAATTTTAAAGCAGGATGCACAACGTTGAAACTCTGAGAGCACTACAAACCCATCTGGAGAGGGATCAAAGCCCAACCAAATTGTCAGGAACTCCACTGAAATGGGCATTTTCCATTTACTTCAAAGGGCAAAACCCAAAACCACCAGCCTTGCTCAGATTCCAACATTTCTGCCTCCTCCCTGGTCCATTCAGCACAGCCACAATGATGTCCTGCCCTTCCCGCACACAGGAATAGGGAGAGATGGGCCACAGGCACCACATCTAGAGGGAAAGCGAGCTCTCAGCATACTTCCATTGCCACAGGAACATCTGGGACAGCGACGTCTCTGCTGTTGAGGTGGAGGCCACTACGAAGACCAGGGTGATGACTGGGGTGCCTGGTGGGGGGACACAGAAGAAAGCCATGGGGGGATGGAAAAATGGGGTACCTGGGAGCACCCCAGGGACAGAGGCCACCTCTTTCAGCACTAGAGACTCTCTGCACACTGATTCCCAGGTTCTCAGGGCATTTTGCATCTCTGGGCATCACTGTGGCAACAAACAGTTGCGTTACCAGTGCTGCTTGGGCTGGGGGGCACTTGGGAGCAGACTAGACGGTAAGTAGGCCACGAAGCAAAGACTCACTTCTGGTCCCTTGTGCTTAAGAAAGTCAAAGAAATAAAAGAATTGTCAGACCTGAGGCCAATATAAGTATAAGCAAGATGAGAAACAAGGAACAGCAGCACCATTTCAAATACAAACTCTTCAGTTTCCACCTAAGGAGGGGTTATTTCCACAGAGACGTACCTGGAAACACACTATCTGAACCTGGTGTTGTGCTGCTGGGCTGGCACAGCCTAGTGGATCGATAAAGCTGTCCCCTAACACTGCAGGATTAGACTATTAGTGGAAGTTTATACTACACTAACACAACAGTTCTGCAAGAAATTCAATTATTGATTCTCGGGGGGAGGAGGCAGGAGAGGCCATGCGATACGTGCAGTTACTGGCATGAGCTGTCATGAAACAGCCAGGGCTGGGGTACAGGATTTGCCATATCCATGACCCAGCAAGAGGGCTTAGAGAGACAGACACATGCACACGATCCATTTTCTTCATTGTTTTGGATTGAAATAGCTGTGGCAGGTGAGGTGGGAATCATCACTTCCCCTTGTGCAACAAGGACGACACCTTCAGTTTCCTGCCAAGAATTTTAAGAAAGCTAAAGCTCTGAGCATCCTGTGTTCTGCAAAGGGTATGCATCATCCATCATTTAACTGGGTCACCTCCAACTTCCTGCTGCTGCACAGGGGGAGCATCCCTCCATCCTTTTATCTCAGACACTGATCAGCCCTGTTCACTGAACTGTCACACCTGTACAGAATAAAGCCTGCAAGAAGCAGCAGAGCTGCCATTTACAGGCATAAAATCAGACAGAAGAGGCCTGGTAATGCATACATTAGGGTCTGAGTGAGGGCTGGCACAGCTATTCCCATACACAGCAGGGACTGCAGAGCAGGCACAGGGCATATGGCAGGCACACTGCAAAGGGGCACCCTGGCATGAGGCTGCCCAGGGAGGAAAGGGCAGAGGACAGGCACCGACCCCCTGTGCTGCCCCAGTCTGCTGGAGGAAACTACCCGTATTATTTCTGGACTGAGGTTTGGCCCTAGACACAGGACTGCAGTACTGAAAAGCTCCAAAACTAAAGTTTCATCTGAAAGTAGTCTTATTCATTAGGGACTTGACTGGATTCAGAGATGCAGAGAAAGCTAAAGTCTCCAAGTCCAAGGACCAACACAGCTCATCCAGCGTCCAAACAGGAGCACTTCTGAGCAGCAGGGCAAGTCATAAAGGTCATAAAGGGCCCTGCAGCAGGAGGGAATTGGACCTCTCTGCAAGGCCCCACCTGTGGCCATGAAGATCACAGGCTTACAGGATGATTTAGCTGGGTAGGGACCTGAGGGCTTTATCCCATCTGGTCCTGAAAACCTTCAAGGACTTCAAGGAGGCAGCATAACCTCCCTGGGCAACCTGTTCTACTACTTCACTGTCCTCATGGTGAAAAATGTTTTCTAAGCTCAACACCAACCTAAACACTTTAAAACAATGTCTCTAAGGTGCATGTTAAAACCTCCACAGACAGACTGGATACCTGCCAATATCAATAATCAGGAAGTTATTTAAACCCACATTTTATTTGTTATCCTCTTTTTAAATTCAATGATCATGCATCATTTTCATTGACTGTGAGTTTATATCTGTTATTTTAGGACGTGAGCAGCATTCCCAATCTCTTGGGGTTTTTCCTGTCATCTTGTGTAATCCTGCCTTTTCCACTTCCCTCTGCCCCAGGGATTGGTCACCTGCCACGGTCAGAAGCTGTGACAGGTTTGGAGTGAGCTGTCGGTAAATGTGTGTTGTACCCCAGCGGGGTTTCCAGTACATTTGCCAGATGGTCACAGTGCATGAAACTGAGGACTGCTAGGAAACAAACTGGGAGCTTGACAAGGACTGGAGATCAGGCATCTCTCCAGGCATTTGTTTGTCTCTGAGCTTAACCCCTCCGGAGTTCATTACACCGCATATAGCAGCAAGTGAGCAAAGGGAATTTAAGAAAGAGTAACAGTTCCATTTGGTTTCTTTCCCTTTCTTTTAAACAGACCCTCACAGAATGGATAAAAGACCCAGGCTCAGTGCCTCGCTTTACCTGCAGGAAGACTGAAACATTTATGTACCTTCTACACTCTGAAAAATCCTGTGCTTTCTTCCTGCTGTTAAGATTAAGGAGTACTCCATTTTAAGACAGCTGCTTTCAGTCACTGCAATGGCAGCATAGGCTTATGAACTGAACAAAACCACTGGTACTAAACCCACTTAGTGCTGGTTGTGAGCACAGCTGCATGAGCCCACATCTGGTGCTTCAGCACAGCAGAGAGAGCAGCACAGAGTCCCCCCCAAAAGGGGTGAAAGCTGACGGCCTGTTACTCCCCAAAGGACAGAGATCTGCAATTGGCAAACCGCAGTGGTAACCATGGCAAAGAGTGACAGGAGGAAATTTTTTCTTTTTTTCCCTTGATTTCTACAATCAGTGAACACCACAGAGAAGGAATCTACAGCTTCTCTGTGTCTCCCCGGTCAGGCTGATCACCGTGCCAGCGTTACTGTGCTGTCTGCAAAATCAGTATTTCAGCTAAACGTGCTGAAGCCTTCACTCTATGTGCAGACTCAGTTCTGTCAGGGCCAAGGCTAACTTCCTCAGATACAGCAGTTTTGATTTCCCAGGAGCTTCCAGCTGGCACCCACGAGCCAACTCAAGGAAAGCATGCATAACAAGCAGGACTGCAGCTGTACCTTCACGTTGACCAGCAGCTCCCACAGGTTGCGAGGAGGCATCACGATCGTGGTGTTCAGCTCGATGACGTAGCATTTATCCAGCGTTATGTCATGGTAAGCTGTCAGCCCCTGCGTTCCAAGCACAGAAGTTAAGGAATTGAGCCCTTTGCAATGAAATGTGACTGTGAAAATGGGTGAAAAGAGGGAATTCGGGGAAGGCAGGAAACTGCTTTAAACAAACCTGTCTAAGGACCTCCCTACCAAGCAAGTCAAACAGGTTGGAAAAACACAGAGAGGGCCTTGGGTAGGAGGGCAGTTCATTAATAAGAAAACCATATACCTGTGTGACAACAGTGACAGCACTAGTCCACGACCACAGTGCTGGTGTACCCAGCTCAGCCCCATGCTATGCCCCAAAGGGCCCCAAGAGCTCCTTACTCTCTGGAAATCATGGATGATATCCGCAGGGTCACTCCCTCCAAACTGGGGCACTGGGACATTGATTTGCTCGTAGTTGTCCTCAATGTAAATCTTGACGTCTTCGTGCAGTTCCAGCTGCCCTTTGAACGGTGAGTACAGCGAGTCTTCGTAGAGGACACCGCAGTGGAACACGCTCTCACGGGGCAGCTGTGGGGACAAGACCCAGGCAGGGGTACAACACTGCCACATCCCACACCCAGATGCAGCAAACACGGGAAGAAACGCATCCCTTCTGGGTAAAACACTCCGGGTAAAACAGATGCTTGAAGGTATTCCAAGATCAGCCTTTTTACCAGAAAATGTCCTTGATCAGGACAGTGCAAAACACCCTTGTGACATGACCACGTCTCACTTCATGCTAGCCAGGTCCAAAAGGAATAAAGAATTGCCTCTGGGATTTCACAAGGAGTAATTCAGAAAGGCAAACTGACAGCCTGCAGGTTCTGAAATTTCATAAAGAGATTGTTCATGTCCCTCCATAGCCATGGCTTCCAGTAACTGCATTTTTTTACAGAAGGCATAAAAGGCTGGAAGGGAGCAGAGCATAATTTCTAAAGGCACTTGTAGCTTGGATGTGGCAAACGCAGCAAAACAAAGTGGCTTTGCCTCACAGCAAAACAGGAGCTGCTGCTCTCTGAGCAACCTGGTCTACTGAAACGTGTTCCTGCCCATGACAGTGCAGTTGGAACTAGATGATCTTTAAGGTTCCTTCCAACCCAAACCATTCTATGATTCTCCAGAAGCACAAGGTATGGGCAAGAAAGCTAATGCAGGGTGAGTGATCAAGGTAGAACATGAGGATCACAGGGACAACAGCAGCCATGAGAGACTGAGACATGAAGGCCTTGTTGCCTTGGTCTCCAAAGCATCTCTGACCATGTTGAATGGGCTTTCCCCTTGTGACTGGACAAAAGCTGCCACTTGGTATCCCAGACAGGCAGTTGGGGTGACAGCAGGTGGCCCCAAGTGGACTGGTGGGCATCCCTCAGAGCCATGCAGCATGGCCCAAGGAGGGTTATTGACTGGGGGATGGACTGAGTGCTGTCTATAACTGGGCTGATAACTTTCCCTCAGGGCCAGAGCTTCTTCTCATAAGGAGGTGGCCCCACCAGAAGCCCTCCAATAGGGTGTGATCACAGTGACACAGCAGTGTGTGCCAGGACAGAGCAGCCCTACAGCTGCCACAGGGCTTCCAGATCAGGTATAAATAGGAACAGGCAATAAAGCGCTGATGAGTCTTGAGACAAAGACTGCAAATTAATTTGACAGCAAGGAAATTTATGGAGAAAGGAGTATATAAAAAGACTACATTGTTGAGAGGATAAATGCTGGCTACAGAGATGAAGGCAGCAGTGGTCCTGGGAGAACTCATTCACTAACAGCCACTCCACAGCAGAACAAGGGCTTCAGTGCAAATCAGTGCTTTGGGGTTTCTTGGCTATGCTCGCAGCAAGCCACAGCTCAGCAGTTTCCTCCCTAAAAAGCAGCTCTGCCCTGTCTCATTCCCTCTATTCTGACCCACCACAATGTTGCCAGCCCAGTGCCTCAACCAAGCCAGGCTTTGCAAAGACTACGGGGTAGAAAAGGTGCTGAATTTAATGGAGGTTGAGTGCTCATGTTCTGTACCATTTCCCACTTACTTTTTACTTCTCTGCTTGTTTTATTAATAGCAGCACCTATTTTTGTTACACCTACAGAGTTTTGCTGTGCTAAAGCCTACAGAGCCTACTGCAAAAAGCTGTTCCTTTGCCTGTACTCTCCCCTTGCTCTCTCCAGGCTTGCTCTCCTCTCACAACAAGCCGTGCTTTCAGATCGCCTGCCCCTGACAGCAGTGACTAGGTTTAAAAGGTAGAACTGGTAGGCATAGTTTTATGGAGTTAAAAAACAAAGGGGGCAAAACAAAGCCAAAAGGGAGGGGAAGAAGAGGATTTTTGGAATTTTTCAGACTGCCTTTCCCGGCAGTGGGGATGAAGGTGAGCCTGAGCCTACCACTCTAGAAATGTCTTGTCTGTGCAAGACAAAAAAACTCAGCACCACGTCTTCCAAAGGCTGGAGCAGCTCGTCTGATGAGCCAAAAGCCCTTCCCAAATCTCTCCTACCTGGGTGATGAAGAAGTATCTGTACACGTACATCGACGCAAAGACCAGCCCCAGTAGCAGCACGAGGAGGCCCATGGTCAGGTAACACACCCCGCTGAGCGATGACCTCCGGCCCTGCACGGCTGGAGCCGGCTCCTCCTGCCAGGAAAAACCACAGCACTGTCACCTGCTGCTGCAAGGGGGCAGAAAACCAACTGTCTTTAATGCAAAGGCCACACGTGGGTTTGTGGCGTGCAATGAAGAAAGGCAGTGTCTGGCAAAACAGCTTCACATCTGGCAACAGCAAAACACTTGTGTATTTTGCTGTCCCCCCCCCGCACTCCAGGTATATATATCTATATATATATCTATATATAAACATATCTGTGTGAGAACATACACACATACACGTATACTCTGCTCCCCACTGACTGCTCAGAACAAAGCCAAGCTTTGTTTCAGTGGGCGATAAAGACTAACAAAACAAAACAAAAGAAAATCGGGAACTAAGAGTTCCTGGCTACTGAATGTAATAGCATTTATGTATTTATACTCAAAAATTTTTGTTGAAATGCTGCCACTTTTGGCAGAATTTCTCAGTGGAAATTTTTGGGGTGGAAGTTATTGGTCCCGGAGAGGTACCTCCTGGCCCTGCTGGGGTGAGCCGACACAACTAGATGTGCTGATGTCAACTTCATTTTCGAGCACATTCCAGCACACCTTCCAGGAACATGGACAAAACATCAAAATAAAACATATCTGTCCTTTATAGAGTGCAGCCCAATCCATACAGACAGTAGCCAGCTCACCTTGTTACAGCCCTGAAAAAGGAGGGCCTTGCAAAGGCAGGGTTACTTCCTGGGAGACCACTCACCCCAACCTATGATGCTCTTGTTTTTACTACCAAAATAACCCTTCAAAATGTTAAGTAGCAGGATGTAAGGCCTTTCAGAAGCAGATGAAAGAAGCTGGTTCAGAGATGCCCCAGTTTCCACACAGAAAGCTGCCCTCAGCTGAGCAGGCAGGAAGGGGAGAGAGGCACCAGAGAGGGCTCTTGCAGATTAACTCCCTCTGTGCAGTTCACAGACATGTCTGATTGGAAAGACACTCTCTCCATGGCTAGTCAGAGACTGGTATGAACAGGAGGAACAGTGAACAACAGATTTAACAGTGAGCAACAGTCTCTCATTTCTAAGATCCACCACTTCTTAAAGGAGGAGATGCTTCTCCAGGGTACCATGGCCAAAACCCTGTGGGTGGTGCAGGTGCTGAAGCCCCAAGGGGAGATGTCCCTGGGTCCCTGCCACCCTCTGGTGGCATCAGACCAGCTCTGCCCAGCAGAGCTGGCAGCAAACACCTTTTTCCCCTTTCCCTATCTTGGAGCAGCCCTTGTGAGAACAGCAGTTCAGTCCCAGCCTTGGAGGCATCATTCCTGCCCCAAAACCAGGTCACACCAGCACCACTGAGGCTCTCATGGGGACCCTGCCAGGTAGGGATTCCCTCCCTCCCCTGCCTCCATCAAGGCATAAAACAGGGGCAGAGTTAGGATCCTGGAGCCCCTCTGCTACCTGCTCCACTCCCAGTCAGCATGGATGGCTCCAGATAGACTTTTTTTCCCCTAGTCACATTCAGACTGGTAACTGCAAAGACCAAATTGCTTTGAGGTAGCTACAACTCCAGCACACCTCCAGAAGAAATTAATCTGTCTTTATTTCTCCTTCATCCCACCCGCTGAAAGACCCACATCACTTCTGCTCACTGCCAGCTCCCTACACTGAAGAACCAATGTAATTAGTTTGCTGCTGCTCCTTCAGCAAATAAAGGGATGAGCAAGCTGAAAAATATCATATTTTAAGTTTACTTCCAATCTTTCCCTTTCTCTCCTTCAGCAGACAAGGGGCAGCAACTGTGACAAGCCACAAAGAACAGAATAAAAGAAACAAAAAAAATCACATTACTAGAGGAAGCTTAAAGGCTCTCTGACATGAACTGCTAGGACACAGAAGTCATGCTAGATGTCAAGTGTTTCACAAAAACAGCTCTCCTAGACACTTGTCATCAGAGAAAGAGTGCAGACAGTGAGGGTGAAGAGGAACGAGATCTCCTGCTACTGACACTGAAGCAAGGCTGAGAAAATGTTTAATGTCTGCAAGTGAACCATATCCAAAAGGTGCCAGGTTGTTGTGATCACTGGCTCACTGCTCCCTTCCTCAGTGAGCTGCAAGTGCTAACTCCATGGAGGGCTTGGAGAGAAGGTTCATGAGGGCACGGCAACTCAAAGGGGAAAAAAATACTCCCACTAAAAGGAAAAGCTGTGTTTGAGGAATGGTAGGGAGGGGGAGAATAAGCCTTCCATGATTTATTATTTGGTAGAGCAGCTCTTTGTTCTTTGCACAACCAAAGACACAGAGACATCCCTTCTCTCACTGCCAAAGGAGATGAGTTCTGTCTGCTCCATACAAAACATTTCTGGCTTTAGGAAAAATGCCCGAGCTTTGCGTTTTGGGAGAAGGTGGGAGAAGCAAAGCAGAGTTTTGCCCTGGGAGAAGCTACTAAACACTCGGGGGAAAAAAAATCTCAAACAAAAATTCAAATTCTGAGGGAGGAAAGAAAAAAATCAACGGCAAGCGTTCTGATGGAGCAGAAATTAAGGCAGTGAGGTTAAAAATATTGCCAGCCAGGCCAAGAGGAACAGTTAACCACAGTCCTGCAAAATCCTGCACAAAAATCATCTGGAAAACCCTCACTAAAGTATGCATCTCCATCCCCCAGCCCAGTAGATGAAAAGGCCACCAGCCTTTGTCAATACAAGTAAATTACAATTTAAAAGCAGCTATGTTAGTCTGTGCCTCTGCTCCAGGCTGGAGGCGTCCTCAGTGCTGACAGCCAGCGCACAACCTGCTTTAACAGCACTTCACCCAGGATAACAAATCTCCACCAGGCTGGAAAAATCCAAGAAGCTTCTTCCACAGGCTGCTGCCCTGCTCATGCCACAACACACCTCCTTCCCAAGGGATCGCTGCTCCCTGCAGTGGAAATGTGGGTATTTTACAAAACAGGAAATCCATCACAGCTGATTTCCATCTGTTTTTGCTGTAGGAATGCCTGGCTTCCCGGCAAGGGAGCAGTTTTTTCCCCTAGGCCAACCTTATCGTAAAGAGAACCAGGTGGTCCCAGCAGCAAGCTGCAGGAATGTCATCTCTGGCAGAAAGACCCCCAGGACTAGCCAGCAAACCAAACCCTGCACCACAGTCGTGCCACACGGCAGATTTGGAGGATCTGGCAGCAGTGACAGACTCCATGAATTCTGGTGGTGGGGAAAAACAGTCAGATTTGGAGCAGAGTTTTCCTGAAGAGCAGATCAAAATACTAACACAAAGAAACGCTGTATGTTCACCAGACGTTTAACAATATTCCAGAATAATTCATTAACCAGACACACTGCTTGCAACAAACCATTCTACTAATTTTCTGCCTTCATCAAGGCTGGGGTTTTTTTGGTCAAGAGGAATGGGAAAGGCTGAGGTCAAAACCATCCCTGGGCAGAGGCAGGGACAAGTATTTCAGTTGG
The DNA here is from genome assembly GCF_009829145.1 of Chiroxiphia lanceolata. NCBI lineage: Eukaryota > Metazoa > Chordata > Aves > Passeriformes > Pipridae > Chiroxiphia > Chiroxiphia lanceolata. The sequence goes on along the minus strand of NC_045646.1, from coordinate 20,922,135 downwards.
GCAAATGGGCTTTCCTCTTTTCATAGTTTGAAACACAACATTGCAACAGATGGGCATTTTTTACACAAAAATCAACATTAGACCCTCCCTCCCCTCTCTGGGCTGTGCAGAAGACAAACATTCATTTGCTTCTCCATGAATAAGCAGCTGGAAAAGCAACAGCAGTGGCACAATGTCCACAGACCTGACACTAGAGATGCGTACATGGGGAGGATGCACAGCTCTGCAGAGTAACCCACTCTTCACTTCAGAGAAGGAAAATGCTGCCACTCCATGCAATGAATCCTTTCTTTGCTCCCTTTTTCTTGGCACCACCGCATGCTTCACTGATGGCACAGGCAGTGGAAGTTGCCACTTTGCTGACCCTACAGAAAGGGCTGGGCCAGCTCCCTTTCCAGTGGAGAAACTGGAAGAGGTAGAGGGCAGAGCACCTTCCTCTGTGCAACCAGCTCGCTCTTCCTCCACATAGGCAATGGGGGAAAGCACCCACCTCTCAAGGATGTGGGTCCACATCTTGGTTTTTTGCCACGCATTGTCCTGCTAATACTTCATCCCACTGGGAAGAGACAGAGGCAGCTGCACACAGATGCCTGAGCAACCAGACACGCTGACTTGGCTCCAGTTTGCAGGCATGATTGCGTTCAGATACTCAACTCCGTGCCCGGCAGCAGACAGGATACAGGAGTATAAAAAGGAATTCCTTCCCCTGGATAAAACAGGCTCTTCACCATGACTCAGTGCCCTGCCGCCTTGCAGGGAGAGAGCACAGGTAGCAGATACCCAGATGGCAGAGTGATGATACAGATCATTTGGTAGAAAAGGCTTGAAAGTAGCCTGAGGGGGGAAAAAGTACTAATTCAGTCTTTGCAGATTTTCTTCAGAATTTCAGGTCTTTCTCAGGACATGATGAAAATGTCCGGTGTCCTGTCACCCCTATTTGGCACTGAATTGCTATGGAACATCTCTCCTACAAGGGGGTGGGGGACAGAAACCTGACTGTGCTATACAGGCACAATGTCTGGTCAAGGTAAGGAAATCAAGTTCAAAGGGCCCAGGAGTGAGCAGAGAAGGGAAACCACCAAGAGCTGCCAGGCACTGCTGAGGGCACCTCCTGCCGAGCAACCCTCCCGGCCTCATGGCACCGAGCCTTTGACACACACCACCAGCAGGAGCTGGTGGCAGAACCATACCCGGGAAGGTGTGGCCTTTGATATTGTTATTCGTACAGCAGAAGGCTGTAAAATAGAAATGTCACTCTATTGCTCCTTTATCACCCTTGCTGAAGAAAACAGAAGTGAGAAAATTAGAGGTGTCATGTCATGCCTTGATGCCTCCCAAGTCACACCCCACCTCAGCAGAGATGGACTCAGCTCTTGGCCTTTTTCTGCTTCTTCAGCTTTGGAAACAGCTCCGAGTCCTCCACACACCATTTTTCCCGCATTTCTGAAAAACACAGGTTTGAAATCTTTCATTTTAGGTGTCGCAGGGCCTGACAAACAGGGACAAGTGCCTTAAATATAAACCCCCAACACGAAAAGAAGCATGGGGTGACTAAAAATAGTAGATGTGATTTGGATGACTGACAAATGAGAAAGGCAATGCAGAGCAATGCGATGCAAAGGGATGTGGTTTGGAGAGGATGCTCTCTGAAAGGCAGCAAAGTATGTCATCCCTCTCTGGGACGTGTCTGGTTTCAAGGAAGCAGCAGCCTGAGCTCTCAATGTTAGATGTACTGACATAACTAGAGACACTGCCACGGCTCCCTCAAAGGATGCAGGCTCAAAACTTAAGATATTCACATCAGAAAATCTAACTTAACATGCTGTTTTTCTCATTTCTGGTAACCAAAGGCCAATATGAACTCTGGTAAAAGAAAAAAAATCAGTTCAAGGTTTGTAACTCCAGCACATTAAGTCCCATATTCACAGCAAAATCAGTTACCGCTTCACAAAATGTAAGGACTTGCAATAATGGTACCTCCACTGACTTCAAGCGGAAAAACCCCACAGCCAACTGCAGTGCTGCCACAGTTGGTGTAAGCTGGAATGCACTGACCTCTCCTCCCATGCACTGGCTTGGCTTGGAGTGTCACCTCTTGGGAAAGCAACTCCTGTCTCTGCACCAACACAGACTGCTCTTCCGGCACACAAAGCAAAGCCTTCTCATCCACCTACTCCACAGCAGCATCCCTACTACCTGCAGTGCTTACTGCCACTACTCTGCTCCATAAAAAGCACTGGAGACGTTGGTGGGATAAATCGTAGGGTGAAGAAATCCAGAAACAAGTACTCCCATACTTAGGAGTTCAGACACATGGGGGCTCAGTGGTGAAGAGTCCTCAGGGATGGCCAGAGCAATCTGGGATGGCCAGCCAGGGTTCCAGACTGGAGCCCTTGCCAAGCGATCACTCTGGAGATGGAAAGTGAGGGACTACACACAGGGAAAAGGCAGATGAAGGATGAGGGAAATGAATAGAGAGAGAGAAAGCATGACAGCAAAGGCAGTTCATCCTGGCATCCACCAAAGCACCTCCAACGCTCCAAAAAAGGTTCTTTTGCCGGATGAACAAAAAGTGAGTCCTGTCCTCAAGAGCAGCTATGCTTGGAGAGAAGAGAGGGAGCAAAATGAGGAGAAATACCAGGTGACACCAGGAAGGAAGGAGTGCCTGTGCCAATGCCCTGGCAGAGCCACAGGGGTCAATGCTCTGCACTAGCAAAGAGAGGCCTCTGAAGGATCCCATACCTGGAAGAAAGAGTCCTTCCAGGTTGAAGAGCATTTCTGGTGCTCTAGGTCAGAAAAGGAAACAACGTGTTCATGCGTGGACAGAGAGAAATACACACACACACATATATATATGGCACACAGTTTCCAAGGCAACCAAAGTCCCTGCATACAGTATTTGAGCAGTGCCTGTGCAGGTCTTCCACGGAGAATACAACTCATGGCTTTTGGACTCAAAAGATGCCTGGAAGCAAAAAAAAACCTAAACCAAACCTGTAATTAAGAGACTACCACAGCCAAAGGCAAAAAGGTTGCAATAAATGAATCTAATCACACCCTTAAATGACACCGTAGCACATGACTACCAACAAAGCCACCTGCCTCAGGAGTCACTTTGCAGCGCTGGAAATTAGAATATCAAAACCAACCACTGGCTAATTAAACCCCCCAGCTTTGTTGCTATATGACAAAGACAGCAGGGTGTTAAAAACGCAGCCTAGCATGTGGGACCTAAGCACTCAGCAATCATATTCTCCTTCTCCCTCGTCAGCAAGAGAGATATAAATGCCCCTCTCTTCTCCTTTTTCCATCCCTTTCTGGAACTAAGGGGCTCCTCCTCCCTCTTTGCACAGGGGTGAGGAATTCATTTCCATACATTTTTTTTATTTTTTTTTTTTGGCAGAGGCACAACAACTTCCAGTTGGAATGATTCCAGTCTCCCTCTCCTCTTTCCCAGGAGTAAAGCCATTTAGACCATTCGCAGAGCCAACAAAGCCCCTTGTAAAAATAAGGCTATTCTTACCAGGCACATGGCTAAAGCCCTGAGTGTCACACTGAACAGACAGGCAGGTAGAAAGAAAATAAACAGCTGTTATGAAGTGGCAAATAAACATCCCAACCTGGGCATTTAACAGCCTGACTGCCAAAATACAGAGTCTGATAAACATGGCCTGATTTCCAGAAATCCAATACCACTCACTGTGACGATGGGGAAAATCAGTCCCTGCCACAGAACAGCTCCAACACCACAGCTAAAGGCTCTGGAGCACCTGGGAAGAGGGAAGGAGCAAGCACAGCCATGTGAAGGCCAGGGTTGTTTGGGGGTTTTCTTTGCACCCCTGAAGTGGGAGGTGACATTAAAATAACAGGAATTTTCTCTAGGAGAAGAACGGAGGTTAAGCTTTGGCACTGAGTCTCAAAACCATTAAAGACAAAAGGCAGCTCAAGCAAGAGCAGAGCAGAGTGGCTGCTCTGTGAACAGGGGAAGCTCTTAAATCGAGAGGCTGGCAAAGTTAAAGAGAGACTGGATTCAAAGGTAAAGACATATTCAGGTGGGCAGATACCTGCCTCCTTAAAAGACCTTTAACAAATGCCAAAAATATTGAGGAACACTGAGGTAAGGAAATGCCAACAGTTTTCAGGTTTTTTCCTGGTGCAGCTAAGTCTTCCTTCTCCTCCCAGGTGAAGGGCAGAGAAGCTGCTACAAAAACCAGTCTTGCTTCCACCTTCATGCAGGGCCTGGGAAGAAGCAGCCCCACTAAAGGGACGAGCTGTCCCATGGCATGACAGTGGGACATACTACCCATTTTCCCAGACTAAAACCGTAAAATTGCTTCAACATTAAACAAACCCACGTTCCAACCTGTAAATGCCAGCCAGGGAGCCCTGGGCACAAGCCAAGAGAGCTGGAGGCTGATTTTGCAAGATATGCAAAGGACTGGGTGCTGTCTCAATGCATTTGAAAGCAGAAAACGTGACAAGGAAAAGACACATCAAAAGATTTCATACGATTTCACCTGCAGTTTTTCAATATTAGTAATGGCTTTGGATGAAGCACCAGAGCAGAGCAACAGCTGGGCACAGGACTCCCTTGAACGCCACCACTGTGCTCTAACCACTGCTTCCCCCAAGGAGCTCCATGTCTGGAAGGTTTTTGGGGTGCAAAAAAAAATTACAGCACCCACTTCTGAGCTTCTACAGTCAGTCAGGCAGAGATGGTCAAATTAGCCACGTTGGGTCCTACCAAGAGCAAGCCAAGTACTGCTGATGTGGCTGTGGCCAGTTAAGCCATCACTGTCCCACTGCACTCTTCCTCTAGATGTGACTGATTCCCAAAAGGCTGTTAGAAAGGAGGGCACAGCCATGCCCAAGATGCTTATGAGCTGGAACAGCCAAGGTATTGCCTTCCTCTGGTTCTTCAGACAAGAGAGGGAATCACAGCTGCAAATCTGTACTGTTCACCCTGAGCAGAGGGATCAGAGTCCAGAGTTTCCTGGAGTGCAAGCTGAATCATCTTAACAAGGGATCACATTTCAGGTTACAGCATTTTCCTCTTCCCTGAAAATCAGGACTTATACAGTGTCACACCATAAAACGAAGTCTCTGCTCCCTTTCAGAACACTGACAGTGATTATCTCTCCCAGCAACAGTGTAGGAAAACTCTGACAGTCAATCCTACGCTTAAAAATTCACCACAAAGAAATAGTGTCTAGTTGAACAACAGCAACAGAGAGGAGGCAAATTTACCCTTCTCTTTGTTGTTCAAACTGACTTCAAAGGTAGGGCATCAAGTGCAGAGATGAGTCAAAAAACCCAACACCCTCACATTGTCCTCCTTCAAATGGCAACACTGGCATTAAAAAATCCAAAACATGCCTAGGCTCCCACACACCACTTGGGAAGAAAATACCTGTCCAGAAGTGAAAATGCCTGTTCCATCTCCTCTAAACCTGTTAATGAGCAAAGATTTGGTAGCACAAACACCTCATCCTCCCTAGATGCTCCATCTCTCCAGACCTGGCCAGAGCGCTAAGCTGCTCTGAGCAGCCTCACACACCTGCCAGGCCACCTCTCCCCAGACAGCCAGCGAGCAGCAAGGTGCAACAACAGGGTGAAACCAGAACTGTCTTATCACTGCACAGCACAGGGCTCCTGCCAGTTGGGCATGGCAAGCTCCCTCCTACAGATGGGACACGTGCAGTGTATGCAGCAAAGCTTATGTCTTGTACTTGCTTTTGGTTCATCGGTACCCTTTGGAACACTGCTTTTTAAAGGTATTTCTTGGTTTTCTCTGTTTTGCCAAAACAAAAAAAAACAACAATGTTGTGCCAAAAGCGGGTAAACACAACAAGTTCTTCCCATGTAAAGAGCACCTCCATGCAAAGCTGCACTGGCTTTGGCTCTCCCCCAGCTTTGGAAGAACACTCACCTCTAGACAGACATTACAAGTTTCTCCATCTCCAGCTCTTCAGTCTACATCTTTCTGGTGAAAGACAGCTCCATGTTTCAAAATTCAATTGCATTTATAACATTTCTGCTCAGAATAGACATTCTCTGTCCCAATCCCTCTGCCAGTTTTAGTCAGATCCTTTGTCATGCTCAGCTGGAATATCAAATATTCATGTCCAGAGTCTGTTAAGATACTCAAGTTTAGTATTTCATTAGAGCAGATCCAGAGATATTTTTTTTTCCTTTTCCCTCTGCTTCCAAGGCATCCCCAAACCATAGAGAACCAAGAACCAATGACAATGCTTCTTTTTAAGCTGACGACTCCATAAAGGACACAAAAAGAAGTCATCACTTCAGCCCACATGGATACAGGAAGGTTGGGCAAAGGCCAGGAATACCTTATGTTACAGGAGGCTGCTTCTTCAAATTAAGATCTGCCATATTCAGACCCTTAAATCAAGCCCTTAACATTGTGAGAACACCCACAGCTCAAGCACATCAAGCCTGGACTCAAGCCTGCAAACATGTCAATGAGCTTAATCCATCCACATCGCTGCCAGCTGGTTTTTCTCCTTCTCTCTGAATTTACAGCTTGCTTTGTGAAAATCCCCGTTTAAAAGACTTTTTCTCACATCCCCTTCCCTTGCCATGTGTCTTCCACCTCACAGCATCCTGCAAGAAAGTCGCTCACAAAACCCAGCACTGTATTGGCACGACAGCTTCCACAAGCTGGTGTGACTCTGCTTCACGTGCCCAGCAAGAGCCACTGCTCCCCCACCTGCCACTTGGAATGGAATCCAGCTCTGGAGCATCACTGTTCAAGATGCACTGGTACCCCTGGAAGGCCAGCAGTGGCACTGCTGCTTGCCCTGCCTCAATCTGCTGCCACCAGGAAGCACTCATCCTCCTGGGCTTGCTCAGGCAGGTGCAAAGCAGTCCCAGCTCACTGTACTCACCAGAGCATTGGGAAAGGCAGGGGAGCAGGGACACAGCAACAGCCCCAGCATCAAGACACCCTATCTCTGCTAAGAGCTCCACATCCACAGCAGACCTGCTCCTTGCTGGGGAGTTTTGCAGTGGCAGTCACAGCGAAGAGACGTTCCTGGGCACCAGAGGGAAAATGCTCCCCATGAATTTCAGGGCTTTCTCCTGCTATTTGTACTAAACAGGGCAACCTCACTCAGTGTGGGAGCTGCTGCTGCAGCCCTGGGCTGGCAGCAAAGAGGAGGCTGGGGCAACTCAGCCATCAGCCCCCCAAGGGAGGGAGGGTGGCCCTGCAACCAGGAGGCTGAGACCCCCACCAGGCAATCATCCTGAGGTGCAGCCTACAAAGAGACCACACACAGAGAGAGAAAGGTTGGATGGATCCAGTGCCAGGCAGCAAGAAGATCCTTGTGGGAAACTTTTCCATACAACCAAGAAGGGTGTGATCCAAAGACCACTGAGTCTTGTCAAGTCTTTGGGAATGTGTGGATGGGATGAAAGGCACAAACCCAAAGCCTGGTATTACTGCAACCAACCAAGAGCGGAACATCAGTCACACCCAGCAGACACCACTGTGTGCCTATGAGCCACTGCCAAGGTGTTCCCAGCAGGCTTGCCAGGCCTGTGGGTATGGAAGGAGCTCTCCCAGTCTCCTGTTTCACCTGTAAAGCCCTTCTCTCCCAGCAGCCAGACCTGAGCCACGGGCTGAGCAGACACTGTCCTGCCCTCGACGTTCATCCTGCTGGAAAGCTGGAGACAAACGCGGCTGCACGTGCTGTCTCAGCACAGCCCTTCCCAGAGGCAGGACAACAGGGTTTGCTCCCTACTTTCCCTCCCCAAAGGTTTCTGGGTCACACAGATTCCCACTGACTGTGAACCATCCTGGTGCTGCATCATTGGATAAGGTCTGATCCACCCTGGGCCGGTAGCACAGAGTGCTGGGCAGAGCCCGCAGTCAGTGTCTGCTGAGCACCCAGTGAGAGGGAGGAGAGGCACCTCCTCCCTCCAACACTTACCATTTACACCTGGTGAAGCAGCAGATTTTAATGAAACCCCTTCTCCTCTGGCTCTTGCACTGTCTCTGCTGAATAACTTGCTAGTGCTAGAGGGGTTCACAAGAAATCAGCCAAAAAAAAAACAACAAACCCAACCCAAATTCTGACTGGAGAGGCTCCAGCCATCAGTTTGACTTGGTTCCTGTGGATTTCAACATCCATCACAATTGCAAGGACCATACTTCCCAGAGCAGTTAAAGATACAGGGTATGTATTTATTTCCGTTTCAGATTGTAAATCTGGAGTTCAATTAAAACTCACTGAATACTACTTTGCATCTGAAAAAACAATTTTCCAATGAACACAACAAGTTATTTTACTGGCTACATAACCTCAAACTGCCTTCTGCTCAAGGCTGCTACATCCCTGCAGCTCTACTAATGACAAGAAGACTGTTTCTTTTATAAGCCCTTAAAATGTTGCAACAGCTTCAAAATTATGTAGATTTTTATGACAAGAGCTTAAATTGTATATTCTTCGCAATTCAAACTGAGCTGCACAGGGGAGAAACAAGGCTCAGCACATGCAAGCCTGCTGTCAGGACTCCTCACCTACTACTTTTCAGGACACATTAGCATCACAGACATCTTCCTGCTGCTGCATCTTTGCATTCACGGAGCACTTGCCAGAATTCACAGGCTGTGCAAGCTGCCCCCGAATCATTTCCCAGCTCTGGCTCCTATCACTGGGATTGAAGTTAAGAGGAAAGGAATGCAGAGCATCTTGCTTGCATGTCACCAGTGCCATTTTGCTGCAAGGCAGCTAGAGACACACACAGACAGAATTTATTGGCAGCACGAGGGCGAGCATGGCAAGAAAGCCTGGCTATGGAAAACCCAACCACACAAGCTGGGTGTTTAATAAACATCTCCTCAGTCCAGCTAAGTATAAATTACGCCAAAAAATCCAGTGTCATAACCTGAAAACGGCATCAGGAAAAGGCCACCTGATGTCAGGGGATGTGCTGCTCCCTGGACACACTCATGCTGCACTGACTTACTGCAAACCACTCCTGCCCTTATTTCATGGGCCTTATGTTGATGTTCATACATGTCTGCTGGAATTAAGAGACTGTTGAAGAGTCTTTGTTCTAAATCCATGTTTTTAAGTTCTTTTGTAGCTCATGTGAGCTTAAAAGAACACCACCATGACTCCCAGGAGTCAGAGAAAGGCCCAAGGCAACAAAAAGAATCCAAAATTCATGATCTGCTACCTAAGCCAATTTCATTCATCTGGCAGGACCTGAATCAGAATAATTTTGATTGTTGGGATCTGGCAGCACTAATGATAGAAATAAGCTTCTGTTCCTTTTATTTTATTTTATTCCTTTTTAAACTCCTTTTCTCACAGTGCTCATGAGAAGACAAATCCTGCCTGAACTCATGCAGGATCAGCAGAAGAACTGAGTTCCCAGCTGCAGAAATGGTTTAATGGCAGAATGAGCTGGAAGTCCAGTGTGACAGTCAACTTCCAGGGCTGGACATCAAAGGCAGGAATAAACCTACCACCTTGGTTTATAATTAGGCAACATAAAATCAGGAAATCACTAGGAGACCACAGCTGGCCACGTTCCCCTAATACAGGTCTCTATACAGCTCCTATGTGCTAGATTAATAGATGCAATCATGACTGGCTGAGCATATTCAGACCCTGACAGCACAGCCAGAGCTGTGAGCACATCTGTGCGTGACATGAGAGATCATAAGGATGTGATTCCCTGAACTCTCTGCAGAACTGAGCAGTCTCCAGAAACCCCTGCTGAAGAGCAGCTCTCCTGGACTGGTAATTCCCACTCACTCAGAGAGGCATATGAGGAGGGACATTCTGCACTGCTGCAGGAACAGAGCAGAACTGCAGCTCCCCCATCATTTTTTGAGTCAGGGAGATGGTAGGGTTCAATAAATGATCAAACTGCACACACATGCTGAGGCATTTATGAGGAATACAGAAACACCATTTAAGCCTCCTCCTCTGAAATGGAAGCACCATAACAAGGCAGACTTTATGCTGTGGGTCAGGCCTGTCTCAGGACAACACCCTTCACACTGCACAGTGTGGTATTTACCCATGAGTCCACATTGGCAGCAGAGCTGGCAAGCTGGGGATTCTCTGCCCCAAGAGACTCCAGAAACAGTCAACTCTCAGCCAAACACAACAGTGCCCATTTCACCTTCCAGTCTTCGAGGGGCACTGGCTGTACCACCCCTGGCATGTGTCCAGCCCTGCCCAACAGCACCTGCCCATGACTCACAGTCTGGACGGGACTCACACAACTCCACCCCAAAGCCCCAGCCATGCTCTGCACCTGCAAGGGATGCCCAGCACCTTCATTCCCCTTGAGCCTGTCAGGATCCCAGCCTCCACAAGCATGAGTGGGTGCTTGTTCCCCTCTGTCATCCACCACCTGAAGCCAGCAGAGCAGCTCAACATCACCATGTCAACTCCCATCTGTAAAGCATCTAGGGGGCTGTGTGTGCTCTTAGTCCCTTGCTTCTCATCATCCTCCAGCGCCATCCACTTTGCCCCTCTTGCCTCTTCTCCATGCCAACCCTAAGCCACCCACGTATGACCAACCCCAAACACAATTCCTCGAGGCCAAACCACCCAGAGGGATGAGTTCGGATGCCACTGTCCGCACCGACCATTCCCTCCGGTGCCCAAGGATGGCAGCGGCGCCGCTGCCCTGCTCCATCCGCTCCCCACTTCTCCAAACTCCGTCTGCCCACGAACCCCCCCTTGGATCGCTGACTTGTCTCGGTGCCTCTCCGCACCAGCCCCACACACGCCGCCGCTTCCCCCCGCCCCGCCCCACTCACGGCACTCGGGGGCAGCAGCACCGCGCCCGCCGCCCCATCGCCCCCCGCCGCCTTCTCCTTCTCCTTGTCCGGCTTCAGCGCCGCCGGCGGCTGCTGGACGCCGATCTTCACCATAGCCCCGCTCCGCCGCCGCCCGCGCCGCCGCCGCTGCCCCCGGCCCGGCCCCGCCCCGGGGAGGAGCCGCGCCCCGCCCGGCCCCAGAGCTCCGCCGCGCCCGCGGGGCCGGGCCGGCGGAACCCCGAGCTTAAGGACCTGCTTGCCAGCAGCACCCCCGGGGCCGCCCCCCTCCTCGCCCCCCGGAGCCACAGCCGGTCCTCACTGGGACAGCTCTCGGTGCGGGACACCGCACAGCGAACCCCCGAACAACGGCTGTGGTGCGGCACCAGAGTACTGCCATTGGCACTGCTGAAATCGCGCCGGCAAAGAGGGAAAAAAAAAAAAACAAAATAAAACGAGTAAAACAAATAAAACAAAACTAAGCACACCCACCCACCCCCAAGCCTGAAGGTGCATCAGCCTGGAGCTGAAGTGCACACAGAGAGCAGAAGTTACTCTGGGGAAAGCTCCGAAAACCCAGCTGCTCTTTGCCTCAAGACCAGAATCTGAGAGCGCTCAGGTGGTCTCTCCCCCAGGGTCAGCTCTGGGCAGCAGAAGAGATGAATTGCGTTCAGCATGGGAACAGGGTTCTAGAAAACGCCCTGTCTGACAGAAGCAGCGTGTGGCATGCAGAAGGGAATTTGGGGGGGGTTTGCTTTTGTGCCAGTGATTGTGGTCTTGTGCCACTGGATGCCGGCTGAGAAGCAGAACTGTGTCTGTGGACACGAAGGCTCTCTGAACAGCGGGAATCAAGGCTAAAGAATACATGAGGACAGTTTTGTTAAGGTAACAAAACAGGGAAAAAAACATTAACAAAACCCTCTCTATCAGCCACCGGTAGTAAGGAAAGTAGCAAACTTATGAGTGGATAAACACAGCAATACCTTTACATTGATTTGGTCCCCTTAAACATAGTATTTATTTATAATAAAGTCATTATGAGCATTTTCTTTTGATCCAGAAGGATTCATTACGTACTGAGTAGTTTACATCATGTTTTAAACTTACCCATTGATAAATTAGTGCTAAATTTTATTTTCAAAAGGCATCTCTGGCAGGGATTCAATGTTGACTCACAACAACAATTGCTCATAGTGCTGACTTGCCACTGTTCAATATTTGGAGCCCTGTGGTCCTCCCAGCATCCCAACCTGTGGGTAAAAGTTACACTGGAATTGCGAGTTTTATCTCACACAGAGATAAAGTGCTGCATTTCCAAATGTCCAGAACAGGAGCAAAGGGGCAGAAATCCTTGTGCCCCAGTCCTCTTGAACCACCAGGTTATCCTGCTTTCTACCCTCTTGGGCACTCTCAGGCACAGACTGGGCCCTGCCCTTTTTAGGTGGTTTGGCTACAGCTCTTTGCACCAGAAACGCTGTGTTACCTCCTTTGTCTCCAGTCCAGTGGTCCACTGGGCAGCTCTCACCCCAGAGAGGAAATTTAAAGCCAGGATGCAGCTGGGGAAAAGTGATATGCAGTCTTTCAATACATCTGATAAACAGCAGAGAAGTCTGACACGAAAATCTTCAGTTTACAAGCAGAAGTTGTATAAAGTTGGGGTTTGTTCTTTCCATTTATGGAGAACATGCCTCCAACCCCCCCATCCCCAATCAGTCTGTCTGTGGGATTGGTGGGACAATCCTGCAGTCAGGAGAGCAAAGAATCCTCTGCTAATATTTAGGTCATTTGTGACAGAGACTGAGAGAAATAAGCATAGACCTCCTGATAGAACTAGTCTATTGATTTTCTCAGAGGCAAATAGACTGAAAGGCAGCATCACACCATGCCAAGGCAACAGCCCAGCACCAGGCAGCAGTGACAGTGGTTCAGGTGCTGGCCTGTCAACTGCTGAATCAACATGGGTCTTCTCCAGAGCACAACTGTTCTAAGAGGAGAGCAGTATTGATCAAATATGTGAGACTGACATCAAAGGGTAGGTGTTGGGGGAGGCCCCTGTTCACAACTCAGGGGCGGCCTGTTCAGACCAGCCTGGCTATTCCCCATCAGAAAGCCTCACCTGACAGCCCACGGCCCTCCCTGGTTGCTGGTTCTGCAACCTGTGCCTGGGCACAGCTTAAACAACAGCGTCCTGTAAAACGTGAACTGGGCCCCAAAAGTAAAAAACAGCTCCTCTTGAGGGCAGGAAACCTGCAGGATGCTGTTAATGCACTTCAAAAAATGCTTTTCTAAAACTATTTTTTCTTTTATAAATGGTAGTATGCACAAGTGCCTCAAAACAATCGACCAGTCTGCAGTATTTGTGAATACAGCTGGAATACTGGAATATTATTTTTACTGTACCATGAAAAAAAATTGCAGGACTGACAAGGAAGGCAGGTTATTGTCGGTGTAACAATGAACCCAGAACAAGTACAGGAAAACATCCAAATAATTATAAAATGGGTCAACATTAAAGGTCTAAACTGTTAAGCGCCTTTTACTTATTTAACATTTCAGGATTCAGTATCAGTCAACCATGTCGTTCTGTGGCATCTCCGGATTTCAATTACATAGCTGGATAAATGGCTTTGCAAGCATTAAGAAAAATCACCCAAGTCATCATAGGCCAAGTTTCAGACTAAACGAATTTTTCAATAAGAAATCTCCTCCAGCTACAGGCCCTTCAGTCTGAGGCTTAGAGGATAAACACTGACAATGAACTCAACATTTATCTCTAACACAGCTTAAAACTCTTACCCTGCAGTGAAGTGACACGCTGCTTATAGAACATCTTGATCAAATTTTCTATTTTTAAGCAAGCAGGTTTCAGTTTAAAACTGCCACCTTACTGACTTCCTTAAAGCCATCTGATATTTTATTAGTCCTTGACAACGAAGTTTCCATCTCTTGCATGTAATTAAGTTGAACCCCAGGAACAATTTACTTGACTGATCTTTCATTAAGTATAGCAGCACGATAGCACTTCTCAAATAATAGATCACTGGGACCTTTATAAAGCTTTATTAAACTGTCCTCTACCTTGCCACTTCTCACCTTGCAAAAAAGCACCTTATGGAAAAAACCCAAATATTAAAGACAGAACAGCCTTAATATATTCTGAGCCAACCAAAATATGTTTGTCATTTATTGAGCTGCATCTATTTCAGAGGTCTGCCTGGTGTATTAATAGTCCCTCACTATATCAGAGTGGAAGAAAATGTGAATTTTAGAGTCCTTAAATCATTCTGCTTTTCTACTGCAGTTCCAGTAAGGGCTTGTATTAGACAGCCTGCTGTAAGAAAAGACCAGAACTCTGTAACATACTTTTATTTTCCCTTCTTATGCCTGATCAACTGAATAGAAAGCAAGTGATAGGTTGGGCTAAAAAAACCCAGCACAACAATTAAAAAAAATCATAATCACTCTTAAAGGAACAGACCACAAACATGGAGAATGCCACTCGTGGTTTCTGCTGTTCCTTCTATAATTTACTTCTAATTACCACACATAATTGCATGAAGTAAAGCAATTACCTGTAGCAAAAGATAGAAAATCAATCCAGTGGTTTCCATGGAAAGTTACAGCTTTCATCTACAGCTGAACTGAGCTGAATTTCTTGTCACTCCTGGATGTTCATGCTGCACCAGCTGGGGTAACCTGTCAATCCCTGCTACAGTTCCCATGGATTGAATCTTTTGTTGCCTCTTTTCTCTTCTTTGAAAAAAAACCTGATGGTTTGGCAGCAGCAGGAAGCCCTGAGCCACCTAGGACAGTAAATGGAAAACTATTACCATTATGTACTTCAAAAATAACAAGAAAGTAATTTTCTCCTAATAGTCAAAATTATCCTGGATTAGTTTCCCTCCTGGAAACTCGCAAAGCTCCAGGTATCTCAGTTATAAAAGGCCAGCACTTAGCACCATTCAGTCAGTATTTAAAAAAAGTATTCACATTTCAAAAGGTAGGCACAAACCAGAAGCACGGTGGATTTGACCTGTACGTTTAGTTAACCTCTGGTGGTAGGACTGCTGTAAGCCAGAACCAGGGGGCTTGTTAGCATTTGGCTGCCTGCTGTGGCACCAAAACCTCTCACAGGATGTGCCAAAAAGTGGGGAGGGATAGTGAGAAAAAGAAGAGAAAAGGTGGCTTGGAGACAGCACCCTAAATACCCAGTCTGGATTTTTATGTCATAGGATAAGCAGGGAACATAACTGGCATACCAAAATTACCAGAACTGTAGCAGTATCCACTGTTCACCTGGAAACATGTTAGGGGTTCCACAAATCGAAATACTTTGACTTTGTATGGCTTCTGGAAAGGCTGGGATCAGAAGGGAGGACATTTGAGTTGGTGGGAAAGCACTAGTGAAAAGAACAGGATACAAGCCTGTAAGCCAAGAAAGCCCAGGAGGTGGGAAGGGCCCTATTCCTTATCTTTACATATGAATGCCAAGTGTTAAAAACACAGATTAGGCTCAAAAGCAGGAGAAAGGGAATGAAGGGGAGATGCTGGTTTAAGATAAAAGGCTGGGAGTAGATTTAAGCAGTTGCTGGAGAAAGTGGGTGTGAGGTCTCAGCCCCACAGAATTCAGCTGCATTCTTCCCCTGTTCCCCAAAAGCCCCAAAGAGGGAAAGAGCCCCAAGTACAAGAGAATTAATCTGAGCTCTTGCTGTCCCTTTCCTTTCTGTCACCTCATTTCTAGTTCTGTGTTCAGGAACTGAGATTATTGCTGTACCTGCACCAACCTTGAAACAGTCAGCTTGTCTGACATCGAACTAGGCCAGCTGATGTGGAAAATCCACAAACCAAAGCCCTCTCCTCCTTGCCAGAGGCCTGAAAACCAGAAGAGTGGGAAGGGATTTGGGGAGGCTGGCTGATATCCTCATCGCCATAAGGACTAATATATCAAAGTCAGTAGGCCTGGCAAAAACTATCTTTGGGCAGGGCCAGGCAAGAGTTCCCTCATAATGAGCTCTGCCAAAGCAGTGTTTGAACCAACAGCTTATCACGAGGTCACTTAGTGCAGATGCAACACAGTACCAGCCCCAGATGTGGGGAGTGAAGCACCACTGACTCCAGTTTCTCCGCTGTCAGGTGCCTGGCTCCAAGAAATTTGTGCTCAGAAACTGCAATTACAGTTCTGAGCACAAATGCTTATTTTAGTCAGCTACAGCAGAGCTGGGGAGTTTCAGGATGTGTGTATTAGCTTACACCAGCAGCCCCCAGTTTTCACCAGCTCATGCCCATCCATCATGCAAGTAACCTGCTGTGAGCAAAGGCCCCACATTTTTCTTATTTATCAGTATTCTTCTTCTTCTTCAAGGTTTGAGAGTGAATGACCTGACTCAGCCTGAATAACATGCTCTCTGGCAAGAGCAGAACACACTGAAGGGAAAGGAACATGACACTGAATACCAGTACCAGTTCTCCAGCAGATTTTAGGCTGGGAAGGAGGAAAGAAAATGTCATCTCTTTCCAGCAGTTTGACTGTTGAAGAATTGCTTTTAAAGCTCAGAGATAATAGCTGTGGTGTTCCGTGACATCCACATCCTCCAAATGAGTCTGTTGTCTCTTTTAATTATCAGATCTTAATGAACATCTCGGGATTTTATGTTACACGCTTAGAAAACTGCCATTACCTTGAACCCAAGAGGAATCATAGGACACCACAGTAATACTAATAATCCTTATGAGATGGAGACTTCATGTTAACGGTGTAGGACAGAGCAAGAAAGAGCCTGAATCTACCCCCTTCTCCCTTTCTGTCTATTGAAACTTCTGTGTGATGCCCCATTGTTGCCTAAGATATCTGCCCAGCAGGCACCCTCCCCCTTGCCCTGGTTCCTTAGATTTGGTACTTCCCTTTGGTGCCTCGTCTTTGAATGCACTGCTGAAAATACATACCAAGATGATGAGAAAAAACAAGAACAACAAAACCATGGCCAGCACGTTAGACAGACATGCAGACACAAATGTGCCACTGAGAACCCAAACCAAACAACTGCTTGGAGACCCTCAGTTCTGCCTTCTTTTTGGGAGGATGATCAGCGAATAATCCTTTAGTTCAGTCATCTGGTTTGTTGTACCCAAAACTACTGCAAATCAGGTCACATGGAAAGAACCTGCCAACCCTCCAAGCAACACGTGGCATCTTGTAACTCAGTTAATACCTAACAAATCTCAGTACTGTAGGGCTGACAAAGAACTTTCAGTGAGAGACAGAACCTCTCTTATTTATAGCATCAGCACATGTTCAAGCAAGCTCAGAGTCAGCAACTGGCAGAAGTTGATCCACCCTTGCCATGTAAGTACCCTCTGCTTTGCAGCCCAAATGAAATAAAAGCCAAAGCAAGCAAATTAAACCACATGTAGTAATTGCCCTGCTCCTGTTCAGAAGTTGCCAGGGACAGAGGAAACAAAGATGACACCTACAGTGATGTTCAACGGTGGTGTTTCTCTGAAAACCAGCCTAATCTCACATGACATGGAGGGCAGCTGCTCATTGATTAGAAGAGGCTCATGGGGTCAACTGGACTCCAACACATTTAGAAGCCAATAGTGTCAATGGAGAAGCAATGAAAAATATACTTAGATTAGCTCTAATCCAGCTAATTACATGGGCCAAATAATCATGCAACTAAAGCAAGCTCCCTACACTCTATTCTTGTCCCCTACACTGCTTGACACCTTTCTGTCCAGGAATAAGGGCAACACAAATTAGAAGCAGATGCCCCAGTTCACCAGAAAATGCCCAAACTACACTGCAATCTTTCTCTAGGCACTCTCTGTCTGTAGTGGTGCATAGCAAATCCAGATGACTTTATGCACAGAGCGTCCTTTAATGGCAGCCTCCATTCCTGTGTTTCTGGCTTCAAGGCCTTTCAAATTGTATCCCCACCCACCAACTACCACTGTTCCTAAGAATGTGTATTCTACTTTAATCCCACATATGAGAAACCATCAGCTAGCAGACATGTGGACACAGCTAGTCCTGTTCTGCCAGTGCAGATGTTGGTCTGTAGAGCATTTACAGTCTTGTTAATGCCCAGAGGCAATATTTTCATGTTATATTACAGCTGGAGTGCCATGAAGACATATTCTTCTCAGGCTTTTTCAAACCATCTAACACAGCTGCATCAGCAGCTGTTCAGTTGGCTGTGCCAGGAGCAGGCAAAGCTTCAGTACTGTAGGGTGGGACATCAGAACACTTTCCTGGACATTTCAAGTATAACCGGAGTTACCCTTTGGGGTATTCCCACAGGTTTGTCTCTGATGAATGGGCTGCTGTATTCTGTGGCTCCCCATTTACACTGAGATTTGTCTTGGTGGTGCACAGGGGTCTGGGGTGCACAGGCTGGCCCTGCTCTGTCTTCATGGTAAGCCTAGAGTGCCCTGCATAGGTGAGACAGAAAGTTGGCAGTCTCATTTTTAATCACTTGTGGGCTTAATTTCATTCCTGTTTTTCCAGATTTTTATTCCTCCTGGGTAAAGACTTCCAAAAAGCAGAAAGTCTATTCAGTCAGGTCAGATTGTGAAGGATATACATTTTGTCCCTCCACAAGTCATCAGGACCTATTCCCTCTGTCCCATCCTGCTCTGCCACAAGGAACTTAAAAATCTCTTGTATTAAGTACCACCATGTAGAATAAAAAACCTCCTATCATCTACATTGTCCAAGTGGAAAAGATAACACAATGTGGGTAACAGATGGCACATAAATGTGGGGCTCCTGAAAACACATGGACAACTGTAATCTCATGAACTGATCTCCTACTCGGTGTCCTCCTGACTTCTGAGTCATCTTCCACAGATCTCAGTAAGACACACCACCACATGATGCTTTATGAACCCGTGACAGTCTCTCACCCAGCAGCATATAAGGTTGTATCCCTGGATGAACATACTACAGTCTGTTTTGAGAGAGAGAGGGAGAGAGAGAGAGTTGGCTCAAACTCCTCTGGATACACATCAAAATATCATCTTCCATAGTGATGGATGGTCCTAAGAGGCAAGAGTTCAGAAGGTGATAAGCAATAGCATTACTTTTCTTCAAAAGTCTCTATCCTCAGCTCAGTAATTGGGCATAAACATCATGTCTTTTCCAAGAAAAAAAATGTAAAAACCTGTAGTCCAAAGTCTCATTTTACAACACCTGTAAAAATTTTAAAAGAGCTACAGACAGGGCACCAACACCTTAAAACAATCCTGTTTGTTAAAATTCATCTTTGATGAGCAATGTAGCCTGCAGGTTACTATAGCAGCAGGATCCATCACCTAGGTAACCAAGCGCTAATGATGTCAACATTAACCTATCCCTACACACACCTCACACTGTGCACATCATCAGACCTCCATTTCTTGCAAGGTGATTGTCTTCCTACCAACAGACGGCCAGTAACAGACCATGTGGACAGTTTCCATGAGGAGGGAGCTCTCCTCACAGCACCAGCCTGCCCTGTTAAGAACGATTATTTTCAGAGAGCATCCCCTGTGTAAGAGCTGGGCACCTGAGGTATCCACCGTGCACAGTTTGGTTCACTACCAGAGTAGTAAGGAGCAACAGAGCTTGCCTAAAGGCTCTTTGGAAAAGAGGTCAAAAAGATCAAAAGGTCACTTAACATATCAGAGGGTCTGAAGCATAAATCCACACAGAACGTCTTGGAAAGTGCATTGGCATGGTCTTCCCCCAAAGAAGCGTTCCTTTTGGGAAGCCAAACTTCCAATATGGGACACCAAATCCAGTAAATTCCCATATCAATACATTACCTACTAAATAGATGATCTCATCTATTCCAAATAAACCTGTGCTTGCTCTCTGTCCAAGGCCTTGCACGCAGTTCTTCCCAGTGGGGCACAGCAGAGCAGCCCCTGAGCCTGCCCTGCCCCACGAGCTGTGCAGACCACGAGAGCAGCACGAGGCCACTGTGCTGGTGACGTAGCTCCCAGAGTCCAGGTGTCCTCACACAGCACTGCACAGAGCTGAGGACGTGCCCTCAGCTGTGGGGTTTCACTAATGCTGTTTAACTCTGCTATCTGAGAAACACTCCTGAGTACAGATGCATTTGTTTACAACCAAGCAACATATTGCTTTGATTACAGAGGCAGATTAAACTTCTGACTTCTGGAAAACACTGATTTTTTGGTAACAGTGTTACATAATTGGTTACTTCCATAGCCTAAAAGGATTTTGGTTGCTTGGGCTAAAGGAAATGAAATGGAATTTGGTTTTTTTCCTCCCCTTTGTTAAAGGCTGCCTTTATATGCCACAGAGAAATTATTTGAGACAGAAATCTCTTTCCCTCCACTTTGATAAATAGGGATGACTCATTATTTCCCCATTTCGCTTTAAATACCCTGTCATCCTTGTGGTTTGCTTTGTTCACCTATTCCCTCAACTTCATACAGCACCTGATGTAATGACACAGGAAGTCCTCTGTGGTTTTTGCCCTTTCAGTGCATCTCTTATCAACAGAGTGCTCTGACCTTTAAATATCACTTCCTTTACTTACCAGCAGACACTTAAAACCCCCAAAGACAGTCTTTTGCTGATCACCATTTCCTAGATAGTAAATTACATTATCTTGATGAAACCAAAAAACCTTTTCAAGCCTTTACCCTCATTGAAGCACACCCAGATTCTGGGCTGTAGTTTAACTTTTCAAAGTGGTGTGAGTTGTTATAGCTTCATAGACATTTTCAGTAGGTGGGGAAACCCCTTGAATCAAATTTATTTGTTAGAAACCTAAGTGTTTGCTTTCTTACCTTCTTTCACTGCCTATTGCCCCATGTCCCTCATGCTGAGTAAAGACCATGGTGTCTTTTACCTGCTTATCCACACACAGGTTCAGCAAAGAACATTAGAAGCCAAGCCCTTTGTCATTCTGGAGAACAAAAGAATAACTGTCTTCCTGATAAAGCCAGTTTTCTTGTCTGTCTCTCATTGGCTGACAATGGAGATAATACCAGCAAAAGAAAACAAGATCAAACTAGTAGTGCTGGATCTGAGAAGATAAAAGAAGAAACAAATTTCAGAGAGAAAGGAACGTTGGGCAGATGAGAGAAATAAGAAACACATTTCTACAGCAAAGGATATTTTACACTGAGGTTAGACAAGGGCAAAAGATCCTAGGAGAAAACAGGGCCTCTCTGTTCCAGGGAAGAAGACATCTGCTGTCAGAGGGTTACTGGGCCCTGAAAGATTCAGCCTCAACACAGAGAACACTTGAGTACTGAAAAAAACCAAAAAATAAGAACACAGAAATGAATAAATGTTTTATTGTTAACTGAGAACTGTACATTCTTTGTTGTGGATAAATGCAGCTTGAATTTTGCAAAGCTTTTGTATCTGCTTGCTCCCACCATGAAAACACCCTTCAGAGGTGAGGCACTAACCAGGAGCACCCAAGGGTTCTCACCCTGACCAAAGGAGAGGATGGAGCTGCCTGGGGTCTGAGGCTCAGCCTCAGCTGCAAGAGCCAGAGTCCAGATTCTGTGAGAGAGAAACCAAAAAGACACTCATGTCTTGATTTGCTGATATGAGACAGTGAAGTGTCACTTTGAAACTGTCAGAAGAACTACCTGAGGTGAACAGTATACAGGGATGCAGTCAACTGCTCAAATGGTTTTTTGTCTGTGAATTACATGAAATTGTGTTTTTCTAGTTCATATCCCTAAACAGTCTTCTTCAGAGGATTGTGTATCCAATGTCAGCATGCCCTTCAGGACAACTGGGTACCTTTAATGAATAACTGCACTTTAAGCAGTGAATTTAATTAAAACGCATCACTGTGCTAGAGAAAATATTCTGCACTTGTGACATTATGCAATACTGCACTCAGTGTAAAGATACAACATAAACAAGGAACACTTGGAGCTTGCATATCACCCTGCATGACCTAACTTCCTATTACTTTCTACCTTTTTTCTTTTTGAATTCCTATCTATATTTATACATTTAGAAAAGGTAACAGGCTAACTGAGCATTGCAGAACTGCCAACAGCAGCTCAGGTGGAAATCTTGCCATTATGAGGTTGCAACTGTGCTCAACTGTGCAGAAACAGAACTTCCTTCCTGAAGCATCTGGTTGGTTGTTCCTGCAGGAGCAGTGAAATGCTGAGTGTTTCTAACTTTGTACCTCTGAGAAACAAAATGGGTCCTCAATGCTGTCATCCCACTTTGACTTTCATTTTTGTCACTCTCAAAATGAAGACTGCAAAACCAAGACTGCAACAACAGGAAAAGCAAGTAGGATTTTGTGTGTTGTTTCAAAGTGCAAAGAGCAGCTCAAGATGGCACCTGAAAGGCAGTAATGTGAAGCCTCATATTTTATGTCATGACAAACAAGAGAAATGTTATTCATCTGTTTCTTTGTGGGGAAGGCTCACACTACAGAAAACCCAAAAAACTAGGATAGAATTGCTTGAACAAATCATGAAAGGAGACCTTCAAAGAAAGGGGGCAAAGAACCTTTGGACTACTTTTTTTCTCCCCTTTTTATAATGCATAGAGGACACGAAAGAGGTTTTTCAGTAGTTCTTTCTTATTCCAAAAGGATTTTTTTTTGTTCCTGCTTCTCTTTTACATTAAAAATTCAAGTCTTGCCTTGAATAGAAGGCTCTGAGGCAAACAGCATCAAAGACATGCACAAGTCAGGATCAAGTACATTGGTAAGGACATCTGGTTAATGCCCATCTTGCACTGAATTCTTAAGGTTGCAGATGAAAGTCAAAGAATTTGAAGATTCAAAAACCAAACCCAAACAAGTTTAGTTCAGCTGCAACAAATATTTCTATAGGTATAAAAAAATTAATCTCTTTAAATAGCTAATGGTTCAGCTTTAAAAAAAATTAAGCCCTCCAAAAATTTACAGCTGTCTCTGAGCAGAGGAAACCTGACCTTCCTACTTGAAGTGGAATTAATGATAAATAAAATGCCTTTTCATTGCCTTTGACAGCAATTTATGCTGATGGGTCTGTGGCTGGATATTTATTCCAATTTTGTCTGTCTCTCCAGGTGTGTCTGGAAGAAGTTCCTCTTAAAGAAGAGCAGTAATCCATTTGTTCACCCCTCACCATCTCCTGATGGCAAGGGGTGAACTTTCAGTGAGCAGTGGCGGGACAGTGACTGGTGTAATGAACAGTGACTGTTCTCAGGCTCCAAGCAATGACTTGAGCAAACCTGCATCCACACAGGTTTCAAACCACAAGTTCTGCCCCTAAGCTGTGCAGAGGGGGCACTGCTGGGCTGCTGCTACTGAGCAAGTGCTGCCCCATGACCCCATGTACCCAGACCTGAACCAGAGCTGCTCCTTTTGCTCAGATCTTACCAAAGGTAGGCAGGTAAGCCAGCAGTTCACACTGAAGATAGAGAGGGAAAAGTACTCCAGTGTCTGGGAAGGCTTAACATACACTAAGTCAATGTTTAGGACACAAAGTCTGAGATACCTGATCACAGCCTGTGACCCCAGTCCTTAAAGATGAGCCTGTACAGTCCATATGAAAACAAGGAGAGACCCATCAACACATTGTAGAAGACACTTAAGTGCTGGCACATCTTGAAGCACTTCACCTGCCTTTCTCCATCTTTTTCCCTTGCTAACGCGACATTGTCTTGCACTGCAAAGCCACGTTTCCTGTCCAGAAGCCTATTTTTTCCCCCCAGGATGTGTGCTAAATTGGGCAATGCTTCCATGAACAGGCTTTAAGTTACCTTTTGAGACAGGTTTGTATCCCAAATCCTTTTTCTTTTGAAGGGAAAAGCCAGCTGGTCTCTCTTCTGAGTAGGAAAGCAGCAGCAGAGCTGTTGGAGAAGGAGTGGAGACTACTACTTGTGCATCAACAGAACAAACTTCAAGTCTGCAAAATGCTGGATCATTTTCTCTGCAGCATACTGCTTCTAATAGGAGGAAACCTTTTACTATCAGACTGGTTGCTGGTGAAACTATCTGTAAAAACATAAAAAATAAAAGCATTTTCTTGTAACACGAACATGTTGGGTTTCGAAATCAGTAAGAGGAAGCAGATATGGTGCATGTGATGATATTTTCCCTGTTTCTTTCTCAGGGTAGAACTGAGCTTTCAAAACTGAAAAGTAGTTATAACACTTTTTCCCTGTTCTCCATGTGTGTTTTGGTGGGTTGCCAACTGCATATTGAGTTAGGGATGCTGAGAGCCTGCTCAAATTCATGTGGCTATGTTGCCCTAGTCAGAATTAAATCATACATTACACCCTGAGTCACCCTCTGCTAATGCCTTCTAGATATTTTCTGGCATCAAAGTTTAAAATTTGGAGCTCACTGGAAATTTTCTGTAGGGGAGATTTTCAGAAAGAGAATTCTGTTTCTGAGAAAATAAGAATTTTCTATGTGGGGGAAAAAAGTTGGTTTTGCCAAAAAAAATTTTAAAAGGCTTGTTTGTAAAGAGGATCAAAATACGGTATTTAATTTTTAATTGACCTGGACTAACCAAACTGTGCAATGCCCCAGATAATCCACATGAATTTCAGATTCTTTCAGATGGAGACAGCCCAGTCAGGACCCAGTCTCAGACAATGCCAGGGCTATGACTTTAATTTTCAGACAGTCCTGTGTGACTGCTCATTTCTGACACAGGTGCCTGCTGTGCAGGGCAGAGGTGTGGTCAGTAATCCTCCCCATTTACAGAGCAAGGGTTACAGCAGCCCCATGCAGGGGTCTCCACCAGCAAGACACAGGCCCAAACACAGGTTTTCTGGTGAGGGAGGATGCACTTCCCAGTAATCCCGAGATGCTTTCCGAGCTAGCACTCTCATCTCCATGTCCTTTCCTCTCTGCTGGAACCACATCCTCCACTGGAGAGGGAGAGTATCTTCATCTCTCCCATCCCCATTCTCTCTCAGCTTCCATCCCTCTTCCCTCACCCCTCATATCCTGACTCCCACTCCAGAGTAACATCCCTGCTGACTGCTGCCACTTGGCAGCTCCACACTGACACTGGGAATAGCTGTAGCTGTCTCCTCCTCCCCATCCCACTTCCCTTGCTGGCTGCCTTCACCCACACAGAGGCACAAACTTAGCCTGGCACCAGTAAACTGGGCAAGGCACACACGTAGGGCTCCAGTGGCACCTCCATGCTGCTTCCCACCTGTAAGCCTATCACTGGAAACATGGATGGGAGACAAATCCATTGGAAAGCAGACTCTCTACAGTCCTTTGTTCATTGAGCAAAAGCTTCTCCTAGAGCTGAAAACATTCCCAAAGCTTGGTTTTCATTAATTTCTTTTTGCATTAAAAAAAATAAACCAAACACACAACCTCTTGAACTTGGCTAAAAGGAGGTCCCTCCTCTGCCCACCCAGTACGGATCAGGAATGCCCTGAGACCTGGACTGTCTGGCCTCTAAACCCTCTAAGCCACCAGTAAGCTTTATTTTTAACGTTTCAGTGGGCTCTGGATCAGGCCACAATATACAGATAAACACCAAGAAAACCAGATCCCAAACCTAAAACTGATGTCACCATGAGCAACCAGTGTCCAGCCTGGATCTGATTCTGTGCCCTCTGCTGCTGTGGAGGCAAAAGCCATCCACTTTAGCATAGGAGTTTTCTCTGAGGTGTGGAGAACCTCAGATTAGAACTATCAGTACTCTGTCTGGGTAGAGATACCTTCTCACTTGCCTTCTGCCTACAGAAGTTAAAGGCCACACAGCAGCGTAAGGACATTCAAATTAAAACCACTGGCTGTCACAGGACTTCTGACTTTTGATCTATGAACTTTTTTTTTTTTGTTCCCCTCCAAATAAAGCAAAACCTCCCTGTACCATGAAGATAAACCTGTAGACTCTTCAGACCACTGAGAAACAGACCACACATGTCCAGAAGCTCAGCAGCTATAGGCCGAAGGATCTGAAGGAAGCAGAGTGTTCCAGGCAGCACTTATTTCCAGCAGCCTTCAAACAGCTCTAAACTGCCCGAGAATAAGGTTGGAGAAGTGTGGAGATGTTAGCACAAAAAGCAGTTTCAATCAAGCAGCAAATAACAGTGACATGGGTATCATCCCCCAGGGTCCTCCAGGAGAGGCTCCAGGCCAGTCCTGGGAACAGCCTTCGTGCCAGGCCACAAAACCATTGTTCAGGCAAGGTTTGGAGCTCATATGTCCCTCCATTGTACCAATCCAAACACTGTCCAATTTGCAATTGCCTTTTCTTATCCTGAGAGTGCTAATGAACCAGGCAGACAGCAGTGGAGGGAAACAGAGTCTGGCTGACATATTGACAACTGCCTGCAAAGGGTCAGTCTGAACGGAGGCACCACGGACAGAGGTTGGTCCTTACACCTGACACATCTGGTGGTGGCACAGCATATCAAACTGCTGCAGCAGAAACAGACTTTTTAGGACTAATGGACTGAGAGAATAGGAAATCCAGGATCTGATCTCCTCTGCTGAGTTCAGACAATTCAGTACAGACTGCTGTCTAGTCCCAGGATGATACAGATGGCATTTGATCCTGCCAGCTACCCTGAGATCAGAGGAAGACTGTCCCAGCCACCGACCCACAGCCCAGAAGTGACAGGAAAGACTGCAAAGCTCACACACTGACAGAGCCCATCCCTGACACTAGAAACCCAAATCTAAGTGTTTATATAAACAGGGCAGCATTTTGAAAGCAGAGGTAAAACACTGGCTGGTTTATAAATCTGTTACCAGCTCCAGATACCGAGTGCCCCACACAGCTGTGTGTGGGTGTTGATAGCACCTAACATGGTTCTGGTCAGCCAACCCACAGGCCAAACCTGTGGCCTCTCAACTGTTAGCAATTTGACTCTGGTCAAAGTGTGCCAGTGCTGCTCCCATCCCTCTCCACACCACCAGCAACATCCTCATGCCAGATATAGCACTGAGTCTCACTTGTGCAGTACTTATAATCTACTCTCTCTCTGCCTATTTGACATTTTCTAATAACACACAAATAGTATTTCCTATAGGAAATATTACCTGCAGCAATGACACTGCATGATAAAACCTTTACACCTGGAGAAAAAATGTTTGGACAGAAATAACTGCACTTACATGTGATTCAGCAATTATGGAATATTTCCCTAAATATACGAAAGAGCCCCTTGGAAAAAGAGCTGAAAAGGCAAAGGGCAAGAGTAGAAAGAAGTGATTTGCCAAGAGGATCAGAATTTTTTAAGTGTAGAAGAAGACTCAGTAAGAGAGAGATTAACAGAAAACAGAGCTGCAAAAAATATCCTTTGTGGACTTGGAAGTTCAGAAGCAAGGAGTGGGAGCACCAGAAGAGATAAAGAAGATTTAAACCATCCTATCCCCAGAGCAGAAACAGTTCAGCTCCTGAGGCTGACTACACATGGCTACCTGAGCCAAAGACAGGTAACACAAAACTGCTGTTCACACAGCAGTGCTGTGTCACAGGAATGCTGACAGCTCTGCTGCAGAACTGGATCTTTTCTGAACCTTTGCTTCACTGCCCTATCCTGCTCCATGTTCCTTTTCCTGGAGGTTTTAAGAAGTCTGTGGGATGAGGGAAGAGCCAGGGCAGACAGGAGACTGCAGAAAGCTGCCTGCACAGCCAGAGGCAGCTGTGCCAGCAGCAGTGTCAGCGCTCTCCTCCCAGGAGCTGGCACAAGGGCCTGTACAGCTGCAGAAATGAGCCAAAACCACAAGCCACACGATAATATGTCACCTTGGCTGTTACCTGCCTGGCAGATACTTTTCAAAACTAGCCTGCAGTTTACTGCTCACTGTGAAGAGACATCAGCCAACGTATCAATATAATTATTAATAATTCCTGGGTTTTTGCATCTTTATTAGTAAAAGAAGGACTTTATTTTGGAAACTGGGATGTCTAAAACTGACAGTAACTCACTGTGCACATGAATTTAGCCTACTTGCATTGTCCCACATGAACCTTACACCAGAGCACACCACAAACTTCAGCACCAACTGGGCATCACAGTCATGTGTTACTAATTACCAACACGCAGTGTGTAGTCAGGGGAAATTTAGTTTACTTCAGTCAAGGCTGAAAGAAAAAGCATAGCTCAGAAGAAACATTCGGCTAAAAGAGATGAACTTGTAACTTAAAGCTCTTTTAAAAGTTTCTGTACAAAAGTTTAAATTACCCCAATGCCAGCTTTCAGGTTATTCTCGTATCAAAGACATAAAGGGGCAACATTTTTA
This sequence comes from Chiroxiphia lanceolata, assembly GCF_009829145.1. NCBI lineage: Eukaryota > Metazoa > Chordata > Aves > Passeriformes > Pipridae > Chiroxiphia > Chiroxiphia lanceolata. Next base: position 20,894,118 of record NC_045646.1, on the reverse strand, counting down.
AAATTGCAAAGTAGCAGTAAGGAATGACTCCTGTGATATTTTACTATTTGCATTTTTGTCACCATGTCGCTCCTCTTCCACCTGCACGTTTCACCCAAACTTGGTGAACAAGAAAAAGGAAGGCTGGCATTAGTGATGGAAGAGCAGGGTTCCTGCTTCCCAAATAACACCAAGAATACTTTCAGCCACTGCCTGTCACAGCTCTTTCATGCTTTGTTCCTTGTAGAGTATCTGTTTCTTATATTAGATAAGCTGAAGCCAAAATTCCAAGCCTGTCTGCTTAGTGTGTACCATATTACATGTATTGCACTCTGATGGCCTACAACCCAGTATGGCAAAAAAATTCATCTTTTAACTTCCATAGTAGATATTTGCAAGCTATTCACAAGCTCCAGTGAACTCATCTTACACTTCTCTGTAGGTCTGTAACTATTCCTGCTATGTTAGATTTATCTGTTTTGGTTTTTTTTTTTTTCTTTCTAGAACATCACACTGATATGACTTACAACCAAGATTCAGCCCTGACCTGCATGTCTGTGTGTTGTAAGTGCTCTCAAACATGCAGCATGTGTGCCATCACAGACTTCAGCCTAAAGGACTTCCCTACTGCTCTAACAGCCTGAAGAAACATGAAAACCCAGCTCTGCCCATACACTGGGTTGGTTTGTGGGATTGTTCTCCTACTCCTTTCAGAAACAATTTTTAGGGAAAAAATGCTTTTAAAATGTAATATTATTGTAAATCCTTAAATGCTATTTTCATATAATTTGGATATTAGTTGGCTTGACCCAGCACTCTTTAATTCCAGAGATGGAGGTAGTTGAGGAAATTCAGCTGCTGCAACTCAAGTTTTACAGCCAGGTGAACCTTTTCACCTTTTAGTCTCTCCAGTCTGTATTTCTCAGCCTGTCTAGATCTCCAGAAGCCTGTGTTACAGTCTGATTTCTCTTAAGTGACACTTTTTCTTTTAATTCCATACAATGTGGTGAGGTTGCTAAAGACCTGAGGCCAAAAGCTTGGCTGGCTCACACCTCAGCTGTTTAAACACTGTACAACACATACTGCATCCCCTATTTAGATGCCCTGAATTATAGTTTCAAACCTTATTTATTAATGTTAGAATACACAACATTCTTAAACTTGTCAAAACAGCCCTAAAAAAAATAATTATTCTTGTTTTTTGCTCAAATAAATGCAAACCTAATCCTTCCTGCAAGTCTCTGAGTAACACTATGCAATAATAAACTCAGTTCAACATGTTTTACTAACAGAACCTTGTTAAGCAACACTCACATTTTTATCACCCTAGTTTCTCCTTGGTGGGATGTGAGGCATTCCTAAAAGCTGCCATAAGAGGAAGAATCAAGAACTCTTAATGGGATCCTCGATGACAGCTCAGTACTAGGAATTTGCAAGGGAAGAAATGGAAAAACATCTACTGGTTGATTTAATTTTAGGCAAGAAGAACAGACAACTCCAGTTGTAGTGATTTATCTTGTTTTTTTCCAAACAGATCCACCTCTCTTAAAACATATCTAAACTATATATATTACATATGTATTACAGCATGCTGTTTATTTTCCTTCACTCCAAACACTCACTCTTAATAAATTCTTTAGTGTTACCATCATTGGGAACACCTCAGGCCACTGTCACCTCCAGCCATGTGACACTCTCCTTGGTGAATGTAATCCTGCACACTGGAGTTACACACAGCCCCACTACAAGAGAGCTGGAAAACCCTCCTGCAATAGAAAACCTTTAGCCTGAAAGGTCTCTTTATGGAAAGCAGCAGAAAGTCAGTTCTGGCCAGGGCATTTCTGAGCAAGGAAATAAAATATCCTTACACCTGTGTTGTGTGAATCAGAATCTCCAATGTGAGCTCTCTAAAAAAGAGCTTGCCTTTTATTTTCTGTTGTGAATACAATACCCTTAGCAAAGATTATATGTTGGCTGTATAACTTGGGGGGTTGTGGTGGTGTTTTTTTAAATAGAGGTGAGTCAACAAATATTTTAAAACAGGAAGCAGAACACAGAATCATTGAATGCTTTGGGTTGGAAGGGACCTTAAAGATCATCTTATTCCTACCCCCTGCCATGGGCAGGGACACCTTCCACTATCTCAGGTTGCTCAAAGGCCCGTCCAACTTGGCCTTGGAAACTTCCAGGGATGGGGCATCTATAGTTTCTCTGGGCAACCTGTTCCAGGGCCTCACCACCCTCATAGGGAAGAATTTCTTCCTAATATCTAATCTAAACCTGCCCTCTGTCAGTTTAAAGCCATTCCCCATTGTCCTGTCACTCCATGTTCTTGCAAACGCTCTCTCTCCATCGTTCTTCTCCCATGAAATAGCCAATTTCCTTCAAAGAATGCAATATACTGATGTTGCCCTCTGCTCTCTCTCAACTTTTTCCCATATTTTGACTTTTTTTTTGGATGTTTTGCTCTGTCTCCAGTCACAGGGGATTTAAATTGGATCTGCCCCAATACACTTGTAAATACAGATGCCATATGCCAGAAACAACTCTTCACAAGTTCAGTGTGCTCAGATTAAGCTGAACACTGATTTGAAGAGATAACATGCAAACTTTTTCCTCATTATGATACTAACCATCAACTTGAATTACAACATGGTGACAAGAAACAGCACTTAAAACAGCCTTGCAAAGGCCAAAACCTTTGGAGAAATAAGCACAAAGATGACAGAAAGGCACTGCACCCAACAAGATGGCACCAGCTCAAGGGAACAACCATTGGAGGGAAAGCAACACAAACAGGGAAATAATTCAACACAGCAGCCAGTAAAGGTCCAGAATGGTGGGGGGGGAAATGGGGTAGCAGCAAAAAGGAAAACTGATGAAGTTGCCTGCTAGGAATGACTTGAGATGCCACCAACAGAAGGAAACTTACTGAAAGCAGCTTTGTCCACAACCTGCTCCCACGGGCTCCAAGGACAACTCCTACTGGCATTCTTAGAGATGGCAGCTTGTAAGGCAGGTCTGGCTGGTCACCTCTCTGAGGAAAACAAATTTTAAGAAGTCAGGGCAACATCTCCCTGCGTTTCCCATGCCTCCTCCCACCAGGGCCATTTCAAACACCCAGACAAGTACCCAACCTGACCACTTTTAGTTAAAATTCGCACTTTGTCTGACTATAAGTGTAAATTTGTCCTTCCCTGTCTCACTTGTGATTTTACTGCCAGTGAGGAAGAGAAATGCTTAGATTTTCTACAGAGGTTCACACAGGTGCAGCCTCTTGTAGGGGGTATCAAAGATGAAATATTTTGAGGTAATTATGTTCCTGAAGGGAAACTGGGTTTTTTTCAGCAATTTTGCTAAAAAAAGCCATCTAAAGAAACTGCATCAAAAGCTCCTGAACGCTGTTTAAAACATAACAGCCTCTCCTGATGTTTGACACACTGCATAACTTGGGGTGTTACCTGTGTAGAGAGAGCTTCAAAGGCACAGAGACCATGGGATGTCCTAAGGAAAAAGAGTTACCAATTGCAAACACTTTCAGCTCCTGAAAATTAGAGAAAAGTGAAGGGCCAAAAATTATCAAGGAATTGCTTCCACTAACCCTATCGGGTGCTGTCTCTGGGCATGATGCAGGAAACAGCACCTCCTCTCTTTGCCCTTGGTCATACCAAAAAGAAACAGAATTAAGAAATAATATTACAAACAGGCAAGAGAGGCTACCAACAATTGATTACATCCCTAATACAGCACCTTTTCCTAATTCCTTAAAAATGTTTTGTCAAGCCAGAGTTTTCCATGATTTAAAATGATTTCACATTTAAAAGGGAGAAAGCTGAGCCACGCTAAGGTAATAAAGGAGAACTGACACACACCCACAAGAAACTCATCCTCTTCGGTAACACAGTAAAGAACACACATTTTTCTTCAAAATTTTATTTTAATTTAAATTATGGGGCCAGCCAGATTTTTTTTGGATACGAAACGCATTTTCCTCAGGAGAAATGAAATGCTACCGTGGAAATAGAATTACAATTGTATACATCTCTTACTTTAAAAAAAAAAAAAAAAAAAGAAAGCCAAACGAAAAACCGCTCGCATTTAAATATCTTTTAGTAAATACCCTTAAGCCTTCAAGCAGATAAGAAACCACTTCCAGAACAAGTTTTTTTAATACGAAGAGCACGTCAAAGGAGCTTTAATTTAAATACAACTTCTTTTCAAAAGCCAACATTCAAATGTTTCCACATATTAAAAAAGTCACCATAGCCGTTGATTCCAAGGCGTAATATAGAGTAACCTCTACCCCAGTCCAAATGTTTTCACTTCTTGACATATATAAATCTTTAGCACATCTACGTCTTTCTAAAGAGGAAGCCTTACATGTTTATGGTGAGTAACTTGGCAAATAATGTTTTCCTCCACTCAGCTATGATAAACCAAAATATAGTAGACTGTTAGTACTGAACTACAATACCACCTCAATGCCTGTGATTTCCAGGAACAGTAAGCTGTTTTCTTTCCTGTAGGCAAAATGATTTGGTTTGCAAAGGAAATGTTAAGAACCTTTCAAAAGACCAATTATAATGTTAAGAGCAATTTTAAACAACTGAGTGAAAACACCCAGTTTTCTGGAGCTCTCGGACTTCCCTTGTGAAGGCTTTCAGATCAGCTTAAACGTCACTGATTGCAAAGGAGTTTCAATGGGAAGAGGACAGGAAGCAACAAACATTTTCTAGAGCATTCACAATCACTCAGTCATGCAGAATTTGAACTTTCAGACCCCAATCCGTTAAGTTTGCTTGGTTGTGATCTTAGAGTTACTATATGATGGATAGATACAATTTTAATAACATCATTTAGCTATATTTAGTAGATTCCTTTTGTATGGTCACAGTAACAAAAACATGGTGCAAAATCAGTTGGGTTTTCTGTTTTTCATACTGATAGTTTGCAACATTAAAGAACAAAATTAAGAAAATTAAGTCATTTTGTTATCCTAGGACACCTATGAAATTGTCTCTTGAAGTTGGAGGGGATTAAATCATTCACTTACACAACTATTGTACTGAGTTATATACTGTAAGAAAGAAATGACACACTGCAGGCTCCCCAGAAGTAAGAGGGATCAATATTAATTTAGCATAATCTTTGCCATTTGCAGAGCGGGTGAGTACAATGCTAGTTTAATTAAATAAGGCCAATATTATCCAGTAAGAATGTAGTATAAAGGGTTCCAGTTCTCTATTTCAGCCTACCCTAATTGATGGCACCCCATTAGATGAGTGAATACAAAGGATTTGTTTGGGTTTGAGTTTTTTTTTTTTTTCTTTCAAATGCTGCAGTACTTAAGATTGTTAAATCAGCATTTCCATGTGATCTGAAGTATTCAATTACACATGAGCATTCATTTTGCAAAACTCAATATTAGGTAATAGTTACAGACTAATACAATAACATTCCTCTGCTGTACAAATTAAATCATATTTTAAAGAAATGAGCAGCCTAGGAGTTATATACAAAAGAAACCAGCAAGCATTGTTGAAATGAAATGCAAAATGTCACTGCTAGGTCTACTGTCTGAAATACCTTTAAAGTAAAATTAACAAAAACCCTTAGAACATATTTCCAAGTTTACAAGTCAAGTCTCAAAAAAAATCAAATCATGTCAAAAAAAATTCTATAAAGCAGTGAAAGGCATATATACATTTTCCTTATGAACCTCGAGATTTCACTCTTTTAAAAGTTGCTAAGTTTCAATATCAGTTTATTTGCAAGACAACTGTTTATCCCAATAAGCTCACATCTTAGATACATTTCCCCTTTGATTACAAATAAAGCACTGCACATTTTTTTTTTTTAATCAAGGCATATAATCTTATACTATGGTGCCAGGTATGCACAGGTCACATTGTGCTCATTATCTCAAACAAGGTAAGTGCAAACATACAGATTTGTTCAGATTTGCAAGCATGCAACCTGTTACTTAACTACATTAATACCTTCTCTCCTAAGCCAAACTAGTATCTATATGTTTGCTTTCACGAACCTAGAATCTTTCTTTTCAGGACTCCTAAAACAAGCAGTGTCTTTGAATTCTGAAATGACACAAATATCAAGAAAGTCCACATTGTGCAAGAAAGCAGCAGCTACGTTTCTCAACTTGGACTAAAAATGAAAAGAGAAAAACAAAAACCGTTCACTGAACAGCAGATTAGCAGTAATGTTCCTCATGAATCGATAAGAGTGCCTGATGCTGAATATCTAACAGCAAATGCTGAATTTGGGTTTAATATTTTAAAGGTTTATTGGAGATTAAGCTTCTTGCTGCGCTGGTCTCTTCAAATCCCTGATCTGTTTAACTAAATAGGTCTTCTCATCATTAAATTGTTCATCCTCGGTCCTGTCATTCTGAAACTTGCTGAGGAACTCAATAAGTTTGGTCTGGTTCTTTAGAAGGATGTCTAATATAGGCTGTGTCTTGTTAGGATTGGCTACAAACACCTGCAAGAAAATAAAAGGCATTGAGCACAATAGTGAGAAACAGTTAAAAAAGTTAAAAAACAAAGCTATCCAACAAAATATTGATGACCACAACTTAAAATTACATTTTAATTACTCCAGTATCCTACTGGATATCCAGAAAAAAATAATGGAGTATATGCAAGTTTTAAAATAAAATCACTCCTGTTTTCATCAGGACATAAGCTGAACACCAGCACCAAGTCAGTTCAGTCTGTGGGAGGTGACCAACCACAATACCCTCTGCAGAAACCACTGAACCATGGTTAAATTCTATAGCAAATGCATGGTTTCATATCATTTACAGCATCAGATGGTATCTCACAGTTCACTACAAAGTTCTAGATCTCAAGTTATAACTCTCAGCTGCTTGTCTGCTGCAAAGTCAGAAGGCATCTGTTATAATGTGCAAATTACATTACAGGCTTTGAAATGCAGGTGACCTGACTAAAATACTGCTGTTCTTCAAAGATCATGCAGTATGATAAAAACACTTCTGAACTCCAGGGTGCTTCATGATTCTGTATTAAATCATGTACTCCTCCTCATCTTAACTGCACTTCATCCTTCTTTATTCCAAAATTTTCTAAGAGAGATTAGAGTGACAATCATATGGAACTCCCCAAGTAGTTTCTAAATAGTTTTCAAAAGACACCAAGATATCTTTGTAAAGATGGATCATAATAAAGGCAAATATCAGCACTATCTTTAATCACTTAGCAGTCATTAAGATAAGCTCCAATGAGGCTCAGCTAAATAGTTTACTTAATGAAACAACTTCTGGTTGGATTCTCGTGGTTTTTTGTTTCATGGTAGGGTTTTTAAACATACCTTAAACACATGGAAGGCCTCAAACTGAATGTTACGACTCTTGTCTCGTAGAAGGTTCATCATTAGTTTGAGATTTTCAGGTTTACTGATGTATTTTGTCATAATTGTGAAGTTGTGTCTGTCCAATAACAATTCACCAAGAAGCTAAAGGCAGAAAACAAGCCCAGATGGAAAAATTACTAACACTGGACATAAGGATCAACTTTTTCATAAGTGCTTTCAAACACCCTAAGCAGCTGACACTGGGCTGTAAATACAGTAACAAAAGAACTCCAGGGTCCCAAATTTCAAAAGTGCAGGGTGCATTTTCCTCTTATTTAAATTATGCAGTTTCTCCTTCTTCTCGGAAAGTGAAAAATCACCTTTGCTCCCCCCTTGTAAGGAAACGAAAATGAAAGAAAAGTCTTTCATTCTTTTTTCCCCCATGACTTCATTACTTTCACTTACACAGAAGCTATTCAGCAACAGTTACAATGCCTTAAAAAAAACATAACCCAAAACCTAAACAGGTTAGTACTTCAAATGAGAAATATTTACATTCCTTTGGCTACATTCTTTGTCCACAGGGGATTAAAAGGATATTCCCCACAAGGATCACCTTTGCTACAAGTTCTGTATTACATTTACATTCCCTATTGCTTACCCACTTGAATGTAAGATTAGTATTGCTCTAGGCACATCTTGTGAATCTTTGTTTAAAAATTATTTAAATGTGTCCAGATTTGTCGAAGTGAAAAAAACCAACAAAAATAAAGATACTTGAAGAGCCATTTCTTCATAGGGAGAGAAATTACTTGGGTCTGTGCTGGACACTAAATAACAAAAGGACTGGACTATAAAAAAAAAAAACTAGTTGATCCCAAGAATTCACATGTAAGAAGAATTAAACACTCTTGAAGGCAGTTACATAAGCCATTTCAAATAAGGTGAACTCATCTTGAAATTAAAAGCTTTCTCTAACTTTGCATTTAATAAGAAAATGAAATTGCCTTACCTTAAGTGACTGTCTCTTTGTCACATAGTTTTCTGAATGAAGTAACTTCTCATATTCACTGAAGAACTAAACACAGAATAAAGAGAAGGGTTAGGACTTTTCCAAGTGTCACAGTCACTCTTCTTCTAAATTATTGTAACAAAGTGGAGGAGATGCCAATCCCTAACAAAAACATACACAAAATCTGAAATCTCAATCGATTCCTGTAAGTCACTATTGTTAAAACACTGTATATGCTTTAAAAAAATATATATTTGCTCTTTTAGGAGCCTTCAACGTTTAGATTTCAATGTAGTGGAAGTAGTTACCTTATTATTTCTTAAACTGTAACAGGAATAGGTTGCCCAGAGAAGCTGTGGCTGCCCCATCCCTGGAAGTGTTCAAGGCCAGGTTGGAGCAACCTGGTCTAGTGTAAGATGCCTTGCCAATGGCAGGGGCGGGGAGGTGGAACCAGACGATCTTTAAGGTCGTTCTGTGATAGCTCCTGGCACTGGACGCCCGTAATTCCCGGGCTCCTAGCAGCAGGGAGAGGGATATCCTGGATTCCTTGGTGTCAGGGGAAAGGCAAGGGCTCCCTCTACCGAAGAAATCAGGCCAAGCACCCACAGAACAAGATTCCCGTTGCCTTCTCCTCCTTTTATCCCTTTCTACATTCAACGACAGGGTCGTGATCTAAATTTTACTGTTTTGCAGAAATTACTGCAAGTTCAATTGTTTTAATACTATGTGGAAGTTTACTAAACAAGGAGTAAAACCACCAATTTCTTCAAAGATGTGCAGTGCTAGAGATTTCTAAATACTGAAACAGATCTGCTCACCCTATCGTAATGCTGTTCCAAAAATTCTGCACTTAATAACTTGTGTCTTGTAAGCAAATCCTGCAAAAAAGCACAAACCCAATATTTTAACTAAAGTATTGATACAGTACACAGACATTCACATTAAACAGTGAGTACATATATGGCATTCAATAGAAAATTTTGCTGTTTCATTAAATTAAGAAATTTAAGACATGAATGCAATCACATGGACACTGCTAAGGATCTTGGCATCACTTAGGAAAGATCTGTGATGTGTTACTTTAACTCACAGATAAATGGACTGTGGAATTATCACTGAAGAGTGCTGTTATGGATCAAGGCTGTGCTCTGCACATAACTACACACAACCAAGGTTAAGACCTACTATTTAATGTTGATGAATATTATGCTAATACTCCCATAACTCAATGTTTTAGGGCAACAGAAAATTTTCCCAGACAAAGCAACAGCATCAAATATACTCAGGGTTATAACAGAATGAAAAGGAGTTTGCTCAGTTGAGGAGTTGCAGACACAGATTTAAAGCCCCTGGCATGGAAGGGCACACGTATTCAGGTAATACAGGATAGTTTACATCTTACTCTCTAGAACAAAATTTGGGGGAACATGGTATATATATATTTAAAGGCAGGTCTTGCATTCTGAGAAATAAGGAAGAGCCATGTCCAGCCCACCATTTGCATCACACCTTATTTTCTTCCCCTCTCCCAAGGCCTGCTTTGCCCAGGAAAATCACACAGAGCACCTGGGTTCACAAAGAGAACTACAGAAACAATGATTCCAAGGCTGTCAGTGAATTACCTTGAACGTGGCAAATGCATCGGAAGCGATGTCAAACGTTGACATCTCCACGTATCTGAAGAAATCGTAGAATTGTTCTGACCACAAGATTATTTTAGCAAGTGGTTCGTGCCGGATGCATTCCCTAAGCATTATTCCACAATTTAGAGCAATTTCTGGAGATTCGTACCTATAAAAAAAACCCCAAAACAACCCAAAGACTTTTTATAAATACTTTCACAAGTTAGTAGTGCAACACCACACTGCTAATTACAGTTTTTAATACTATCAAGTAAACAAAACCTCAAAAGTTAGAGGTACTTATTTTTCTGCACTGGACTCAATTTTTAAATATTGCTACAAAACATTACTGAAATAATTGCCCATTACTTGACAAATTACAGCCAATTCAAATGAATTTCACAAACTGAGAAACAAGACTAAATAAATATATTTTCTTTGTTCTCAAAATCAATTTTCTTGTTCCATGTTGGTAGGATTGCAGACATCTGGAAGAGCAGTAAATTATTTGTCTTGAAAGCTACTTGCCTAAACATGACAGCAATTTACATAAAACAATCCATATAACCAGGAAGGATCAATCATACTGGACACAAATTCACACCTCCTCGTTCATTAAACCACTTTCCAGCATCACTGGCTGCTCTACACATTGTGGGGTTCAAGCCTCTGGAGCAGCCACAGACTCTTATACACCTTCCTGCCTCCCACCTAAAGAATCCTTCATCCTACACCATTGGAAGGTAATTAAAATTCACCAGAATAATTCAGGAGCAAAGTATCATTGTGCATACTGAGCATTAACTATATTATCATACAAAAACATTGCCTTATCAAATAATTTTCATGTAAAATGGTGCAATACTTTCCCATTCGTGGAGATTTGAAACCTACTGAACTTTTTGCAACTTATCCAACAGTATAAATTTACATAAATCTGTCTCAGTTGGATGTAACCATATGTAACATCTAAGTTGCTAAAGCTAAATGCTAATTTCAAACATCCTGACTTATGAAAATGAGTTCCAACAATCCCTGTGGGAACAAAGCTCTCTGAAGGATGACAACACAGACTAAAAGTGAGCAGGAATTTGTTACATCCCTCATTCACTCACACAGCAATGAGAACATGCTGAGAAAGCAGTTTTCTCTCTCTGCACCTCAAATGTTGTTGCCTTCTTTTGTAAATTATTTTGAAGAAGTACTGAATCAGTAATTTCTTTTGTCTTATGCCACAATTAATATTTTTGCCCCTCTAACATTTAAATCATGCTTTACCTCAAAATTAGGGCTGCAATGCAGGGGGAAAAAAACCCAAAGCAGGCCCTCTGGCAGACAAGTGTAGATCTTACACTCATATGATTTGGTAATTATAAAACTACTACTTCAAATAGCTGCACTTTTAAAATCATGTAGTAATGTCTGATGAACTTTTCTATCCCAAAATAACACACTGGAATTGCAATTTTCAGAACTATCTTAATGCTATTAGAAATGTGAGCAATTCCTTCTGAAATTAAGAGAGTACATTCTCAAATTTTTAAAAAATCCTATTTTAATACAAATATATTAACAACACCTGCGTTCATGTTTTGAGAACCACAGCTCTACATGCCCATATTCAGTATGGCACAACCCTCCAACACCCAGTACATAAGATAATATAAGAATATCCAGCACACCCAATAATTCAAGAACAGAAGAAGAAGCAGCCATCTGGCATGCACAATATGCTCCAAATTATTCGTTTGGTCAAGTTTGAGTTGGTGTGTTTGTGTCTCTACAGGAATATAAATCACTGAATAAAAAGTCTAAGACCAAACTAAGGCCAGGGGATAGGCCAGCAAACTAGAAATTACAGTGGTTAAAAGGAAAAAAGCCCCAGTCTTCAACTCTTGATAAATTCACAAGGGAATAGGCTCAAAAATGTCTGATTACCCCAGTAAGAATATTTCACATTACTAACAGTTCTCCATTTTCAGTTATATTTCACACAAAAGTAGATTGCTGGTGATTTATTACTCAAATTTTCCTTTACTTAGGGGAATTACAGATCCCAAGACCAAGAAAAAAATAAAATTAAAAAAACAAGCATATTGCAAAAGAAGAACAATCATGTCAGAACTCTCTACTTCTCTATGAATTTAAAAACTCCTTACTTCATGTGAAAGCATACTTATGCTTCACAGTGCACATACCCTTTTAATAGCATGAATAATATATTCTGTTGAGTGCAGATGTATTCGACTGTGGGAGTCCTTGTACCAATTTGTCTTCTGAGAATGTTGTTGAAAATTTGAGCAACATCTTTCTTGCCCTGTCAAAAACATTGGCAGTTAAACACACAATACTGAAGTCCACCAGGAACGTTAACAATTGAACATTGTCATCACCTCATGCAGTTGTACTCAGTTCTGCAGTTCAGTCAGCCTCCACACTCTGATCTTAAACAGATTCAATATTATGTTTCTTTATGCCCAAATATGCCAAAGCACTCAAAACATTACATCACATTGCAGCCAGATCATGGGTAATTTACACCAAGAAGTAAAGCCAGTTGATGTTTCACCAGATACTTCTATGTAGCATCAATCTTCTGGGCTTATTCTATACTTGGTTTTGCTAATAACATAGCAGTTTTTAACTGTGCTCTTGCCTGAAAGTGTGTTTCTTCAATATTCCATTATCCTCTTCCCTTATCTAGGAGCACATAATGCCACCATTAAGAGTGTGCAGAGCATTTCCAACTTCAGTGTTAACATCCAACTTAGAACTATAACTTATGAAAATAAGTAAGTAAATAAATAAAAAAAAAACACACACACACACACACACAGGAATCATCCACTGACCTAAAATGCAAGTCTCACATTTTTCAGTGCATAAAAGAAGTATAAAAAAGACCAGGATGCTGGAATTCAGTAGAGATTATACTAAAAAAAAAATGGACAAGGATAGCACCAAGACAGCATAATGGGAATGTTCTTTGTTGAATATATATGCACACACATCTCCTATTTATTTCTTCTGTCAGACAACAGGTAAAGATGACAAACTGGCATAGACATCTAACAAAAAGCTGATTATAAATATAAGTACTTTTCACTGTCACTCACATGCATCATTTAAAAGCCAGATTTCTGCAATTAACTGTCCATTTTGGATGGAAACAAAGACACCTTCAGGATTATGTGTTATCAGATCTAATCCAGAAAAAGACTAGGCAAACTTGTACTAAGCTTGGACTTGCAAATAAAGGCCCGTTAAGGGACTCCACCTAAAGGTTCTCTATATGTTATAAACAAACCCCATATGTATATAATGTTTCTTGACAGGCTCTAACTGTACTAGAAATCTCCTGAGTAACACCAGGAAGCTTTTGAGTAAATGCAGGGCATATTTAACTAGCAGGAATTTTAAAAACAACAGCAATTATTTAAAATTATTTCCATCTTCTAATCAATGTCAAGCAGGCTGCATGAGAAAAAAATGAAACGTTTATGTTTATAAAAATGTAGGAGCGCTGTAGTTTTACAAAGGGCATGTTTGGTGAATTACCACAGACAGTTCTGTCAGAGCGTTGTTTTCAGGATATAAGGGATTGTTTGTAAACGCTGTTTTCTCAATTACAATTCCATTGAAAGCCAGCCCAAAGCAACACCAGAACTCTTTGTTCTGCAATGAGTAGAGCTGCGCTCCTAGAAATTGCTTTACTCAAACTCCACATAATACAGTCACCAACCATCTAACGCGGCCAGCTTTGTGCTGGATCTCACAGTTTGCTTTGGATTCCCCAGCAAGAACAGCATTTCCTTATTATGCACATAATTGAGCTGCTGGTGGTACACAGCAATCCCAGAGGCAGCTATTGTCAGAGGGATGCATTGCTAAGTGACCTCATGGCCTAAGGAGGGCACCAAACCCTGTGCCAACCGTCAGGGTTGCGAGGGACACTGTGCCTCTGTTGTCCTACCGGCACAAGGATTCAGCCTCCCTTACGCAGAAGGTATTTTTGGGTTTGGCTTTTTCTTTCTTCATTTAAAAAAACAAAAGCAACAACAAAAAAAACCAACCTAATTCCACAAGAGATACCAACTCTTCTACAGACACACTAGTGCAGATCAGCCAGGAGATAACAGGTAAGTTTGTAAGACTGGTTAGTAGATGGTTGGGTTGACTGCTTTACCTGGAAAACAGACTTCCAGAGAAGGGTATAATTTTAAACAGGCCTTTACATACATGCAGCACAGGCTGGACAGTCAGAGATTGTTCATTAAAACATGAAATCTGTTACTTTTCCAGTTTTTACAGATTACTTTTCTGGGTTTTTTTACCATACCAATTCAGATTAAAATACATTTGAGACAGTTTAAGAGACAAGAGTGAACAGTCCCTGCCTATTAATTAGCTGTCTCTTCCTGTTCTACAAGGAAACCTTCTTCAGAAATTAGTGAAGTTCTTGGGAAAAAAAAAAAAGTTTAGTTTATCACTGAATGACCTCAGGCTGCAGTGGAAAGAAGGAAAAAATTCAAGACCTACTCTTGAAGTTTAAAAACCAACAGAAAATCAAACATGTATTTCCATCAGTAATGGAGAAACCATTTCAAATGCAGCAAACTCATAACCACAGAGATGTGGGATATCAAAGCCAACATCTGATTGACTTTGTGACAGCTGGAGCACATCTGGAGCACAGGTGTGTTGACATTAATTCCAGGTAACAACAACAGCTGGACAGTCTGCCAGATCCCATCCTCACAAAGCAGGTTAGGTCCAGCCCAGAAAGCAGCATGAATGACTTTTCTCTCAAGGGGGAACCATCATATCCTTGTGTAACAAAGCAACACAACGTCCACAAGCAGGAAACAACTCACCATCTTTTTAAGTCCCCTTAGAATACAAAGCACAGTTCTCCGTAACGAGAACAAGCCTGCACAAATTGTTTTCATTCCTCATTACCAGGAGATAATGAAGGTTTCCTTTGCTCATAACTGGGCTGGGTAAACACCAAGCTGATACAAATCTATAGAGGTCAGCAGAATCCAGATGATGTTTCATGATTTCCTTTCCTCAGCAATTAAAGGCCATCACATTTCAGCATTTCCTCTCAGCTTTCCCAGGTCTCCTTGCTTATTTAACAACTTGAATGCTTTATGTTTGGTATAAACAGTTGTGTGGACAGGGAAAAAATACCACTGTATTATAATTAAACACAAATCAGAGGGAGTTATGGGTGGGGTGGAGGGGAGAGAAGAAAGAATTGGGAAGAAAGCCATTGTTTTTGGAATGTCAAACTACAATAGGACTTCAAACTGTTGTGTTTGCATTGTGAGCAACTTGTTTATGAAGAATCCTATTTTTAAGCAACCTGAAGTGGGATGGTCTTTATGGTCGAGGCTGTGGAGTGAGATACATGGGTTTTGGCTCCTTTCCTAGACAACCACAAGCTTCTTGTGAGACCTCAGGGAAAACAGAAAAATCCAATTGTACTGCAACTTCTTACATATAACTAAACAGGGTGATTCTTCACTATGGCACTGGGAAGCTAAATTGTTCCATGTGGTGTAGTGAAAAAGTTTGTATAGAGATATGTTTTAATATAAGTATTGCTATTTTGAATTAATCAACAAAAACTTGGGTTCGTTGGGGTTTTTTTAACAAACACAAAAAAATGAGGAAAATAGAAAAAAGTTTGCATTGCTCATTTCTAAAAAGAGAGAGAAATACTGGACTGTTAATAAAACTAACAGCCTTAACATATAAATTCTCTTACTTTTCCAAGTAATTTGATTTAACAAGATGATAATATAGATATGTCTTGTATTATGGTTTGTGTTCACTATGGTATTACTGTTAAGGGATTAACCTTTCTGTTACACAGTAATTAAGAATTATTCCATAATTTTAATAGACCTGTATCACTGGATTAGAGCTTTATCTACTTCAAATTTGTGTTTATATGCCTAAATTTATGGATTTCATATTCTATAGTTGCTTAATTTTCTATGCAGTTTGGAACAATGGATTTGTCATAACCAGAAAATAAAAGCTGAAGACGGAAACATATCTTAACCAATTTAAGTGGTAGGAATTCAGATGTGTTTATTTTAACATATAGAATGTAAGAAATGTCAAACCTCTTTTCTTACCTCAAAATCAATTAGCTGCAAGTCAGCTACTAGGGTACTAAGAAGACCACTGTTGTACAGCTCCTGAGCAAGCTGTGCCACAGCTTCTGTTTGGGGTTCTTTTTCATTTGTGCCATACAGGATTTCTTTCATGGCAACAAGGTTTTTTGAGACCTCCTCGGTGGCCTAAAGAAAACGAGAAAACAATACAGTTAGAGCACAATGCCATTTGTCTTTGTAACTGCACACTCCATTATTCTTAACATCTGCAGACTTCCACTAAGGGGGCGGGGGGAATAATCAGGAAACAACAAACTGCTAAAAAAAAAAACCAATAGATATTCTTTCTGCAAATAAGAGTGTTATAAGAGTGGTCATTAAAAAAAAAAAAAAAACCAAAACCAAAACACAACCAAAAAAGAAGACACAAGACACACACAGCTACTACAAGTAAAAATCTCTTCCTTTTTACCACCCACCAATTTCCCATTCAAAAATCCCCTAAAGAACAGCAATGGGATGAAAAGAACCCGACAAAATTTCCATTCTGTAAAACAGAGTTACGCATGATCAGACTGGAAAATGTGACATGGAGACTCGTGTCTGTCCCTAGTGAACTGCTCAGAGGGACCAAATGCATCCCTCCTACAGATTCTGCCCTCATCAGGTGTTGTCAAATACTGGGCTCCCATTCCAGTTAGTGCAGGTGACATTTTTTCCTTTCCAGCAAACAAAACCTCAGGGAGAACCTACCTGAGTTTCCAGGTTGTCTCAGTATAGAAGAACAAACCAGCAAACAGCACCCTTTGTATCACCTCAAAAGGACGTGGTGACACAAGGGACAATTAAAGGTCTAAAATCCTTCCCCATTTCAAGTCCATCTTACAGAAGACAGACAGGTCTGACCTCTCACTTAGGAAAGCCAGGGTGAGGAATTCCTAAATTGCCATGATGAGCTGGAGCAGCATTTAGCAGTGGAAACACAGTTATCTCAGGAGTAAAAAATAAATAAATAAATCAACAAGAACACTTCTAAACACCCAGTTCTGAATCTTAAAGCACAACTGTTTTGGACCAAAAAAAAAAAAGAACTACTCCTTTCAATATATATGTTTACTTAGCCTGGGGGCAAAATGCTGGAAATTATCATCCTAAGTAGGTGGTTTAATTATACTATATTAGTTCTTCACGTGCCTAAAAAGTCTGAATGGCTTGTGACTGATTTTCAGTAATTAGATGAACCTGCCAACAAAGTATGCATACACTTTAAGTATTTATGATTGATAGCTCGTGGAAAATTAATTAAGTGAAAAAATGATGACTTTCTAGATATTGCCGGTCTTCCAAAGGGTTATGTCAGAAGATTTCTCATTTGTGCTTTTCATCTAGAGAGGCTTTAAGATCAGCATGACCATGCACTATTCAAGCCAGAGCCATTCCAGCTTTGCTAGGTATGCATGTAAGGATTCCATGACCTTTAAGGAGGCTCCATATCATCTTTAGCTCCTCCACAACTTTCCACTCTCTGCTGCCTCCCTCTTCTTGCTAACTGCAGTTCCCAGTCCCAGTTGTCTCCTCCTCAATCGAAATTCCAAAGGATTTTCTGTGCACTTGTTAGTAAGACAGTAAGAAGCAGGTGCTCAGTAAGACTGCTCAGATTCATGACAGCTCCTGAAGACATTAAGTGGGAAAGTCAGCTTACCATATTGTAGCAGTATTACACCACACAATTTCTCTAAAATTCAGAAGAAATGCCTCTTTTCTAGGAAAAGAACAGGAACATCTGTCAAACATGGAGATGCAAAGAGCTGTCTTTGATAAATGGCTACCAAAAAAGAAGAAGCAGTAATAAAACCTCTATTGCAGTTTGTCCCTGCACACTGATGTAAGATGAAAGAGGAAGAAAGGCAGAAGTTCAAGTAACTACCTATTTTAAGTAAGATGATGGTATTGAGGAAATGCTTGTAATTAAAAACAATGCTAATGGAGAATTTTTCATCCTAAAACGCCAGGAAACAGAACAAGCCTCCCCAAACCCAAAACTATTAATCATGCTTGAGGGCTGTCCCTCACCATCAGCCCAAGAAAGATATTAGTGATGGAAATGCTTACAAACCAGGCAGAAAACACTGCAGTGTTTCCCAACACTGAGGGCTTTAACAAAAAAAGAAAAAAAAAAAAAGGCAAAAAAAGCATAGTTTTCTAGCCTAGCATGAACACACAACTTGGTAACTTCAAGAACAGACAGCAGGACTTAAATGCTCTTCACAACTGTCAAGACCATCTGAATATCCTTCACCTGAACTTGGAATGACATGAAGCTTTAGTGGGAAGTAATGGCTAGAGACATAGAGTCATAGAAGAGAATCACAGAATCATTTAGGCTGGAAAATGGACTTCAGCTCAAGTCCAATCACTAACTTAGCCCTGCCAAGTCCACCACTAAACCATGGCCCTAAGAAACACGGAACAGCTTAGCTGGAAGATCCCTCAGGAGGTCATCAGGGTCCAACCATCTGCTCCAGGCAGGGCCAGCCATGCTCTGAACAGCTCCGTGGATGGACACCCCACCACCCCTCCAGGCAGCCTGCACCAGTGTCTGACCACCTCCACCATGAAGAGTCTTGCTTGCATCACTCCAACTTAGGCCAAACTACCATTTCTGCAAATACAGAAATATGAGGTTTTCTGAAACTATTGTATCAATAGCCAAGGTCTTCTGATGTGCTACAATTTCATAAAATGTAACATCTCTGTACTTCCTTCTCTTCTACAACTTAACATCAAAAAGAATAGAAATAAACTACAAACTTTCAGAATCCCTCTTCCATATTCCACGAACTCTCTAACATATTCCAAACACAAGATGTGCAGACCTATTTCTGCCCTTTCAGTGGAGAGCTACACTGAAAAATATAAAGCTACATTAAATATCAATGTTAACAGCCTAGCAAAAAAACTAGTAAAAAAAAAAATCAAGAAAGACAAAGCTGGGTAGCATTACTTGCATGATTTACCTAAGGTACTGAGATCTACATAATTTCCTAATGCACTGCTTTCTTTTAACAGGAAAAGTCTCTAGAGAAAGATCAAAATACACAGTGAAGTTAATCCAAAAACCCATGATCAAAAGTCAATTAACAATCAGACACCATATATAAAAAATAAATAAACTATATCCCAATACTATATATAAGCACAGTATATTTAATATATACAGAATCAAGTTTATAGATATATATATTAAATATATATATAAGTATGTATATAAAATAGTCTCTAAGTGTATATTATATATTTATATATTAAAATTTATATTTTATAGGTATTAACATTTATATATATGTATGTTTTCAACACTAAGAAGGAGCAACCAGCATTTTAGAGAAAAATTCTGCGGCAAGTCACATCTGAAATTTAATGGTGCCAGACGATACCATCTGAGGACAAGTCAAACTATGAAACTTAAATACAAGGCAAGGAAAATAAGGAAAGTACTTACTTCTCTTTTTATCAAAGATAAGAAGATATTATTTAAAAATAAATGCAGACACCATGAAGTCACACACATGACTGTTACACAAGAATAGTTGCATGTTTTTATAGCTATGAACTACTATGGTTTATTCCAGCGCCAAGAAATATAACTGAAATACCCTAAAATTTACTATTTCCTTAAAGACTAAGCAGTGCAGATACCAAATACTTCATTTAGACTTGAACAGCTGGAGTATGTGAGGTTTATGAACAGTAGGAAAAGATGAAGAACACGTGGTCAGTCCCAAAATATTTCCAATGAGCTTGAAGGCTCCAGGTCTATGAACCCCTGTGGTTGGGGGTTCTGTACTCATGGGTAATACAGTTACAGCAACTGCACTATTAATGAAAACATACATCAAAAAGATAAAACAGATAGGCTTTGAGCCTATACTTGGTGAATATTTTTACTAGTCTAGAGTAGTATCTATCATAAGTAACAAACAGAATTTTTTAATGATTCTATTTAAAATTGACTGTATTTCAAAATGCTTATAAAACTATACCATTTTGTAAATGGTACACTGTCTACATCAGTGCAGTGTACATTCTGAAGGCCAAAAATGACTGGGTGATTTTTCAGCAGATATTTAGCACAAAGAGCTAAGTTCAATTAGAAAAGAAGCACATCTCACCTGTTACTTCCAGAAGAAGCTTCATCTTTCCTCTTTGAGTAACAGCCCCACACTGTAGGCCAGGCAGATCACTTAACCTTTAGCCTTCTTTCAACCATGGATTAATTGTATGCACGTGCACAGCAAAGTTAAAGTTTTACTGCTTTGTAAATGGCAGCTTAACTCACTGAATGAAAGCTGACCTGTGGCAACCTGGTGTAATGAATGTTACATTTGGGTAGCTGAGTGCAAGCAGAACATGGTACAGCCCCATGACACAGTGTGTGCCCATCCTATAGAGAGCTGGTGATGTAAATAAGAGAGGCCAATCATGTCTGCAATAGCAAGAGCTGCTCTGGGCAGGTTAACCCAAGGTCGGAGGGTAGGGAAGAACGAGTTTATTACATGAGTAAATATTTACCTTCACAACAGTACACATGTGCCACAAACCAAGCTAACTGGTAGTGTAAAAATAAATGCTGATGTCAGCCAACAAGGGGGAAGAGATGCAAATCGAGACTAACTAATGGGCTGGGTCACAGTTAGGTCCCAATTACATGAAAGGAATTTTCCTTTCCTTTCCCTTTAGCCCCCCCCCCCCTTTCTGAAAGAACACAAGTCGTGGAGAACAAACAGCATGTGTGATGAACACGTTTTCAGTTATACTTGACATCTCATTTCCCTTTCAAAATGCTAACAGATAGCAAGCTATCCCCTCTATCTAACACAAGACTGCAGCCAGCCAGCCCCCAGAGCTGTGGTACACAGGGCAGCCCCTCAACAACGAGCCACAGTGCAGCTACTTCAGATGGCAGCTCCTAAGAAAGTACCACACACTTCAAGGACGTTTCAAAATGACCTGGAGAACTACATGGTTAATTTTTCTCCAGTTTTCACACAGCTCAAAGAAAGACAGATTAACATGTAAACTAGAATTCACTTGAATTTCAGATTTTCAGTTATAAAACCAATTTTCCAGTATTGCAGGGCAGAATGCTTCATGAGTGAACAAGAGGCATCATGACCCCAACTGTTTTACACCTTTTGTTTTGAAGAATATCTTCCATGTGGATTATAAAGAATGTACAGGAACACACACTATCCAAGCTTTAAAAATCTTTATTACCTCCTTTGCTTTGCCCTCCTCTCACAAAACATTAAAGGTTTTAAATTTCAGCCTAAGCACTGAAAAAACTGAGCAATTCTGTTCAAACATAGTTAACTACACTTACTTATAGGGAAAATTATTTGTCTAATTTTCTTCCAAATCTGTATTGTCAAATGTGTTATGAAACTCTCTAAGAGCATCTTCCACATAGCAAACTGAGTATTTTAATTTTAAGAAAAAAAGTAGTATAGGACAAGTAGATATTCCCTGTTAAAAGCTTGTCTTTAGCACAAACAGTAATCAACAGTGAGTATGTACCAGGCTGCTCAGCACTGAAATTTCATTTTTGATAAGTGACAGGCTACAAAAGCATACCCCTGGATCAAACAGAGACCATGAAGAAGAAATTACTGAGAGAGAGAGAGACCATATTTTATACAAGTCTAGTCACTAATAAAATGAAGTCATTAAAAAAGAAAAACTTTTGCATCCTTCTTCCTTTTTAGTAAAAGGCAGTAATTTTTGTGCTTTATGTGCAGTGAGTTTTTCTGTTTCTGTTCCAGTACTATCTACATAACTCACCCTTTCATCAGCACAGAATTCTTCTCCAAAAGAGGCTGAAAAGTTACATTACAGAAAGGATCATCATAATGAAAGGGATAATGAAAGATAAAAAGATGCATAAATACTGACATATGGGCACAAAGAAATCTTTGTTCTTTTCTAACAATGGTTGCTGCTCAGACCCCTGCTGTCTTTTAACTCCAAAGTCACTCCAGTCATTTCAACAGACTGGACAGGAAGAGGGCACAAATTCAGGGTGTCTAATCAGAGCTGTGCCCTCAAAGATTTGATGACTGGTCTGTAAAATATTGAAGACCTTCCTCTACCAAACCAGCAAACCATCCGAGATAAACAGTCACAGCCAGAGGCACCTTCCTGAAGTCCTGGCTTGCCAAGGAACAACTATTTCCTGAAGAATCTCTATATGGAGGTGTTGACATTAGTGTTGTGTATGTTTGGATCCATCAGCTGCTCTCCTTCCTGAATAATGAGGATGACAGGGAACAGCACCACCACACCCCGGCTCAGTCTCCTGAATTCCAGGATTTAACCCTCCTCTCATTTAACCTAGTGAACATGGCTACCCTTCTGTACTCCTTCAAGCACAATGTGTTGCTCTCTACATGACACAAGAAACCACTCTTACAGGCTCAGCATATTATTTCTTGTCCAAGCAGCAGCCTCACATAAATGAGGTCTTTCAGAAGGATGGAGGTGTGGGACTGAAGGCCAGCAAGAAAAAATGGTATGTAATAACCTTCAGCTATAGCATCAAGACCACAGGCATATGCTACAGTGCACAGCCATCCACAATGGGATGAAGCTGGTCTGTTCTCCATTAGAGGTCTAAGCAACAAAAGATGCCACAAAAGAGCACGGATTTTAAGATCAAGCCCCATCTCCAGGAATTAACAATGGGGCCGAGATGAAGGAGGTAGTGCCATGTCTCATCACAGACTCTTCAGAATGCACCTTCCCCTCCTCTCCTGACAGATGTCTCTTTTAGTAAAAGAAGAAAAGCCTTCACACAGGCCTGCATAACACACCATAATATTTTTCTCTCCAGCAAGAGAGAAAAAGTGTCAAGGAAAAATACCGTGGTACACCGTAAGACACCTGGAACATAACACATGCTGGCAGTGGGGTAGAAGATGCTGATTTTTAAAAAATATTGGGATAAAGATGGCAATTTGATTAAGCCCCAGATTCTCCTGCACTTAAAAAGTAGTAGTGCCAAATCTAGGTGAAACTGAATATAGAGGAACTGGCCACATTCTGCTTAAAAATACTAGTGAACATGAAAAGATTGTGACTAACTCCTACACAGGACTGTGGATACCAAGAATGGTACATAATAGCTAAATAATGCTGGGAGAGGATCCAAGGAGGGTATTATAGCCTGCTTCAAAAGCTGGTATATTGGAGAGGGAGGTGTTTTGTTCACTTGTTTTTTTTGGTTTGTTGGGGTTTTATAACTATTCAAACCTATGACCTTGTGCTGTGTTTATCAGGAAAAACTTCATCTAAACAGTGAATACTTCTGCCATATAAGTCACTGGGGTGGGATGCAGCTGCATACAGGCTGAACTTAAAGATCATTTTCAGTCATGTTAGCAAGACTACCAGTTGAGAAGTAAGTGACCGTCAACAAGGAGAGATCCTGAAGTAGCAAGACATCCATCTAAAGGAAGCTGCACTAGCACAGAAACTTTTCACCACATCTTCCTGTGGGCTGAAGAAAAGGCAGGAAAATCAAAGTATATTCTCTGCTGATATCCATAGGGACACCAAGTTCTTTGGTTCCAGTAAGGGACACTCTGCTCTGTGAACATTTGCATGGACAAGCAGAGACAGAACTATGGTGCAGTAGTAAAGGCTCTCTGGTGGTCACAAGCACCAGAACACCCTAGAGCTGTAAGCTGCTTACTAAAGAATGCAATGTCCCACAGTTCCAAACCAAATTATTTTAAGTATCATTATCAGCTGCCAGTGGCATAAAAATGCAAAGCCAACCAACATGAAACACACCCGTTCAAAGGTACATAACTTACCCGTTATCAGACTATAAAACCCAAAAATAATTCCTAATTGATTCAGTTTCCACAGCTGTAAATTCCAACCCCCTCCCCACCCCTTCCAAAATGTTTAGCAATTGGAAAGTCACAACTGTACCTTTTCTGCCTTTTTGTCAGAGATATCTTGTTTTTCTAGAACTGCCATACTTTCCTTCAGGTTCTTCACTATGTCTGCAGGAGACTTGTGGGACTTGCCAAAAGGGAATGGCATGATTGCAAACCACAAGGTCTTTCTTCTACAGCTCCTGCTTCACCTGGAAAAGGAGGAGAAAAAAGGTACATCAAAAATGAACAGGTGAACTAGAGCTTGCCACGACAAACTTAAATTCTTGTAATTCTAATTCTTTTAAAACACAAGATGCAGAATCTAAGAACTCACATTAAGATCATCATCTCATTCTTCAGGAACAAATTAAAGAGCACATTAATTATATCCAAAGCCACGCACTGTACAGATGCCACATTTGGGCAAGACTAACAAGGATAAATTATTCCAATTAATGCTGTCAAGCAAAATGCCTTCCTACATGAGGTCTTTGACACACAGGTCATCATGTCTCAGTGGCCCTGCAGTGACTGTCCAGGTACATGCTTTTATCCAGATTCATTCCATAACAAATGCAAAGCAGACCCCAAAGCCTGCACCTCAGCGCAGGACCTACAAGCACGATGCAGACAAGGCTACAGAGAGCAGCTTATTCCTATGTCAAGACACTTGGCAAGTCCTGGCATTTTCCTATCAATACTACTGTAATTTCATACTGAAATACAGTCTCACCCTCACTCATTTTATGGGAAATACAATTTGTCACCAATAACAGGGTGACAAATGTGACACGGATGTAAATAAAGCATTTGTAAAACCAACATCTGATATGTGTCTCTTTCAAAAAGATAAAACATGTCTTACAGGAGAAACTTTCCTTCCCTGAAAATATTTGGCTCTTGAATCCAAATACATTTATTTTTCTGTATATTTACATTATTTGCTTTTACACACACACACACACACAAATATATTTGCTTCTGTATACAAAACAGAAGACTATTACTAAAATAAATGAGCATACTAAATCTTTTGTTACTAAACACATACATCCACATCTAAACAGTAATAAAACCTTCTAACAAGTGAACTCCATAAAGCATATTTCTACAACTCTCATCTAGACAGAAAAGAACAGGAAACTATATTAAAAATGCTGACAGTGCTACTTCTGCTAGACACAAAAGACAGCTGAAGAAGCAGGCAGAGCAGAGACTGCACTGTCATTCCAAAGAAGGGAGGCTACCCTGAAAGTTTAATTTCTATCTCCCTGCAATGTCCACATGATTTGGTAACAAGTCCTCTATAACCAGTACATGTAACAGCACTTTGCTCCTTGATTAAAATACCAGCTCATCCACCATGAACTCCAAAATGTTACTCCTGATCTTAGTCAACAGTGTTTTGATCAAGGATTAAAAATACCAATTTAATACTATTTTTAGTTACTTTGATTTTTAAAACAAACAAGTTGGGCTGGCCCAAGGGCAACAATTTAAAGGGGAAGAACAGAAGCACTCGGATCTTTAGCCAACTAAATTTTATAAATAGGGATTTCAGGTAACCAGCTACAGAGATCATCCTTCACTGTTCCATGCCTTTGACTGACTTCACACAGCTGATAAAAAGCATAAGGTATGTAGATTTTAATTAGATTACTTTCAGATAAAAGTATCAGCAGGAAAGTTGAAACAAGACTTTCCACCAGCCATTTCCATTCTTTAACAGATCACAAGGACCTTCTGTTGCATTTATTGTGCAGTATAATATTTGTGTCATTATAATATCTCTCATTCACAATTTGCACAAAAAAAGGGGCTGTAACACTGAAATTACAAGCACAGGACTGGTACCCTAAGAGATAAAATACCTCCAGGTTATCCCTTAGACAAGAGAATTTTATGCCTCAAACTTCATCACATCTAGTGGAACCAAAAGCTACATCTAAGAAAAGCACCACTACTTACTGTTATTTAACAAAAAATTTAATGGCATTTCAAACAATGTTTAAAGAAAATTTCACACAGGATTTTTTTTTTCTCCTAGAAAGAGACAGGTGTGAAAATAAGCACAATTTCCCTACAACATGGAGACATACCTCCATCATCACAGCAACATTTCAAATGTTCCCTTTATCTCTCCCTTTGATTACTACTCCTGCCAAGTGAAGATGAGCCCTGAAAACAAATCCGAATTCTTTCACACTTGCATATCATCATTGATAATAACAGTGTTTAACAACTACTCTGCATATTCATTCTGGAAGATGGCTATACCCATGTAACACAGTAGGACTGGCTCAAAAAGCTGCTAGTCTTAACTCCTTGGATTATGTGTTAAAACAATCAAAACCAGTAGGAATCAAAACAGGTGAGAGAACAAAAACATTATATGGAATCACAAAATCTGTTATTACAGCAATATACAAAAGAAAATAAATCAAACCAATAAAATGACTCTGCACACTCATCCTCTAGAGCAGAACTATGCTACTCCTAAACTAAAAGACTACATGGACAACACATAAAACCTATGGAAATACAAAATAATGAGAAACAACTGTCCTCATGGTGTGCCCAGTATCTATGTTTGCAAAACTTGCTTTGCCTCCACACAGTGCTCAATTTCTTAAGTTAAAAATAGTCTACAGCTTTGCCTTATGAAACCTTACAGGTTCTGCATAAATCAGATGCACATACATGCAAACACAAGTTGTACACAAGTTTCATTGTATGTACTAGCATATCTAAAAAAAATAATCAATTAATAGCAGTTCACTAGCATATAGTTATACTAAGTATTTTTTCCCAATTCAGGCAAGTTCCTGGATGAATTTCTCATAAGCAATTTGGAAAAATCAGGAAACACTGTCAGCACCATTAAGAAGGAAATCCACACCCTTGACTACTGAAGGTGACATTTTGCTTCAAGGTATTTCATTTATTATATAAAATGGAATAAATATACTGTTTATGCCATTTCAATTTTATTACTGGAAGGAAGGCAGTGGCACTGCCAGGAACATTATGTGGGGCCTGACTGAAGATCCCACTAACCCTGAAGCAAAGTTCTGTTACTGAAGAACCTGTGTCACATCCTGCCAAAAAAAAAAAAAAAAGCAGGAGCAGTCCTTCCCTTTGTCTCTCAAAGCTGTACTTCATGCAGGAGAACATAGACAGGCTGTTCCTTTTTCAGCCCAGCAAAACTACCCCCAGCAGCACCCTGTGTGTGCACAATAGACAATGACAACATCTGTGTGAGGTTGGAAAGAGCTGCCACCACCCACATCTGCAACATGAGAAAAAAGGGGAACAACATCAAGTGACATTTTCTGTAAATAAGAACAGGCCTTACATCATGTCAAATGATAACTGATTCACAATACCAGCACCTGGCTGCCTTGCAAATCCTGGATAAAAACACTGATTGTGGCTAAAGAAAGGCATCACAGGACTCTCGGAAAGTTCAACTGCAACAAGTACATGGCCAGCTCTGTGCTCTGCTGGGCTGCTTGGTTTTATCTTCCCTTCCCAGAAACCTCACTTTTATCCATTTGTTAAAAAAGAGACCACGAACAATATTACACAAATCTCCAGCTTTCTCAGGCAGGCACTTTATCTCACCAATATTCAAGCAGGCCCAACCTACCAAAATGTAAGGTCCTCAAAGCACCGGGGTCACAGCCACAATTAGAAATCTTGAATGACGTTATCAATCCAAAGGGACCATTAAACAACAACAACATGGCATTCAGCCAAACACCCAGAGATTTGACTTCCACTGACACACACTCAGGCACACTGGGACATTTGGGCTTTTGTGATAAGCAGAGATAGTAACCCCTCTGTTTCAGATAGTATATAACTTCCAGCTCTGTCAATGCAGCTTACATCCCTGCAGTTTGCTTCATGTATAAGGCTTTGTATTGTTTTATTCACTGCACCGACCACACAATCAATTCATGCCCAGTTTAAATCTACTACATTGCATATATAAGATTGTTTTATATAAGATTGTTTTTTTAACTAGGCAGAACGCTTAAAAGCATTTCTCTGTGAGGAGGAAAAAAAATGCCACAAGAACAAATACAGAAGCAAGATAAATTCCTTTCCTTTAATTAATTTAATTCTCTAAAGAATAGATAAACCAGCCTGGAGTATGGTCTCTCATGTAACTTCACTTTTTCTTATTCAAAGGTTCAGAAAATGTGCCACCTCTATACCAGAAATGTGTGCTACAGTTTAAAAACTGATTGCTTAACAAGAGCAGGGTTTTTCTGTTGTAGGTAGTATGCTTTTATTATTGCAAGCTCCCTGCATTACTATTTTCAGAACAATACTGGTACAAGAAATAGTACAATGACACTCCTGACTGCAGTGAAATGTGGAGTTACTCCACAGACAAATGAATTAACCAGCACTGAAATCTCACCAAGGCAGGCTTTTAAAGCTACATTGAAGGCAAAGGAATACAAGCAGCACAAGCAGAGGCACAAAAGCAAACTTAACCTTTCTACTTAAAGAGCAAACAGCCACCATTCCCCCATGCAAAATGCTACTTAGATAACGTATAAAGTCCCCCTATACCCAATTTTGTGAAACAAACAAGTGCAATAAACTCAATTCCTTATTCTATCCTAGGCCTTACAGTTTAATTGCACTATATTAAAGCCTCTTGCTGCCTTGTTTACACGCCAAGAGTTTAAGGTGAGTGCTTTTAGCAAGCTCCTAAGGAGGAAAAGAGGAAAAAACCCTTCAGCTATTTCCTGGTTACAACTGCACATGTTAAAAAAATTCCAAGCCTAGTGAAAAACCACGTGGTAACATCCAGTTAATGTGCACATAAGGAGATAAGTCGAAGATCAAACAAAACCAACATAATTTTTTAATAAGGTCAAATAATTAACAGTGAGGTTCCCCAAGACAAATGAGCCAACCCAAGAGCTGGCACCACTGATGGGGGAGGCCCCGTTCCTTCTCTGCTCCTCGCACCATCTCCTTCCCCCTGCTTTTATGCTCGGCCCAGCTGAGCCATCCATGAGCTAAGCCACTCACTGAGAGACCACAAAACTAACACCTAAAAGGAAAGCAAGCAGTGAGTAGTGTGAGGAACGTAGAGAATACATCCCTTTGGCCAGCAAGCAGTTGTGAATCAGCTCCCTCATCCCGTGACCTCGCCATAGGAGCACCTCATGGTAAGGCTGGAGCTGAATCCATAGCAGGACTGAAGGGGGAAGGTCCCTCTCCATCATTATTTTGAGTGGTCTGATATTTGTCTGAGTGCTCCATGTGTGGCTGAACTCTCCAAAATGGCAGAAGACAAAGCCAACAAAAATGAGGGAAAACGAATTAAAAAAAAAAATAAATAAAAATAAATCGGAAAGGTTCTTAAGACAAACCAGTACATGGTACTCCCAACTGTGAGCCAGTGTCAGCCCAAGGGAGGAGGAGAGGAAAAGGCTGGGGCAGGCAGGAGGGAAGGGCACATCACCTCCTCCAGGCACAGGAAGGTGTCAACCTCTATCCTGAAATCATATCACCTGTCGATTACACTCCGCAGCGTTAATAACACACAGGAGAACGGCTTAAACAAATACAGTTAAATAAACTAATGAGTCCACAACGGCAAAATATCTAGATTCACAACAAACAGCTGGGTCTACTCTGTGTGTGGATTTTTAATTGACAATTTATCAGTCTATTACTGACAAAACATGCTGCATCTTGCTAAAAAGAGGCATGTTGTTATTAAAAAATAAAACACAGCAGGCTCATGTTTGTCTTGATAGAACTGATTTCCCTCAGAACCTGCTCTTTTGCTGCAGGTCTCTCAAATTAACAGGGATCATTAAGCCAGTATTGAAAACAGTAACATAAATCAGTTTTCATCACATCTTATTGTTACAAGTGGCTGTTAGTTCAGTCAGAATTCACCGCTGTGAAGTCTGGTTGGGATGATAAAACCAGAAATAGATCAAGAAATTATGCATTTTTAAAAGCACTGTCTCACAGTCAGGCATGCTTAGCATCCAGAAGGAAGACTGACAGCCATTCCTTTGATCCAAGAACCATTTTTTATGCAAGCTATCATGCTCCTTGGGAAAAAAAATACTCGAGTACTTCAAAGCCAGATGCAGACACCATACCAGTATTTAGCCAGATGTAAGTTCCTGGCTGTACTTTCTGTAAGCACCATATGTGTGCAGAGCAGCCCTGCCCTGGTGCATGTCCAGCAGCTGGCATGGCAGGACAGCAGCCAGGTGCCACTGTGAGGTATCTGGAATATCGCTGCCAGCTCATCCCTGCGAATTCCTGGCTGCAGCATGTCTTCCTGAAAGGCCTCACCACTTCTAATTGCACAAGGATTGCTGACCCAAGGCAGCATCCATCATTTCCTTCAGTGTATTATTTAAATTGAGCGCTCACATTCCTCATTAAAACATTCTTTCATATTTTTCATGTGCTGTTTTCTACTATATCTTTCAGTATTCTCATTCTGGATATGTGGTTTCCCACCAGATTAACCAATTTTCAAGAGCTTCAGCATTGTACCGAAACAATTCTTTCATTTTCTTTTTGATATGCTAAACAAACTGAAGCATGGCAGCCTCTCATCCAAAATAGATGTCTAAATAGCATAGTTTATTAATACCTCACCTGCAAAACTTTCCTATCCCAGAGGAAATGAGATTGATAAAGAGCAAAAGCCACACCTCAGTGTATTTCAGGGCTCCAGCAGGAACTATTCAGTATAACCATGGCTTTACTTGCACAAGTATGCCATTAACAGAATGGCTGTGGCTGTAACTGGTAATTACTGCCACTACCAGCTGGCAGAATTCAGGAGTACAGTCCAGCTCTAAGGCATTTTTGCTATCCTGTAAATACTTCCACGCACCTTTTCAGCATTTCCTTCAACATAACTTTAAAACATGGATAGGAGGACTAACTACATCAACTGTCTCTGATGTAAGAAGTAAAACTATTGACATACTAAATACCTAAAGCAATCAGTGATCTGTTTGGATCTGCCATGATATTTTGTAAGTAATATAATTAATACATAAAAGTTTTCCTGCAAGAGAGGTACGCTCATCTCATACCTGGCATGTCCCACCCACCACTGAATATTAGAAGCTTTCTTAAAATTCACTATCAACTTGTTCAAGTCTACAGCACACAAAAGCTTTAAAATTGTTCAAAAGCAGTTTCACAACTCTGCATCACAGAATTATTTGTGGTGTGACCCACTTAAAGATTAAAATGGGGGGGAAAAAATCCCCTCTCTGAGAATGGCAGCTCAGTTCAGGGAAAAATTAAAATCATGAAGGAAAAAAAAAATCCCTCCTGTAACACAGATGAACAATAAAGTGAACAAAAAAATTTAATTTAATGGAGAAAAAAAAGAAAATTGGAAAATAAATTTCTACCAAAAAATGAAATTCATAATGTGACTTAGCTTCTTAGTTTCTGAAAATTTCAAAGCAATTAAGTTCCTGGAAGTTCATAGCCCTGCTTGTTTCTTTAGCACCAAATGCCAACTGATTCCTTTCATTAAGCAGGCCTCTCTCTTGCCATTCAATTAATTTACTGATCCTTTTGCCTCTTCAAGAGCCTCCTCCTCCAGCAGACACCTGCATGATGCTGGACAAAGAGAAGGGCAGCTCCTGCCATGACACTCTTCTACCTCACTGCAGCCTCCTAAAACTGCCTTGTACTTTGTGACTTGCACATTACTGCATTCATTGCAGTTTAACACACAAAAAAAATTAAGCAGAAACTGGTTTCAAATAATGTTGCTGCTTTTAAGGGGCTTCAGAGATCCAGCATAAGCAGAAAGCTTGTTAATACTAATGCTCAGTATCTGAAATCCCAGCTCTGTCTCCATGTTCAAGGAAATCTTATGACTCAGCTTCTTTCCCTGGTGTACTGTTTAGAGTTACCCCACCCATTCATTTCCCCACAAACCTTACTGCTATACTGCAGTATGGTATACAGACAAGCATGTAAATGCCTCACCCATTCCTTGGTAAATACATTTTAAAAATAATAATAAACCTAAGTTTCACCACGAAAAGTAACTATTATCTTTAACACACTGCACCAAAAAAAAAAAAAGAAAAAAAAAAAGAACTTACTTGAAGCTTCAAGAAAAGTTGTCAGACAATATGTCCACTTCTAGCCAGGTAGAAGCTGAAATAATTTTCTCATAACCTGGTATTACAGTCAATCCCTGTTGGCTCAGATGCCTGTACTGCATCATCACAAACCCCAGAATATTTGCTACATGACAAAAAACACTGCAACTATGTATGTGCCACTCCACGCACCCTTGGAAGCAAAAATTCAAAGCAAGAGTCTCCTTTGTAACTATTTCTATTCCTTGGTATATGTTATTTACATTATTTTCCAGAGGTTCTTTTTGCATCAGATTTCTGATATACATCTAAGGGTGAATTTTGAGAGCGAAGAAACGGCAAAAGGGGAGGCAGAAGGACAAAGCAGTTTAATCTCTGACCTATTTCGCATCGTGCTCTGGAGTTCACACATTCCAACAACTAAACACGTCTGCAGGAGCATCAGAAACCACACAGGAGAAGGACAGAAAACCCCATCAGCACCACAGCATCGGCATTTGGCCTTAACCACACAGCCAGGGGCACGATCAGAGGGAAAACAGATCACTCCAAACACGAGTCAGTGACGTAAGCAAGGAGGATGAGAATCCCAAGTACCAGCAGGAGACAGAAAGGGAAATGCACACGTGCTTTTGGGGCGTCTTATTTTGAAGAGAAGTTGAGAACAATTAAACTGCGAGGACGGTTCTGGGATTGCTCCAGACCAATCCCCTAAGGTGCAATTTTCTTTAGAGAATACTCTCTCAAACAAGAAACTACACTCACTAAAACCACTCTCTAGTAGCACAAGCAACAAAGCTAGGAAAAAAAAAGGAAATGGATAAAGTATTTACCCAAATATCATTTCAGTAAGAATCATGTCACAGTATTACTTTTAAAACTGACTTTTAAGAAAAACAACAATATTTTTCCCGTGGTTCCTTTACTTTCTTTGGAGACCATACTCTGTGGCCTGCTAGAAACTTCTAATGCTCAACATAAGTTTATCAAAGTTCAGCACAACATAACTCTTCATCTACTTTACCTGAAGATCACAGATCTCTAATAAAGATAACATACAAAAGAATAAGATCACTTAAGGAAGGACAACATTAAAGCATTAAGATAATGGGCTATAAAACAGTGATCTCGACATAGCTCAGGAACCTCCAGAAAACACTGACTTAAGAACTGAGAAGACATATCAAAGAGTATCCCTCTTCCCTACTGATTACTACTGGTCCCTGCCACAGGCAGCACAGAACAAACTACATCCGTCTCTGCTTTGACAGACCTACCTCGGAAGGCTTCCCTTGTAAAATAATCAGTTTGGGAGTTCACAATTAAAGAAACTTTACGTTAGACTACTCTACAATTCACCTCAGTCCCAAAAGCTTTACAAACTAGCTGAGATGACAGGCAATCAAGCATAGCTTAATGTCTCTGGGTTCACTTTTGTGCATTAGCTTGACAGAACTAGGGCTGAAACCAAAACCAGCAGGGACAGCAAGCTGCACTGCAAAAAATTGGTCAGACTCCTGAAAGGTGACTCTGAGACCACAGAAGACTTCTCCATTCTGACATTACTCCCTCTACTGAGGGATCTCAGTGGTGTGACACAAAGATTAAAATGTAAATTATTCTGAGATCAACTGTCATGATTCCAAGCTGATTTCTGCTACATGAATCCGAGGGAACTTGGCCCATGATTCAATGATTACATATCTCCTCTGCAAAAGGGAGTTCCTGACAAATAACCTATGGGAGTTACATACTGAGTCACAGAGAAAGCAGGAGAGGGCAATCAATAAACGACTCAGAATCATGACCCCACCATTACTGTGAATCTTTTCCCTCTAGTTCATTGACATCTTCATTCAGTAAAGAAAAAGAGTTGTTCAGGGGTTTTTTTTTTCCCCTAAATTCCCTCTTACCTAGTACTGGGAGTTAAAGTACAGGCAATATCTGAGCTGATCCATAGTCCCTGGCATTTAAAACACAGTTTTGATGACAACACAAAGGGTTCACTGACACAGCTCTGTTAACAAATCCTACCAGTGCAGATACAGCTTAGATTAATAAAAAACACCATGACAAGTGCAACTGTGCTAGGGCTTTACTGGTTAAGTACCTTTATAAAGAGCACTCTCTACCTCACACTGCCAACCCAAATCAGTCCCACCATCAATCAAGCATCCAATTTTCCCAAGCTAGCTGCGTGGAGGTATCTTTTAGTATGGAACTTTCAGCCAGCTCATCCTCACACCAAAATCCCTGCTCCCTCTTGAGTATGCTGTATCAAGGACAATGTGGCAGATGGGAAAACATCACAAAGATCAGCAAAATCACAGGCTAGCCAGGAAAGACTTCTCTTTCCTCCCAATTACTGAAAATCAAGAATTAGTTTCAGGGGCATCACTTGAAGGAGAAAGACAAATAAAAATCGACACATTACAGGCCAGCACACACCTGGGACACTCAGATGTGCATCTCATGGTCACCAAGACACCAGTGCCTTTGTAAGAGAGAAACTCAGGAGAAGCAGCTGGCTGAAACCAGCCTGAATAAAACTGTCAGGGGTTCAGGAAACAGAAAATACCTGGATAACTTACTATGCACCACAATGAGTGGCACTCCCCAGGGGGTCACTATTGGACCAGCACTGTTCAACACGTTTCTCAGTGGGATTGATCCCACCCTCACCAAGCTTGCTGATGAAATCAAGCTGTGGGGTCTTGGCCAACATGCTGGAGGGAAGGGATGCCATCCAGAGTGGTCTGGAAAAGCCTGAGAGGCGGGTCCATGTGAACCTCATGAGGTTCAACAAGGCCAACTGCAAGGTCCTGCACATGGGGTGGGGCAATCCTGAGCACAGAGTTTGGGCAGAGAATGGATTGAGAGCATCCCTGCAGGAAAGGACTTGGGGGTCTTGATTGATGAGATGTGTGCTGTAGCCCAGAAAGCCAACCGTGTCCTGGGCTGCTTCTAAAGCCATGTGGGCAGCAGGGGAGGGAGGGGATTCAGCCCCTCTGCTCTGCTCTCATGAGACCCACCTGCAGTGGGGCCCCTGGTATAAGAAGAGAGAGGATCTGCTGGAGCAAGTTCAGAGGAGGTTACAAAATGATCAGAGGGCTGGAGCACCCCTGCCATGGAGACAAGCTGAGAGTTGAGGTTGTTCATTCTGGGGAAAAAACGGCTCTGGGGAGACCTTAAAGCACCTTCCAGTGCCTAAAGGGGCTACAAGAGAGATGGAGAAGGGGTTTTGACAAGGGCATGTAGTGACAAGACATAGAGGAATGGCTTCACACTGAAAGAGGGCAGGGTTAAATCAGATATCAGGAATAAATTCTTCCCTGTGAGGGGGGTGAGTCACTAGAATAAGCTGCCCAAAGAAGCTGTGGATGCCCCATCCCTGGAAGAGTTCAAGGCCAGGCTGGATGGGGCTTTGAGCAACCCGGTCTAGTGGAAGGTGTCCCTGCTCATGGCAGGGGAGCTGGTACTGGATGGTCTTTAAGGTCCCTTCCAACCCAAATCATTCAATGATTCTGTGATAATATTATCTCCCTTTTCAACTAAATGAGAAAATACTACTGAATTGATGATTAAATTTTGTGCCATGATAATAAACAAGCAAACAAACCCAAACCTTAAAGGACAATTCACTCCATTCTCCCAAGGAAAGAACCAGCCATGGCAATACAGAAATTTCACATAAATAATTTCAAGATCACAATACACCTAAAGTGGCTGTAAAAAAAGTGTCCTTTACACAGTTCCCTTAAATCACCTCTGTTTCTCCTGCCAGTTTACATGTTCGGTCTAAATCTTCAAAGTCATTAATGGATTTGATTTCTGATACATAAACCACAGCACACCTCGACTGCCAAGCCAGGTTCCTCTGGGGTAAGGTAGATCACAGAGCACAGAAGGATATATTTAAGGGCAGCCATGATGCATCCCAGAGTTAGGAGAGCTCTCTGAAGGCACAAACCTTCAGGAAAGAGAAGGCAAGTGTCCTAACATTTAACACCATACCTTTGTATTTTCCTTTTGTATGTTTTGAGGTAGATGGAGGGGAGTTTCAGCTCAGCTGTGAACTTGATGCTATGAAATGCTCAGAAGCACAGAATCAAAAAGGGGGAATGATCCAGACTGTGCTCCAAACATGCTCAAGCTCTTGTCATGCCAATCTAATTAAGAGTCCTGACGACTCACAAGACACCAGACCAAAGATCTATGATACAGCAGGATCCTTCAGCATACACAATCTGAAAAGTCAGATATTCCTGAAAAACCCACCTCAGGGTCCTTTTCCCTCCTGACACCACCTGAGAGTTCCAGTTACTCAAAGTTATTGTACATGAAATGAAAACAGAATATAAACAATGTGTCAGATGTCTGTGGTGATCTATCAGATATACATACATGCTACTTTTCATCCCTCTCTTTTTGGGGACACTCGAGTTATCTTTCCAGGTAGACCCCATCATGCTGATCAAACTTCTTCTGCTTCTATCAGAGTAACAAAGACAAGAAAATAACAACCTTGGGACGGGCAGGTTGAAAGCCATCATAATAAGTTTAACATTTTCATTTATTCCAGCCAAGACTCAGAAGAAAATACCTTACAGTTCCTGCTTGCTAGTCCAACACAAATTGACCAAAAGTTTCAAAAAGTATTTTTGCATTTTAAAAGAAAAGGAGGCTGGAGGCAAGACCACAGTAGAAAGACACCTGTCCAAAAGGAAGACATTCCAACCTATTTCACTTGGAAGCAGCCACCAAGAGCTACTGCAGATATGACCCTCCAAGACAGAAGAGCCGGGAGGGTTCACAAAAGGTAACTAAGGCTACTTTTGATACAGCAGTCAGCACCTCTCCCAAGACACAAATACAGGTCTACAAACTAAAAACTGCTTGAGAGCTGCCTGTCTGCAGACAACAAGTGAAAAATGAGCCTTGGAACAAGAAGCGACTAATATTAACTGAACTAAAATGGTGGGAAAACTGAAGCATCTCTGAGGGACAGTTCCCTTATCTCATCTACTAAGAAGAGTTGGACTGGAAAAGGGAACAATCAAATTCTTTTGAAATACTAAAATAAGAGCTCCCAACTTTCCTTTAATGCAATTACTGTGCAAAACTACCAAGAGAAACTTGAACACTACAGAAGTTACCATCTCTACAAGTTTACCCAAGGAATGATCACACATCATCTCTGCAATGACTGAAGGACAGCAGAACTTCCAAAGGGCTGACATCAAGCTTAGGTGGAAATACTTGCATTTTAGCTGATACCTATACTCCTAACACTGTGTATTTTTATCTATTTCAGCTACATCAGTATCCTGTCAACCCTCTATTCCTTAGGGCTATGTGCAAAACCAAAACAAAAACCCCACAACCTTCAAAATTATTAACTGGTGAACCAGCTCAACATAATTTTATTTAATTAGGGATTATAAAAATTATTCATGTAGGAGTTTACAGCAATATAATGTCATCATTTTCTATATCACCAAGAGGCTTCAATCAAACAAGAGCTCTTAAACAATGAAATAGTCTAGAAACCAAAATTCACATCATTGGCAAACTCCCAAGTTATACAAAAACTTTGTTTTTAAAGATCCTCTTTTCTATGCTAAAAGACTTGTTCTAATTACAAAAGTGAGCCAAAAGGAACCATAATTCTCAAAAAAAAATTCTATATTGCAGTTCCATTTTTAGCAACAAAGGTTGTTAAAACTTATTAGGAAAATGCCAAATTTAAGAAGAAAGTAAGGTTATGCTTTCAAGACTGGTTTAAAACTGTAACCTAAGGTTTTACTGTAGTCAAAACATACTATTGGTTATAAATTCTTTAAGGTAACAACGGAATCATAGCATGGTTTGAGTTGGAAGGGACATTAAAGACCATCTAGTTCACAACCATTTTAAAATTAATTCGATTACCTGATTTAGGGACTGGATCAAAGTCTGGATTTTCTGAGCTTTAGTATAAATCTCAGAGGCATGAATCCACAACACTGAAAGTTAGGGTACCATAAGGAACACAAATAAGGTGTAGAACCTTCTGTTGTACTTATACTTTTCAATCCTTGTTAGTAATGATGAAAGTTAAAAATAACCTATTTAGAGAGAAAAGCTTCTCTACTTCTGGCCAACAATCGTTCTCCTTGTTCACTAAAGAGCTCAAGAACAGCTACTTCTGCAACACAGATTTGACATTTCTTCCTAGATTTGATACTGTTAAGTCTGCAATCTGCCAGTGCCAAAGGGAGAGCAGAACCACCCTTCAGACTGCACTCCAGCAGTGCTGGGACCTTATCCAGTGCACTTCCCAGGGGAAGAGAAGAGCCTTTCATGGTCAGTCTCAAAGCAAAAACCCTAATCCACCTTTGCTGGATGTAAACTATAAATCCAGGTCTATATGACTGTTAATACTTTGTATTTATACATATGCACACACACGTATATAAGTTCCCAAACAAGAATGAAAGCTTATTAGACAGAGTTTATTTCTCTTTCAGATAGAAAAAAAATGTATACGTAGGTAGGAAGGAATAACTACAATCACAAATTAGAAAGCTGGGGAGATGAAGGCTGTTTGGTTTTTCCAGGTTAAAGGAATGAAGAAAATTGAAGTGCAACTCTCTAACAGAATTTAAAACGTCGACACATTCGTAAGTTTGTCATCATGCACAAATGCCCTGAAATTTTTGTGACTTTTTGTGGAAAATATTCCATAATCTTGTAGTGAAGAGGCTCTTTTGGATCTAATGATGTTAATCTCCTCACCATAACACATGAGTTAAGGGTAACACCAGTCAGACAGCACACCCATGCCAGGGCTCTGCCCCAAATGCTCTGTGTATGGATGCTGTTCCTAACAGAAGAACTGTTTACTCCAGCTCCACCCTATTACAGAGTCAGTAGAGTCTGGATATTGCTCAATGGCAATTACAGACATAAAATGGAACTATGTTAGTCAATGCTGATGAGTCAATATACTACTTTTCTTAGAGATTACAAATCTAAATGATGTCCTCCACAACAGCACTTGTTTGGAAAACACAGAATATTTTCAAGGATCTGCCTTTGTTATCAATAATTATCCGTGAAATCCATGAAAAAAGACTATTTGACCTGGTCACTGAAGCTTGTGTTTGCTTTCAATCATATTTTAAGACAACCTGAATTTCTCATGTTGAAGTAGCAAAGTCCTCCAGTCCAACACCCAACACTTACAAGACTTAAGGTTTTCCAGTTATCTTGATTATTTTAGTTTCCTCAGTTGTACTTTTTTTAAAGAGAAGCCTTCATTCATTCTACTGACACGCTATACCAGACTACAAAAAAAGGCAGTATTTCCAGAGAACTTTTCTTTTTATGAAGCTGGAAAGTATACAGCAAGGCAGAGGACAGCAAATCCAGGCCCCTCAGACAAGACTACCAAGTACTGCCACAGACAGCTGAATTCTACCCCAAATCTTCCTTTCTTGTTAGGCAACACATAACCCAAGTGCCCAACGTGGTCACTGCCTAAGTGTCTGTCCTCTTCTGAGAGCTCAAAATGAGATTCCAGGACTAACAACAAATACCACAGCCCCAGTTCAGGTGTCTGAACTCCAAACACCACTGTGGATGCTTTAGAGCAGCACACCTAGTCTCCAGCTGCCCTTCCAGAAAATCACAAACCTCCTACCTGTCTAGGGCAGGTGCCTTGGAGCAATAAAACAGAACTAGGTATCTACGTTTAGGCAACTGAATTTCATAGCAAATGGGTGTCACTGGGGAAAAAAGTTTAGGAAGTGTAAGTTCTCAAGCGCTCCACAAGACAACATACACAACATCACACACTCAAACACAGGAGAAAACCCTGGGCTTAAGCATCGTGCCCTCAAGGAAAGGGGGAAGAAGCACCATGATGCTGAGGAACACTGTGAATATGTACTGTCACCAGTATCTGTGAACCAAAGAAAAACCCACAAGGACCACAATCAGTCTTCACAGAACTGAGTTTTACGCAGTAAAGCAAAAGACCAAACACTACACTGCAACTAAACCACATGTGAAGGATGCCCCTGCACTGAGCATTCTCCTGTGCAGCGATGGAATGGAGGTTCCTGCTGGAAAAGCCTGAAAACAATCACATCAACTTTTTGTTCCAAATCAGTAAGAGCAAAGCAAGGTTCTGAGTATTTGCTAACTTTTGAGATATTAACTTTGCTTTCTCAACTTTGTCTAATATCGTACTACGTACAAAGTCTTTACCAGGAACTGTGCCTGGAGTGTCCCCCCTCCAAGGTATCGCTTTAAATTTTCCCGAGAAGTTTCTCCATCACTACCCATCTCCAGTCAGAAGAAACTTAGGACTTGAATAGCAGGTGTGACAGGTTACACATAAACTGTGTGGGAGAGACTTCTCAGGGATCACCTGTGTTACACACAGTGCATGTCTCCATCACTAAGGTCTCATTTAGCTGGATTAAAACCCCCTCTATTTTCTTTTCTAAAACCATACTTCTCCGTGACTTTGCTTTTGCTTTTTCTTTGTCTATACACGATCTTCAATAAAGTGAAAATGTTACATTGTGGTTACTTTTATAAACCATTACAACACATCAAGAACAAAAAAGTCTTTTGACATCTATTAAAAGGAGCATAATCTGCCAAAGCAGTAACTTCACACGTAACAGTCAAAAGTAAAACATAACAACGCAAATAACTTCTGCCTCATTTCTACAACTGTAGCAAAAGCTCCCAAAACTGCTTACCCAGAGGAAGAGCTCAGAGCCTCCACTGCAGCAGGATGCTCTGAATGTGTGCTATCAGCACACACATCTACCACACCATACAAGATGTCACTGATAAATTCAGTGTCTACAGACCCATTTTTAAACCAAGCTCCCATTCCCAGCTCATCTGCTGAGGAATGAGTATTTGGGAAAAAATGTATTCATCCATGGTAGGCTTCCCAGGTGAGCAAAGAGAAAAACAGCAGAGAAAGCTGCACAGTGGGATTCTGCCTGGCAAAACCTGATGTGGCACTGGACAAAAGAGCTGGCTGGGGACATGGAGGGGCCTTCCACAACTGTCTGTGCAACTGGTTTTCTTCCTACTGCTCTGCACTACCATGCTTTACTTAAAAGTCAGTAAATGAAACAATAAAAACTTTCCAGAAAGATATTTCTTCAGATGTCAGCTATTTGTCTGGGCAGCTTTAGCAGCCAGAAAAAGACCATGCATGCCACGTTTCTGGGAACACTTCTCTGTCTTTTTCATTTTATGTTTTAATGCAGATAACTTCAAAGGAGATAAGGCATTTCACACACACGAGTGACTGAACATAAGTACTGCTCTCACAGTCACACACATTCAACTCCCTGAGAAGCTGACAAATTAATTCCATTTAATTTATAGCAAAGCTCTATCTTAGCTATTTTTAAGTGTCACGTTTCAAATCTTGCAAGGTTTGCAGTTAAAACTTACAGCTACATCTCTTAGTAAGAAAAATGAATTTGTTATCAATAAATACTGACTGAAAAAGACTCAACAGGGCAAGGATCAAAAGCACAGAGTAGTTTTTCCCTGATGCAACCATTTCCCACACTTGGCAGTATACCTGAACGTTTTAAAACAACCCCAAGTAGTAACTAATAAATAACTTCATCCAAAGACGTTTGTGAACGTGGAAAAACATGTTACAATAATACTGCAGTTCTCTACTAATTATAACTTGCCAATTTTTGAACTGTCTTGCTATATTTAACTTTTCGGTGATGAATTCTCTGAGTGTTTGAAGGGGAGGATTACAGAGCAAACAGATCTTCAGAAAGGAACTCAGAATTTAATTACAAGTAGCAGATTTTCAAAAAACAGAAAGGTAGCTACAACATGTAGCAATATCCCCCAGAATTTTGTGCCCTTCTGGATAGGCTTAAAATTTGCTCCCTTTCAGCAAATTTGAAGTAGGCAGTGAGAAACTTTTTGCGTTATCTGAAACTTTTGATTATCTGAAGCATCAGCTGGAATACTCAAAACAAGGAAGTTACAAAGCAAATTGCAGTTGTTTATTTAAACCTAAGCAATTTACTTCCTAAATTAACCCTGTCTGAAGAAAAGAAGCCATGAA
Organism: Chiroxiphia lanceolata; assembly: GCF_009829145.1. NCBI lineage: Eukaryota > Metazoa > Chordata > Aves > Passeriformes > Pipridae > Chiroxiphia > Chiroxiphia lanceolata. The sequence continues at coordinate 20,851,850 of NC_045646.1, read as the reverse complement.
GGCTCTTGAGCAATGACCACAGTTATTCCTGTAAACACACAGTATTTTGGCTGCTTCCAGTTTGGATCAATCCTGAATCCAATCCTTTATAAGGAGTATTTAAATAGGGACAAATGAATATGTCATTTCATCACAAGGTGCAATAAGGAAAGCACATAAATCTGCTCAGGCTAAAGAAAGACCAAACTCACATGACATCAGCATAAGCCTTAGGTACCCTCGGTCCTGTATTTAACAGCCCAGCTCAAGTCCGTTAAAATAATTCAAGACAGCCTCATCTTCTAATTTAACCTTTGTGTTTGCACTTGGGGGATGGGGAGGGATCTCAGCATAAAGTTTCACCTTCTAACTGCAGATATTCATCTTCCTTCTGGCTCACACCTCTGCACCTCGTGGTGCCAGAAGGATGGTACTGAGAGCGAGCAAAGACAGGGCCTAGATGGAAGGGAAGGGGAGCTGAACTCGCACACAGTCCAGGCTAATTAACTCCCCCAATTAGACAATAAACTGGGGAAGTATCATTTTCTGAGAACAGCAAAAGGAATTTTATAACTTGCTTGAGGTTTGTCTACAGCCATGGTGAACACCATGACTTAGGATCACTGAACAACTAAACAGGTTTCTGTCCAATGTCATTAATATCCAGCTTCAACCTGCAGCTAAGAAGTAATAAAAGGATATGTAGCCCATTGTTTCCTTATCAAAAATTGCTAAATTTACCAGATTTCAAGTGTACAGTGTAGAAATTACAATACTGAAATTCAACTCATATTCTTGCTTTGCACATTATTCACATAAACAGCTGCAGGCTGTTGTGGAACTATTAATTTTGAAGGAGTAGATGAGTCAAATCTTATTTTTGATAGGTAGCTGCAAGATGCCTCCAATTAGACCACGATAATCATACTTTAATAGCTGCTCTTGTAATTAAACCATATTACAAAGTGTCACAAGTACAGAAAAGCAGGGCCAGAAGGGAATTCAAAAGGTCACCAGGCTCCTTCCTGCCCCCTGCTTCAAACCACCATCAGCTATTAGAGTTCTGAAACTCTACCAAAAAAAAAAAAAAAAAGAAATCATTATTTTAGCAAGTGTAAAGAGCCTCTAAGCATGTACAGAGATTATGAGCTTTTGGAAATATCTTACACAAAAATTAAGGCTTCAAACAACTCATTATAAAAATCTGCAAAAAGTCAATAAAGAACTGATTCAGAAGGGAGGACACTGGTCAGTAATGATAATATTCACCAAAATGCCCTAAAAAACCCCCTAGGAAGTGCAGCATGTACAGGACAACTGTCAGGTCTCAACTACCATCCATTAATTAATGAGAGGCCACAGAATGCAAAATAGATACCATTCCCTCCTGAGTAAATGTTTCCTGAAACCAATCAAGGAATTCCAAGAGGTGGAGTTTTAATATTATCACACCCCTCTGGGGATATACATTTGTCTGCACTTGATAATACCCAAAGAGCATAATTATCTCTCAAAGACACACTGTCACAAAATATTGCTCAACTGGCACTTTTATTTAGTGTCCTTTATTTGTATAAATACATATATCTTAAAAGGTATCAACCTGGGGTTTTAATTCCCCCCCCTACAACCACTCATTAAACTCGCACAGAACGCAGCAAAGTTTCAGAACTCTGTGTCAACATGAAGAAGTCAATTAACTTCAGAAAAAGAATCAATGCTACCAGCATTCAGAAACATTCAGCAGCACCTTAGTTCACACATTCAAACTCAGATTCCAAGACTTTACTCCGCTTGCTCTCAACACCACCAGACACAATCTCCTTCTGTACCAAGGTACATCTGTCTGGGCAAGAAAAGCCCCCAACAACAGGTATGTCACACTACAACTTATTAAATGCAAATAAATTTAAGTGAAGTGCATACTAGCTGGCTAACCCAGTAGTTTCTCACACCACAAGAGAACCGTGAAGCTGTGAGATACAATATTCCTACAACAGCAAGTCCATGTCAGATAGAATCCTACCAGGACACTGTGCCATGATGCCACTTACAGATCAGATTAGCTAAAAAATTTGCACAGGACAACTGAAAACTAAAAAAAAAAAAAAAAATCCAGTTATTTCTGACCCCAGAACAGGTACCATGTTTACTCTACTTCAGAGAATATTTCCTGGCATTTTTTTTCTGTCGCCAGTGAAAGGCATGTGCCATATCAACAGGTATTAGGTAGAAGCTATTAACTAAAAGGTACACAGTGTTTTAGATAGTAAAAATCTACTATTTAAAAGCTTTGATACCAAGGCACAAGCTCAGGATGTTAAATTTCCTCTGACAGCCTATGATTGCATGAGCTCTCCGTGCTAAAAAGGAAGACACACTTCCTGATGAGAGCAAAACACAGGGCCTTGAACTAAGAGTTTCTGACAGGTAAGTTTAAAAAAAAACCACAAGCATAAAAAAAACTTTTCAATATGTTGATGCTAATCAAATTTCTTTTCTGATCTACACTGAAACTGTTCTTCTACACATTGTTACTTGCCTCACTGAAACTGAGGAGCCTCGGTCATGTAATTTAATTTTTGACTCATCATGCAAATTAAATCACACCATTCCCATATTTTAAATAAATCGTGAGTACCTACGTGATCCCTCACCAAAAATTAAAATTAAAAAAAAAAAATTAAAAAGCCACCAACACTAGGTACATCTTAATATCGGTAGTATTTCACAGGAAAAAAAAGAGACAAAACTTTTTTTTCTCCTATTTAACATGCTGTGTTAGCTTTGTATGGGGCAGTCTGAAGGAAAACAGGCTCCGAGCAGACCCCACGCACAACTCCTGCTACAGAGGCCCATCGGGGCTCCCAACGGGAACAATTGTAGGAAGAGGCCTCAGACCAGGACCCCGGGAGGCCGCGCCAGGCGGTGCGGGGTCCGCAGCCTGGGCCGGTCCGTGCGGCCACGGCTGTAACAAAGAGCCCCCTGCCCGGCCCGGCCCAGCCCTGCCGCTGTGCCGGGACCGGTGCTGCTCTGAGGGCGGCCCGGTCGCCGCGGCCGCTCCAGGGTTCCCCCCGCGCCGCTTCCCGGTGATCGCTCCTGGCCCGGCGCTGGGAGAGCCCCGGGACCGCGGCACTGCCACCCGGGAGGCGCAGCCCCGGCCGTGCCCATCCCCGCACGGCTCCCCCGCACCCGCGGCACCCGGCCCAGCCGCGCCCGGCCTGGCCGGTCCCTCCCGGCAACCAACGGGGAGCGGGCCGGGAGCGCGGCGGGCACCGTGCGGGCCGTGCTGCCCGCAGGGCACGGCCGGGCCCCGCGTCGGACAATGCCCGCGGCCGCGACCCCCTCAGCCCGCCGTACCTGCGCGTGCGGCGGGCAGGGCCCGCCCTGGCGGCTCTGGGCTCTGTGCTCCGGCTCTCGGTGCGGCAGAGGCGGCGCGCCCCGCTCGCCCGGCCCGTCCCCCCCACCCCGCGTTCCGCGCTCCGCGCTCCGCGGCGTCGCTCCGGCCCTGCCCCCGCCCGCGCTTCCGCCCGCCGCGCCCCACACCGCCCCCTGCCGGCGCGGAGGACCCAGGGCGGCGCCTGCGTGGGGCGGCCCCGACATCGCCCCACCCACCCCTCCCTGTCGTTATTTCCTCGTTTTGCTGTTCCTTGTTTTGTTGTTTTTCGTCTTTATTAGAGTCGTAGAATCCTCGAGGTTGGAAGAAACCTTTAAGATCATCCAGTGCAACCGTCCACCAGTGTAACCCCTAAACCACATCGCCCAGTGCCAGATCCAGACTCCTCGTACCAGGGACGGTGACGCCACCACCTCCCTGGGAAACGTATTCCAATGACTGACCAAACTAAGAGGGGGAAAAAAATGTTGTACTATCTCATCCGAATCTCCTCTGTCTCGACTTAAGGCCACTTCCCTTTGTCCTCTCCCTGCAGGCACGGCAGAAGGGACCAGCCCCACCTCACTGCAACCTCCTCTCAGGTGGTTGTAGTTAACGACGGAGTCCCCCTGAGCCTCCTTTTCTCAAGACTAAACCAATCCAGCTCCCTGAGCTGTTCCTCATAAGACAAGTTTTCTAGAACTTTCACGAGCCCTGTTACCCTCTTATTCCCGCTCCATTTTAAAGTGAGGGCCCCAAAACTGAACGTGAAACCCCACGTGCAGCCTATTCTTTTATTCTTTATTAGTACCTGGTATTCTTTTTAATTAATTGTTGTTTAAATTTATTATTTGGTATTTACTTATTTATAATTTGTATTTATTATTCTTTTTCGTTATTATTGCCCCCCTCCTGCAGACCCTCCTCACCCTCTGCACTGCCACAAAGCTCCTTTCCCATGTTGTGACCTTCAGGGCTCCTGTGTGGGGTTGGGATTTGGCATCGTGCCTTGGACATGGTATGAGAGTCATGATGCATCAGGTGCCGGTGCATCAGGTGCTGGTGAATTACAGTCTGGAGGTTTTCTGCAGTTCCCATTGCAGCACGGAAGGGCTCCGGGCTGTTTTTGTGTCCCTGTACATAATACTCATCTATTATTGTCACAGTGACAAATGCAGATTAGCCTGGATCGAGAAGAGCCCACACCTTTCCCAGCAGAGATCAAGCTGATATTGTCCATTAGTGTGGTATAACACACCATGTTTAACGAAGAAAAATATATTTTTAATGGAATGTATGTCATGAATGTCTTACAAGCCATGAGGCAAAACCTCATCCCAGCGGGTCTGCTGCAGTACTGCCGTGCATCAGTGTGAGACCTGCTGGCCTGCTTTCCCAAAACATCTGTAAGCTCCTCGTGAGCTGACAGCTTCTGTCTTCAGCTTTTTTTTTGATTACGTGTCTCCACATCCCCTTCCTGCACTTCCTTGTCATGTTGCTGGGGAGGGTTTGGGTCGGGCTCCTCCAGGCAGTCATGTTTTCCTGCAGGCAGCATGTTGCTGCTCTGAAATCCACGTGTTGTGGTTCTCTGCTTTGCTGTACTGAGGGCAAGTGGTGTCAATGGGCAAAGCTGCCTCTTGACCTCTTGGGGGTCTTCTTGGACCAGCCATCTTAGTCAGCTGTGTGCTACAGCTCAGGCATGGAAAAATGCTTCTGATCACACTTGCAGCCATCCCTGCAATATAATATATCTAATACAATATATTTATATATACTTCCTTGTATCCCCCAAATACCTACTTGCTGTTATATGAAGATGTAAGAGATGCAGCAGCCCTGGACCTGAAGCAGGCAGGGGGCACTGCCTGTGTGAGGTGACAGGACCTTGCCAAGCTCACCTAGACCCACAGTGTGCAGTCAGCAAAATGTTGGCAGTTCATATAACCCACTTGTGAGCTGGAAATAATTGTTTTCAAAGCCAACATGGAAAGAGTGTGTATGTCTGAGTTCAAATTGTTAACCCATAATTATGCTAAAAACACTCAAATTTAAACAGATAATATTCAGGGTACTGATTAAAGGCAAGCACTGGTACAGGGATTCAACACCAGCTCCTGGAAAATAGACACTACCACTTTACAAATGACCATTGGAAAAGAGATCATGCACGAAATGGGTTCAGTGCAATTACCATCCCTGCACACTGCAGGGAAATCCCTCAGCAGTGAGAGCATGATTTTTCTAAGCTCTTAGAAGCAGGAATTAAATTCAGCACGAGAGAGCTCTTAGTACATTAACGATTCACTAATTCACAGCCATGACTGAGACACACTGTGAATTAATTAATCTTTGCAAATTAGGAAGTGAGTAAACATGGGGGAAAAACCATTTAAAAAAATCCAGGTTACTTCACTGGGAAAAAAACACAGTTAGAAAGGTGAGCAATGCAGGTCCTTTCCTCAGGAGGGACAGAGAGCCTAATGGGATACTGGGGCTTTCTGCTGCTGATGGGAGCCCAAGGAGCCCTGCAGCTCAGCTCCAGCTCCTCTCATCACCATCCCATGCCAACAAATGGCAAAAGTGGGGAAAAACAATGTCAGCCTGCGAAATTAATCCTCCTTCAAGCAGCTCTGTTTTGCTCACCTCTTTTCTTCCTTTGGACTGTACCTCCCGCAGAGTGGCTGTGCCCACATGGAATGCTGTGGCAGCAGCTGACTCTCCAGGGCTGGCTGCCCTTGGCTCTCCATGAGGCCCAGTAATTCATTGCCTGGTTTATCTTTCCTCTTTTCCAGAGCTGTAATTCAGTAGGACACACCTGCCCTTTCCCTCTGAGGGGTGTTTCCTCCTCTCCCCAATATCCCGCTGTGGCAGCAGGTCCCCCCTCACCATGCGATGGGATAGAGGTGCTCCTCTGTCACCTACATGGCCATCTGAAAAGGCACGACACAGATCATCTGAGAAAATAATCTGGCTTGTCTTGTCAGCTGTCTGGACAAGCACACAAGGAAGAAAGAAGAGAACCAACATCCAGTTAATGTTTTAACTGGGCATGGGCACGCACTGGTGTGATTCACAGGCCAGAGCCCAGGCTCCTTGTTCCTGCCAAAGTGTTTCAGGGAAAAGGCTTTGGGGAGGAAATATTAGGAGCAGAGACAACTGTGGTTATGCTGAACGTCTTCGACTTCAAGTCTGCCAGAACAAGAATCCTGAGTCTTTCCATGGACTTTGGACCAAGCTACAGTGGCTGAATTTAATCACCAGGTTACAAAAATGCCTGTGACTGCCCCTGAAACCGTGTTTCACCCATTACTAGCTGGAGGTGTTCACTGCAGACTCTTGAAGCTTTTCTCAAAGAAGTATTTTGTTTTCAGTTCTTTCAGTTAATACAAAATGAACAGACTCACCTGCCCTGCCTCCAAATCCTATTTACAGTAGAAAACACAAATAAATGTGATTGTCTCTCATACCAGTTGGAGTTTTTTTCTTACACAGATGTTATGAATTATCCTCAATTCAAGGTGCCATTTCAGAATGAGAGCACATTTTAAAAATTTTATTGCAAATCACAAGAACTAAGGGTAGCATGTAAAGATTGTCAGAAAACAAAAACAATTGCCAGAAGAATCATAGGAAAAAATCCAATGCAAATTCCTTTCCTGGAGAGCAAGTCCTTTTAATAAAGTTTTTATTAGTGTGGAACAATTGAAAGTTATCCACAAAGCACAGCATCCATTCTAGGGAGAATCTCCTAGTAATGTCAAAACCAGGTTTCCATCAGCATAGTAAACATGAAAGGAATTAACAGAAGTCACCCTGAAAAACAGCACTGTAGTAGAAAATATTTCCTGAGCTAAAAAAAAAACAAAACAAAACAAAAAAACCCAAACAAAAAAAAAACCCAGTCAAATAAATACATCCATTAATTTGATAGAACTGGAAGCAAATACACTACAAATCCCAAATCATGCAGAAAGATACAAGGCTGTGAACATTGCTGAAAATGACTGGTGGTGGTTGGTTTTTTTAGATGCTTTCCCCGTTCTTTTACATTATAAAGAAATTACAAACCAAGGTTACTCTCACTCAGTTCATATTTAAGTAGCGCCCCTTAAGCCCTGAAGCTCAGACCCTCTGAATAACGCTGCTATGCACTTACTTAGCCCTTTACCCCTTCAAGGGGCTTTGCAGAAACTAATTAATTAGCTCTCCCAGCAGAAACGTGCTGCAGTGGAGGGCATGGGCTTAGTGCTGCTGTTCAGCTGCATTGGGGCTCAACCGCTGGGGGGCTGAGTTAACACAGGAGCCGCTGTCACATCTCTTGACACTCAAAACTGTGTTGAGCCACTCCAGCAAATACATACAGGGACCTCCCCTGAGACCCTCCAAAGCTTTTCGGGGCCTCTCCTTCTTCTCCTGATGAGATCCCCGGCTCCTGAGGAGGAGGGCACTCCAGAGCTCTCTGCCTGTCCCCACCTTCAATCAGGCACTGCTTTGGGGAAGGGCTGAGCTCCTTCCCCCCAGCTCAGCAGGACACACCTTCAAAAGAGAGTTTATTTACATTCTGTGGCAAAATTGTATCTTGTGAAAATTGTCCGTGTGCAAGTGTGAAGTTGTATCACTGTCTGCACATGTGCACACATATGTACCTGGAATGGGGAGATGGGAGGAAACATCACTTTGGAAACACAACAAGACACCCAGCTGGTCGCAGGTATTATTCTGGAAAATTAGAGAGCTCATGTGTGCCATGGCCTCTTGTTTTTTTTTTGACAGAGCAACCCCAAAAATAGACAAGAAAGAAAAAAAGGGTTGTGATAGCAGGGGGTTTGTTAGTATTTTTACGTGCCTCATTATGGAGAAGCCAAAACTGCTTTTCCCCTTCCCAGACCCCAGCCTATGGAGTGTCACCCACCTTCTCACAGGTCCTGGCTGTTCTTCATCCTGTCAGGGCCCTGGTTTTACTACCCACAAGTAATTATGCCCCTGGACTTCCTACACCTTTTGGTTCCTCCACAAGAATAAGAAATGCTCATCCCTGTAATAAAAGGCAGTCTCCTAGATACATTTGAAGAGGGAGAAAAAGTAAAGAAATTAAAGAGGAGAGACAGTTTAAACCAGACAGTATTTGTAAACAAAAAAGCAGTATAAAACTTTTTGCTTTAATTGGTAAAAAATTAGTTACAAAAATACAGATGCAGAAAAACAGCTTAGAGAACAACATGAGATTTTACAAACAACCCAGGATGGTCTGGGCTCAAAGAACCAGACACTCTGAGGTTCATGCTCTCCCCTCCTAAACCCTTGTGTTTTCCACTGTCACGGCAGCAGCTGGGCTGTGCTGAGACTGAACCAGCAAGTGCAAAAAACCACCCAAGTGTGTGTTTCCCCACTTCCTCAGGTGCTGCAATCCCAGCCCTGCAGCACCAGAAACAGGCAGCTGGTAGGAAATGCTTCTGGTAAGCCTGGTGCCCCCATGGGCTGTCCTGCTGCCCCTGCAGCAGCAGACCAGGTACCCACCCAGGCAAGGCCCAGAACAGCACATGGGCAGGAGGGCTGCAGATCACCCTCCCTGCAGAGCATGGATGATGACTGGCTTTGCTGCCTCATTCATGCTGACAAGGTATTTTGTGTCAGGGGGTCAGGATGTGGTGTCAGTACACGTATACACACATACTATAAAAAGGAAGTGTTGGTGCATGACCGAGCCAGGACAAAAGCTGCATTTATCCACAGAAGAGAGATTTTTCTCACAAAGGTGAAACTTAACTCAGATAATTCCGTGGCCTTGAGAACTGAGAAGCTAAGAAGAAACAGGCTGTGTGGGATGTGTAGGGGGTGGGGTGCAGGATGCTGAGTCCCAGGTCCTGATGTCTGGGGAGTTAGGCACCCATCTTGTTGTGAAAGCAGATCTTGCTGAATAAACCAAGAATTTGCTACATTATAGGTCAGGCTCGTTCTCAGGTGACATCTGGTAACATCTCACACACACAGAGTGTGAGAATGCCCAGGGCTGCCCTCCTCAATGAAGTAACTCCTGGGATGCCACATAGGGAAAGTTCAAGTATCCCCCTGAACACTCCCTGAAAGCCCCCTGTGCCATCTTTGTGAAGTTTGGCTCTTCCTCCTACCACCACTTTGGCACAGGCAAGGGGATAACCCTTATCAGTCTGTCACCAGCCACACAGCTTATCAGATTTTCTTCTTCCTATAGGACTCTTTTGCGCCATGAGCTGTGTTTCAAGCTGCAGCTTTCTGGCTGCAAAGCAGCAGATAAGACTTCCTGTGGGGCTGTGGAGCTTACCAGCTGCTAACCTGCCAGGTGAGAGACACCTTGAGCAACGGCAGGAGCATCAGCTAATCCTTAACACGAAGGCTGGATGGGGGTGTGTGAAAGAAAAGCTGAGAATTACTCAGCTGGTACCAGCCTTGTAATTGTTTCCTATCCCAGGAGTTCACTCCCGAAGATGGTGGAGTCAGCTGGAACCCAGGAGGCTGAGCTGGGGCCAGGGAGATTCGGTGTACGTGGTAAAGGAGGTGAGAGATGTCAACAGAATTTCTGGATGTCCAGTGCTACTTTTGGAGCTGGATTTTCTCTATGATGAAAATACTGCATGTAGCACTGTCCAATGCCATATGTGACCTCTCTCGCTCCTACCCCTGCCTACACCATGGTGAGTTGCACAGGATATTGCACACGATATTGCCTTGATAGGCCACCACTTACCATAGACATCAAACTCATCTGCCAGATCCCCCGTGCCTCTTCCCCACTCACCCAGCCACAAACCCCATCACTTCCCAGCCCTCTGCCAGAAACAGCGACCTGGTGCAGACAGTGTCACCCCAGCTCCAAGGATTCCAACACAGGTCTTTGGAGCAGCCTTCCCCAGCACGGCCATAGCTCCCCTCGCTGCAAGCTCTGATGGTGCCCTTGGCCCCATGTCCCACTGTGGGTGGCGTCTGTTCATCGAGGCTGTGCCCTCAGCCCATTCTCCTTAACAGAGGAAATGACTGCAAGTGCTCTTCTCCACGCCCCAAGCACAAATAAATCATCCCCTGCTTTTTTGCTCCAGCTTTTTTCCAGCTCTATCCATCCTGGCCAGGCTGCAGGACACATGGTCCCCCTGCAGACCCTGCTACAGGTGGGTCTGAGGTGGGACACGGCAGGTACAATGTCCCAAACTGAGGCCAGTCTGGAGGTGTAGCCCCAGTGCCCTCGGGCCATCCAGCAGTGAGTAATCCCCAAGAGACTGTGGCTGAGGTGCCTCTGTGCTGGGAGCCAGCCTGCCTGCCCAGGCACTGCCTGCACCCTCCAGACCCGGCACATCCAGTCACCACGCCGGCACGTCCTGCTGCTCTCACATTCCTCTCCTGCTGTAACATTTTGGTAGCAAACCACCCCTGGTGACGCAGGGCTTCAGGACGGCGTTCTTGGGATTTACAGCTATTGAGAAGCATCCAGATTTAAACATTTTGAAGGAGAGCTTTACCCCTCATTTTTAAACCTCAACCTTGAGCCACAACTGACCTTCTGAAAAAAGCCGGACAAACCCCTCTTTATTCAGAATGACTAAAGCCCCTGTAAAACAGCCTCTCCTCAGAGAGTGTTTGCTCACAGCAAGGCGGGTCTGGAGCCCGACCCGAGGGAGGGAATGCAAGGTGTACAGGGTGCCCTGTGGTTTCACATCAGGGCCAACCCACTCCCCATGCCGGCAGCAAGCAGCTGCCCCCACCTTACCTTGCCTGCTCCCAAACCCACGCTTTGCTCCTCGCTCCACAAACCTCACGTCACTGCACGTGCTGAAAACAGAGCTGCTGTCATAAAACCAGCCCCAGCAAACCCACAGACAGCTGGAAGTGCTGGATGGGGCAGGACTCCTGGAGCACCCTGTCCATCCCTCTGACACCTGCTCACCAGCACTCCCAGTGCTAGACACTCATGCTCCCACACCCAGCCAGCAGACATCTTAGAGGAGGGACAAGCAGTCACTTAACTCTCCAGCTTGGAAAGAAGAGGAGATCAAGTGGTCCTGCTATGACCCACACGTGCAGCAGATTAAGCAGTGCTCAGGAGCACCTGCTCAGCTCTCCTCCCCCTCTCCCACAGCAAATCCATCCCTGCAAAATGCTCATCTGTGTTAACAAGGCCATTCATTAACCAGCCAGGGCCTAGGTTGGACTTGGATCGGCCCCAGTGCTGCACAGGCCCCCTGTTTAGTCCTGCCAGGTTGTGAGTTGGTGTCCACAGCATCACCCCAAACTGTAAGAGGCAGGAGGAACCAGCCTGGACAGGTGTTCATGTCTCTGGGGACATGCAGTATCCTTCCTGCAGCACGGGGCTCCTCAGTCCAGCTGAGATGGCTCCTGCTTTCCAGCTGCCATGCAGGGAGGACTCTGCTGTCAGAAGAAACACAAGGGACACTCACAGCAGCGTTTTGGGATGCTTGCCCCAGGGCTTGACCTCCAAAGGAGCAACACAGCTCCATCTCACCGGGCTTTCCCCTCCAGCCCTGAGCAGGGAAGAGGCAGAGCTGTCCCAGCCTTGCTGGCAGGAAAGGCTGTGCCCTGACCAGAGCCCAGAGAAAATGGACCAGGACAGAGATGAGGCAGAACGAAACTTGAAGGAATTAGAGGAATGATCTACAGAGCTCTTCAGCTGTAACAGCAAACTGGAATGAGTTACTTTCTTGTGTGAATCCTCTTGGCTCTGCTCCCTTCTCTCTGGGCTTCTCCCTTTTTTCCTCTGAAGTGCTTAAGCTGAAATATTACCAGCTTTCATGGCAAAAACTTATTTTAAAATGTATTATCAGCCAGAAAGAAAGAGATTGAAAGGTTTACAGAAAATACCTTTTTCTCTCAACATTTTTGCTTACAATTAAAATAAACACTTTTTTTTTACTACCAAAATCAGTTTCACAAGCCTCCTTCAACCAGTCCTAATCAGTAGGATTGGGGTTTTTCTTATTATCTTGGCAGAACCTCTTTTTTAAAAGCTTAACCAAAGACATCCCTGCTGTCCAACAGTCACTCCTCTCATGCTGCCTTGGCTGGTGCATGTGGGGCAGCCCAGCCCAGCCCAGCCCAGCTGCCCTCCATCTCCTCTGCTGTCGCCGTGGGGCAGCCAAGACCATTCAGCACCTCGAGAACGATTGTCCTTGGCCAAAGCACTGCCTTGGATGCCCCAGAGGGAGCAGACTGGGGGCAAGGAAGAGACACCCCTGCTTGCAGCCCGGGGGACACGGTCAAATTCCCTTGTCCTGTGGCCACCGGCTGCCCCGTAGCCCTCCCTGTTGGGGCCGGGGGCCGCTGACCATTTCTCTGCTGGTTATTAGATTGTTCACGGCTCTCAGGTTTGTTTGAATAAGCCCCTTTGTTCGGCGGCGCTTTCCCACGTCCCTCCATTCGCTCAGCAGTCGCGTGTCCCGAGTCAAAGATTAGCCCTGGCCGCCAATCCCCAAAGAAAGTTTTCTTCAGAGCAAGACATCTGCGTTGGAGGGAACCTGCCAACATCTGCCACACTTTCCCCCTTTTCAAGAGCCTTTCTTTCCCTCTTAAAAAGTGCAGGAACAGATGTTAAAAGTTGTTTTCTTTCTCCGGGGTGTGAAACGTAGAAAAATAGCAAAAAAAGAAAACTCTAAGCAGCACTCCCCCCTTTCTCTTTCCTTTTTTTTTTTTTTCTTGGAGAGCCCAGAAAAAAAAAGGGAGGCTTTGTTTACAAAGGAGAATCCCCTTTTCAGTGAAACCTGGCAGTGGCAGTGCAAAGGGAAAGCAGGAATTTGCAGTAAGCTCCCTGTAATGCTCATTTGCATTGGCCTGTTGGGTACCTACAATCCCCAGCACAGATGTCGGCCTTCCCCCAAGCCAGGGCAGCTCTCCCGCCCGCGATCCCCACCTCCGAAATAAAGGCTTTTGCCGTGACTGAGAGGTGTAAAATAACTGTTTACAGCACAAGCTGCTCTTCTTTTTCACTGTGGTGCTGTCTTACAAATGAACCTTGAAATGAGCTCACCCGGAGCAGATGCCCGTGGGCAAGCGAAGGGGCTCACCCTGAGTGGGCTGGGCACAGGCTGTGGCTGGGCACCAGGGGCCACCGCGCTGCTTGTGGCCTCCCCTCCCACCCAGCTGTCTCCTGGACCCAAAGCCTTGCCACCAGCTTGCATCATGGTCTCGTGGAGCATCCCACTCACCCCAGACCTCGGCAGCAGCTCACAGGATAAAGGAAGCAGAAGGGAAGGTGAAGCAGAAGCAGCAAGTAAAGGTCAAGTAGGGAAGGGAGAGTGAGGAACAAGGTCCCACCACTACAGAGACTGGAGACACCTTTCCTGGTGGCACTGGGGACTGGCCAGACTCTGGGACCACCAACATGGGAGGCACACACAGCGCCCTATAGCCATGCCCACCCAAGGAGGGGTGCCAGCAGGCACAGGACACAGGAATTTTTTCTGACACCTCTGCCATGCTCAGTTGGGCCATGAACCAAGGTGGTCTCAGGCTTCCCCCTGCTGCCCTGACTGCCTTGCTAAGGTGCCTTTTCTGCACAAGGTGCTGGTGGAGGGGTGTATGGGGGCGGATGGTGGACTTCTCTTCCTTACCCACCATTTGAGCCAAACCCAGCCAGAAGCTGTGTTCCTAGGTGACATGCTTCCAGCCTGGAGCACCCTAGGAAACTGCCCAGACCTCCCTGTACTCCAGCCCACCCACTGCCTCCTCCATACCAAGGTGCTGGAGTCATGGATGCCTCAGCTGCACCTTTTATAAATACCGGCAACAATCCACCTCCCAAGTGGGTGGAAAAATCTTGGAAAACCAAAAGAATCTTCACTGGGGATCAGCTGGGGCTGGCTGATGTGAGAGACTCCAACACAGGGCAGTGGGATCTCCTTTCACTGTCTTTGCAGAGGACACACCTGAGATAAGGGGCCCATCCCTGCTCCCTTTACCTGGCACAAAGGACAAGTTATTAACCTCACCCTCCCAGCCCTCCTCTCCCAGCACAACAACCACACCAGCTCATCCCAGGCCTCTGCCAAGTAGTGCGCTTATAAAACCAGGTAGCTGCACCCCAGCTCTGTATCTGACTGAGAAACAGCCTCTGCCTGCCAGATTCCATGTCTGGGGACATGTTTTCGTGATGAGCCCAGGCAGCAGGGTGTGCAGACATGCTGCATGTTTGCATTTACTCACAAGCAAACACACACCCACCCACGCTGTGGTTAAGCAAGGGACATGAAGTCCTCGCTTTTATTACTGGGGTACATCCCACCCTTGGCTTGAGTGGAGTGGGCTCTGCAGCCACAGCACTACACTGGGAGCTGGAAAATCCCACCAGTGAGTTGGGAGGGCTGGCGGTGCCTCTGAGCCACTGTGGCCCCTTCCTCTCCACTTCAATAAGGTGACACATTCGACACCAATCCAAAGGGCTTCACCTGCAGGACTCAACAGGACACTGCCAAATCCTGCTCATTAGCAAAGCAAACATCAGAAAGCAAATGCACGGTCATGAAAAACACCTTCATACTCTCCCCCAAACCAGGCAGAAGTGAGGAAGTATAGAAGTGCATTCTCACTCCGCACCAAGACTCCTCCAAAGGCTTCTCTGCTCCTGTACCAGCATTCCAGAGGAGTGAACAGACAAGCCCCCTTCAGCATGGCAGGGGGGAAATCAAAGTAAAAATCCCACAGTACTAACTCACCTCTGGGTTAGTTTGCATCTGCAATAGCCTGTCGGTTTAATATTAAATTCTACACGGCAGCCAAAAACTGGAAGAGTTACATATTTCCTACAGCCGCCCATGTGCAACAGAGAACTCAGGTTCCCAAGAGGTAAATAATGTTCCCATGTTTGCCCTAGAGGATTTCTGTGATGGAAACAACCAGCTGTCAACAGTTTTTAATCGATCATCGTTTCCTTGTAATAATAATCCCTGGGAGCGGGAACTCCTAGCTGAAGTACTCTATTATTAAATTAAGAGGCTGTTTCAAAGATGTGAAATGGCTGGGGTCAGGTTAGTAGGTGAAACCAGGCATCACTTCAAGGAAACAGAGGGGAAAAAGATGAGTAGGAGGCATTTTCCCAGGTGTAAGTCAACCGCTTCCCGGCTATTGTTTCCCTCCCTGGGAATCTGTGCAAATTGAACGAGGAGCCGTGCAAGCTGCTCAGAGCGCGCCCATTTTCCTTCCCTTCTTCCCTAACAAAAGATCCCTCCAAAGCCCAGCGTCGGAGGCCGGACATCTGTCGCCGTTTGGGGGGGCTGGCGTGCTCATTGAAAAGAAGCAGTGACCTGTCAGCTTTGATTGATGGCCACAAACCTCCGGGCTCGACCCCTCGTGTGGGAAAAGTAGTCCCGCCAAGGACAGTTCCCTTTCACATGCTAATTCGGGGTTATAAATACAGCAGAGGAGCAGCGGAGCAGCAAAGAGCCCTACTGGAAACGGAGCGACCCACTGCCCGAGTGCCTCCTTCCCACCCCGTGCCTGGATTAGAATGACTGCCACAGCCACCCCGGGCAGCACCCACAAGCTCGCCAGCAGCAAGGAGGAGAGGAAGGTACGTGCCCTCTGCGCTGCACCAGGCATGTGAATGATGGGTGCTGGGGCTACGGGCACTGCTTCCAGGAAAGAAAAGGGGGACAGTTATTTTCCTCATATTATAAAGATGTTTTCTCTGAAATTAACCCATATGGGTGTTTTTTTCTGCTCCCTTTCTCTGCTTCTCTCTGTTTTGTTTGGGTGAACCCTATGTAAAATGAGTGGAGGTGGGAGAATTGAGGGCTGATGCCATCTAAGGGACAGGCCGTGGCTGAAGATGGTACACATCCATCTGCATCTTGTTCCTGCTGAGCCCTGTGCCACCCCACACTGGCTTCACACAGGGGATGGGACTCTGACCTCACTGGACTGCAGCAGGGAGGGGAAGAAAAAAATACCAACTGCAATTTTCCTGCTCCTTTTCTTTGCCAGTTAAGGAAACCCCTCATTGAGCGGAAGAGAAGGGAAAGGATTAATAACTGCTTAGACCAGCTGAAGGAGACAGTTGTGGGAGCATTTCACCTGGATGTAAGTGCTCATTTTTATGCTGCTTTTTGTTCTTTTGTTGGTGGGAAACCTGAGGGGTGGGGTTGTGGAGGGCGTCTCATTTTTTGAGAAGCTGGGCATGGTGCAAATCCTTCATTCCCTCTAACTGCTGCTCTCTTTTCTTATCAGCAGTCTAAACTGGAAAAAGCAGACATCCTCGAAATGACGGTGAAGCACCTCCAGAACATCCAGAGCAGCAAGATGATGGGTGAGTGCTCGTGCCGGGCAGGAGGGTGGCAGCAGGTTTGATCCCCTGCCAGACTGGCAAAAGCATCATCCAAAAACCAGCCGAGGCCCGGGCTGCTGCCTGGGTTCGGCTTTCTCCACTAGATGGGGAAATGGAGCTGGGCACTGGTTAATTCGGGCAAGGTGTTTTTTTCCTTCCCAAGCCAATTACTGCTTTTTGGCATAGTTTTGCCTCTGCAGTAGGCAGCAGAACACCGGGGCTCACACCCTGCTCACCTTCTCCCTGCAAACGAGGCATCTTCTAGGAAAGTCCAGTGGCTTCAGAGTGAGCCCCCCAGGAAACCTGTTGAAGGTTTCCCAGCAGGAACACACCAGTCAGCTCTTACCCTCTCACCAACTCCCCTTTATCTCCCCACCAATGCAGCTGACTCCAAAGTGGGTCTGGAAGCCCAGCAGAGGTACAGCACTGGGTACATTCAGTGCATGCACGAGGTGCACAACCTCCTTCTCACCTGTGAGTGGATGGACAAGAGCCTTGGGGCGCGCCTGCTAAACCACCTGCTGAAATCCTTGCCCAGGTCTGGTGAAGATACCTGCAAAGCAGCACTGAGGTCTTCCAGCCCATCTCAACAGCCTCTCTTGACGCCAAAAGGTCCCCTGAGCCCTAAGGGGAGCAATCGGGGCACAAACCTGGCACAGGAGCGCTTCTACTCTGCAGAGAACAAGCAGGCTTCCAAAAATTCCTTCCAGGTGCCGTTGCTGTCGGTTTTCAACCAGGTTGATGCTGCGCCTCCCAGACAGGTTCTGCAGCCAAATTTTTCCCATAACAACCCTAGAATGGGGTCATTAGATATGTGGAGACCATGGTAAAGTGTGTTTTCAATTTTTATCCTAACCTTAGACACTCTTAAGTATGTATCTTATAGATATGTTTCTTTAAAACACTTGTGGAGCAAGTCTGTTCCTGTAGGTGTACTAAAGACCAGGGTACTTCAAGCCGAAGTAAACCTATGTGTAGCCTGCATTGTAGAAGGCTGCTATTATTTTTTATTTATTTAATACATCTAAATTATTGTATAGAATCCTCTTATGCTCTTTAGCTTATATTAATGATATAGTTTTCTTGTCTTATGTTCTAAAATAATTAACTTCCTATTAATAAAAATACAAAACAACAGGCAATGGCCCTTTCTGGCATCAGTTACCTCTCAGATCTCACATAAACCACTGAGATAACTTTGTTGGATAAAGGGGTAAACAGCTGATCTCTTCGGCTTTTTATTTTTATTATTACCCCTGTGCAGCTGTAGGAGATTCCAGTGCCAATTCCTGTAAAAATGCTGCAGTGGTTAGGGAAAAAAAAAAGAAAGAGAGAAAGGGAGAGATTTGGTCTGGACTTTTGAGGCTGTTTAGAAATGCTCTCTGGGTTGCTCACTCTGGCTGTGTTGTTCCCAGCCACCTGGACATCCTGACATCACTCTTAAACTAGTGAGCTATGTGTTAGTATATGTATATATATGTAATGTATAGTTATATTTAGGGATTTTTTTTTTTGTTTCCTTAACTAAAAGTTCTAAATAAACTTTTGGAAGATCATGACTTTTCCCAGCCTTGTCCTTTATCCTCTGAATAAACAGTACTCAAGCATCTGCTTTTGTTTTCTTCTTTCACAAATAGTTTTTCCTTAATGCAGTTGAAAGAGCTGGTTTGGGTTTTGCTCCTGTTTATTTGTAGGAAAGCAGCGTGCACCACACACACAGCATTACCTGGATCACAGCAACAATTTAAAAATTATGAAAGAAGTGGGGAGCTGGGCTTATCAGCCTGGATCAATGCTTCAGCTTTTACTTATAAGTGAATCACAAAGATCCTCTAAAGGTCAGAAGGTAAAATTTCCTGCAAATTGGACCAAGAAGACTGGGACAAATCTGCTCGCTTGCTGGCAACATTTGGTCCCTGTTTTTCATCTCAAAGGCAGTTAAAAGTTCCTCGCAGTTAAAATAAAAGAGCAGGGAGCTCTTAAACAAACACCACGCATACTAATGAATGGACCCGCAGTTCAGAGGGGCTCATTATGCAGCGAGATCTATTTGATGAGGTGCCTAAGGAGTGAAAACCAGCACCTCTGGGTTTAGCATCTTTTTCTGTGAAGCTTTCCTTTTTATCCAGCCCTCTTGAAGAGCCATTAGGAGCAGTGGCATAAGGGTGGTAGGAGAAACAACTGGCCTACACATGGCTGCAAGGAGGCAAGGCGGGTTTCTTCAACCATGGGGGCAGAAGTCAGGTAAAAGCATAGAATTGTACAGATCTTACCTCAACCTCAGTTTCTGTCCTCGGCCTGAAAATTAGGACTTCCCCCTTTGCTGACAGGAACCTCCAGAATGACCACCAATGTGGAAAATACACAATATCCCACTGCAAAGATCCAGAGGGTTGGGAGCTGGGGCCACCCCAAGCAAACCACTGCAGCAAAGGGCACAGAACACTCATAGGTGGAGAAAACTATCAGGCAAAGCAAACCACAAAATCCTGGAAGAGAAAAGACGTTAAAGACCTTACCAGTTTATTATCACACATGTTGCTGAGTTTAGATAAAAATCCCACCCCATAAAATCCCTCACAGCTGTACTCACTAGAGGAAGCTCCATTGAACACCAGTGGGACCAAAAACAGGAGCAGCTCCCTGCTCAGGATCAGACCTGAAGTGTTCTTTTACTTCTCGATGGTGTCAATAATGCACCTCATGACACTTGTGGCCACCTTATTGTTATGCTGGGAGAGGCTGTGATGAAAATATTTTACTACAGTTTGACAGCATCAACTTAAAAATCATACATTCCCTCTAAAAGCTGTAAATCCCCACTGACTATAATTATCAGCTATGGTTACCATGCTGAAAAGAGATCAGTGGGAAATATCTACTTCTCACCATCTCTGCTTGTTTATTTTGTGTCTGAAAATACTTTGTGGTTAGTGAGTTTTATTATTTCCTGTTTCTAATCAGTAAGGGCTTTTTTCTGTTGTGGGTGTGGAGGGAAGGGTCACATCACAGCTGGTGAGAGAGTTTTAAAAATAGAAAAGTGAGACTGCAATACTTGGCCAACAATCTCCAGTAACAGTTTTAGTACAAGACACTCATTTTTCACTGCCTTCATTTCAAACCAAGGGTGACCTTTTGTATGATCTCCTTGTCATGTATCCAACTAGGTGCTGCGGGAATCTATTGCAAGTCACTAGTTTTTCAGGGAAAAAAAAGTTTCTTCAGAAAGGCAGAGCATTACTCATAGCACTTCAAACACATGAATTTCAGCTCCTACTTACGTTTGACAAGGGAACTCCATATTTACCTCAAACCCATCCGGTTTTATCAAAACTGGGATTGTACAAGAGCAATAATATCTCACTCTCCAATGTGGGCACCTCTCCACTGACAACCCAAGAATTGGCAGCTGCTACCATCTTCTCCCAAAAAGATGGAATAGAGCAGCTGCTCCAGCCAGCTGGCTAGTGAGGAGTAGAGAGCACCGTCCTTGTAAGCTGGTGTTTGAAGCTGCCCCATCACACAGCTCTGGACACAGCAGCAGAACCCAGACAGATGCTATTTGCACATCTGCAGCAGGTGCCAATGGCTGTGTCTCTTGGCTGCCCGAGGTGCCACAGCACAGCCCAGGGATCGGTCCCCCAGCACTCAGATGAGGCACCTTCAAGGCTGCTCCACCATTCTCACCTGGGATTACAGGCCTAAGGCACAGGGGTTTGGAGGCACAGACAACAGGGATACTGCACACCTGGGTGTTTCAGGACTGAAAATGGCCAACACAAGCACCCAGACAAGATTCCTCAGCTCAGGCATGGCCAGACAGACTTGTTTGCCAGAAACAGTCACAAGATACACCACATTTCCCCCAGCATACGCAGGGCTGGGACAGGCTGGTGCAGATCTGGGCTTTGTTTGTCCCTTGCCAAAGTACTGTTCCAGACATGTCACAGAATCACAGAATATTCTGAGTTGGAAGGGAGACAAAGGATCATCAAGTCCCATACAGGGATCGAACCCACAATCTTGTGTTTGTGAATGGAGCATTAAAAGCAGAGGCCAATTGCTAAGGACGCAAGGATGTGGGAGAGGCTGGATCCAAAGCTCAGGACCCTCATATGTCTTTAATACAAAGCAATTACTGATTCATATACCAGTGTAAGCCCAGGTGGACAAAATACCCATGTGCACAGTAGTTCCCTTTATATAAACTTCACTCCCAGACCTGCTCTCATGGAAGCCAAGGAAATGCTCAGTTATTTCTCAGAAGACAGGACTAAGTCCTTTTTTCATTAGGAAAGTACAGAGGTTCATGAGTAAGTAAGAGAACTTAAGGCCCTGCCATGCTGCCTTTTCCTAGGCACACATAACCCTCGGGGCCTCTGAGCATCCCTGCCTTTTCCCTTGCTCCTCATTCCACCCTGAGGGTCCCACAGTCATCCACAGTTACAAGGCCAAAATGCTTTAGGGATTTAGGAGTGATGCTGAGTCCCTGTGGATCATTACCTGAGAGGGCTGAGCACAGTGCTTAAAAAGGGAACACAAGCTAAATTTTCAGTTAACCTCTTTGTTGGGTGCTCACTTTGGCAAAAAGGAGACTCCAGGTTGGCAGTGTGACCACTCCAGAAGCCATGCAGGGGCTCCTAATCCTCTGCACTCACAAGGAGAGACCTTGCAAAACCTTACGCAAAAGCAATTCTGGGGCAAAATATTTTCAAACTGACTTGAACCACACTGCCATGGTTGTGAGTGCTTGCAGATGCTAGCAAGTATTCCTGTTGGGAGGAAAGTGAAAACAAACCCGCCAGCAGCAGAACACCAAAGACTTCACTTTCCCTTTATATATGCCATTATCCCACAGCTTCCAGCATATATATTCCTGTCTTAGGAGAGACACGCTCATATTTCATCTCACGAGGAGTAATGTTGTGTTGAGAACCTAACCCAAAGTCTGTCACATTTTTCAGAGCTTTCACATACTCATGAATAACGCAGCAGAAGCTGAACTAGCCCTGGATCTGTCCTGCACTGCTGACATATTTCATTTATAAGTCACAGCCCTGGTGAGAATGTGGCTTGCTGCCTGAGGCATCACCACAGACCCACCAGAGCCTGGGAACTCGATTTGCTCTGAGACTCTCCTATGGTTCCTGCATTAGTTGTCATAAATCCTACCACACATTTGGAATTAAAAAGCACGTTGGAGCATTTCCATTTAGTTTTCTATGGCTAACACCACCAAGCAAATGGTCTTCTTCAATCAATCCCACATCTGCTGCCACAGAGAGATTGGGTCCTCTAGAACCAGCTCAAAGGGGCTCATCTTTGGGGATGGAGGGCTGTCCCTTTTGTGCTGCCAAACAGCAAACACCCTTGAGGAGAGCTGGGAATGATGCCTCCTCTCCACAGTCCCTTCCTGAGGAGGCCAGGGGAAATGGCAGCGCAGAAGTCTGTGGCTTTTGGAAGGCCGCTGAGCAGGGAAAAACTTTGCTGGGGTAAGAGGAAGGATGGAGAAACCACTGCCAAGCTGGCCTTTCTTTCACTAGGAGCTTCCCAAAAGCCCCTCCTCTTTCTCCATCTGACCCTGCCCAGGCCCCCTCATCCTTGAGCATACCCACGCAGCAGGAGTTGCTGTAGGACGACTCCTCACTCAAACTGGCATAACCTGAAATTGGCACATTGGCAGCCCCAGCAACCCTTCCTCATGATCTCACCATCTCCCACTGCTCAAGCTCTTTCTTTCTACCTCCTATGGACTGAGAAGGGAGAAAGAGAGAAACAATCATTTCCAAAGAGTTCAGAAAAGCGAATGTTAGGCAGGACAGTGAAGTAAGCCAGGAGAGCCATGGCTGAGCTCCCTGGGACAGAGTACCCCTGTGTAAGAGCTGGGACTTTCCTGGGTCCCTCTGGGACTGTGGGAAGAACTGCTCAGGAGCAACCACATAACCTCAAACATCTCTGTCACCTGCCCTACCCTCATTAGCCTAGATGGGTAATAAAGTACAAAGCAAAGCACTCTAAGATATGCACTCTTCCCACTGGAAAGGCTGTGAGAACAAGCAGTCCACATGGGATAGCAATCACCTCACCTCAGGCACTCCTCAGAAGTGCTGAGGTACCATTTTGATAGGTGTGATAGATGAACCGTCCAGCCACTGAATACAATGAAAGCAATACTGGACAGACAGGTTCTCCTAACTAGACATGTTGCTGTCAAAATCCTCTGGGAAAAGGAGACCAATGCCTCCTGGCATTTCCCATAGTTTGGCACTGCCCTCACAGCAGGAGCCCAAGGCTTTTTCCTGCCTTGTCCATAAGAATCCACGAGCAGAGAGCACTTTCCAACATAGATCCCAGACAGCAGAAGAAAGCCCTGAGCCTACCAGTACAGTTTATCTCAGCTGTGGCCTTGAACTTGGTGTCAATAGTGCTGTGGTTCTTCAGAGCAGACACAGTCACAGCAGTGCAGTGTGGGACAGCAGCTAAGCACAACCCCATGGGACAGCTGGTCTTGCTGTAAGCCCAACTCTCACCTCCACCTGCTCTGCACCTGAATTTTTTCAGTCTCCTGCTTGGGGGTGGTGATTGTACTCATCTCAGAGATCTCTAGATGAAAAGCCACCAGCAAGATGCCAGGGATTGCATAGACTAAAGAGATGAGGCAAGAATTGAAAAGCCAACATACATACATACATTCATACAATCAACTGTTGTATGAATCATTTCTCCACTGTCTTCCCAACTCCAGCACCTTCCTCTTCCAAGTTCATCTGTACAAACATACCTTTGCTACCACTGGAGCCTTCCCCCAGTGCCTGGCCCAGCCTCCCCACTGCTCTCAGCCTTCTCTGAGCTACAGTCATGACCAGACTTAGGCCACCCAACTGCCCTCCTACCATTCTGCCCTTGTGCTGGCAATGGTACAGTCACCCCAGGTCTGCTTCCTGACCCAAACTGCCCAGCTTACACCATGCACAGCACCAGTCCTGTCTAAACTCACTATGCTGGATGAGGGGCACGTCCCCCCCAGACCAGGTATTGCTTGTTCTCCCACAGATGACATAAAGGCAACATGAAACCATGAAACTGGGCTTGGAAAGATTAACTTGTGGCTGGGAGATGCCTTGTTTTTGCAGAGTGACCCTCTGTTGCTCTCATGAGGAATTTTTTCCAGCCCTGGCCCCTTATCAACTGGCTGTGAGGTGATGTCCATATCAGAGTAGCAGGCTCTGCCCCTTCCTGCTGGAAGTGGTGCCTGGCCACTCCAGGCACTAGTGATTCATTCAGGAAGCGTGTGGTTTGAGATGATACCCACAGCAAGACAAGAATGAGAGGGAAACCTTGGCATTAAGCCTGAAAAGAGCCATTTTCTGTTTCAGCTGTTCCTCCAACAGCTGCAGGGAAACTGGCACTGCTCTGAGCACTAACTGGGTGGTTCTGCTGCCATTCCCAGGTTGGCAGTAGCTGAAGGACAGAGGTCAAAGGTGATGAGCTTGGAGGTGCTCCTGGGGGTATTCCCTGGCACAGTGCAGCTCCTGGTCAGGTTGCTCAGCCTGGCTGCAGCACAGCCAGGGCACAGGGCCTGGCAGCTGAGCACACCAAGGCAGGCTGACACTCCCACCTCCCACCAAAACACTTCCAATGAACCAGACCATTGCATCCCACACCCTGATCTTCTCCAGTAGAGGTGCTTTTACAGCAGCAGAGAGTGGCAGGGGCCTTCCCAAGGGGTTCCAGGGTGGCTGCAAGTACTTTCCAGACCAGGGAATCCCCAGCATTTGTCCTGATTTTGGACTCAGCAGCCAGAGATGGAGGAAGAAAGCCATTCTTGTCATTCCCTCAAACACCTAATGTATAAAACAGCAGCCAGTGTTCTTTGTGGTGGCCCATGCTGATCCTACTGCAAAGGGGATCCCCCAAGCAGGGCAAAGCCTGCAATGTAAACACTTCAGCACAGGCCATACTGCAGTTGTAGGTGTGAGACATGAGCGGGGTGACCTGTGGTCCCTGGAGAGCAAAACTTCAACACCCACTTGAGGCCACTACTCACCAAGGGCATGAGGTCACATAAACTCACGGGCAGCACCTATTCCAGCAAATAATTGTGTGTGACAGAGGAGATCTGTTGACTGAAGAAGTTGCTTTCGGGGCTCCTACATCTACCATGCGTGCTGCTCATGGATGATATTTCCAGGTAGGCTTCATCACCTGGACCAAACCTCTGGACATGTGTGTCATTCACAGCTGCCCAGAGGACCAGCTGCTGCTTTCAGCCACCACATCCTCCTCCACGGCTGCTGCAAGCTCAGAGCAGAACTTCTTGTCTGGTTTCCACCAAGATGAACACAGTTTATGTGCACAAAAACTGTGCCACCAACGAACACAGCGCACACAGAGTGAGGACAATTAGGAAATTTGCTTCAAAACCACAAGACTGCTCCAAAATGAAACACTAGTAGAGTTAGAGCCTATGATCTCTCCACTCCCACTGGTTTTGGAGGGAAATATGGCTGCCCCAGATGGAGCCTAACATGTCTGCACACACTTTTGGTTTCACAGTTTCAATCCTAGCCCCTTGAGGGGGATTTTACACATCTTTCATCCAGCTGTCTGTGTCTATATCCAGCTCCTGGCACACAGATCAGAGAGTCCTCACCCAGCATGCAGACAGCTCTCCTGCCCTGAACCTGGGGCAGGCACTGCTCCAGCTGCCTGTAGAGAGCCAGCCTGCACTACTCCTGGGGATTGGGAAGCAAGTCTGAGCAGGAAGGGATCTGCCTGCCGAGGGCACACTCCTCCACCCAAAAGGCCACTGGGCAAAAAGTCCTGGGATGCTTTTGGGTAGCACCTACCTGTCCTCAGCTTGCCAGGGCCACATCACCACCAGGAGTTTCTGCTCCACACCACGCACCTCCACAACCGCTTGTGTGGTCAGGGTGGATCCCAAGAGGACAGGCAGCTTGAGGCAGGCACTGGGAAAAACCACAGATTTTCCCTCAGACAGACTGCTGCTAGCTTGAGAGGACAGAATTCTCCACATAACGGGAAATGCTGTTTCACCAGTCAAAGATGAAATGCTGAAAGAAAAAGGAACAACCAGGAGAGCAGGTTGCATGTTTTAGAACAAGAGCAAGTTCACTCCAGCACCAATGTATCTCTGCCATTCCTAGACAGACATCCCAAATCCTTCCACAGCTGGAGTGCGAACCACAGTAAGGTGGATAATATCCACCTCCTCAAAGGTGAGATGTCCTTGTCCCAGATGTCTTTCAGAGCTTCAACAATACTCTTCAACCTTGCCACCTCTCCATAGGGAGGCAAAGGGCTGAGGACAAGCAAACTCTGGCTGCCTCAGGGCCACAAAACATCCGTGGCTGAATTGAGTCCCCAGACACCACACTGTTGCGTGGTGCTGGGCTGACCTGGCGGGGGTCAGCCATGCCAGGACACTGTGCTCACCACTGTTATATGTGAAATATAACAAATATGTTCTCACATATATCGAATATATGTGAAAACCCCTCTCAATAAATATGTGAAAGCAATACATGCTCATTTTAAAGGCCGCTCCAGTAACTCAGCAACAGTTTCTTTGGCCCACCATTTATATCCATATTTGTGCATGTATATATAGGTGTAAGTGCATGTATGTTTCTACATACCTATGAACATACACATAAAGAAGTATCTGTCACACAACTTGGGAAACAGAAAGATAAGGAGGCAGCAAAATATGAGGAGCCTAAAGCCAGTACACAAAATAATTGCTTCTCCAAGAGCCTCCTTACATTTTTCCACAATAAAGTCAACACCACCGAGGGCAGAAGAATCAGCCCAAAGTAGCAGTGAAAGCTACATAAGTAGAGCAGAGAGAAACAACCACAGACAGGGAAATAAAGTCCATAAGGCAAGGCAGCAAATTGCCCTGTATGTGCTACCATCAGAGTCCTTCTGTGGCATATTTTGGTGTGTCTTGCTTCCCAGGTATTGTGAAGGAATCAAGCTCAGTTCCTGCTGTGCCCCTCAGACACAGTGCAGAGACAGGGCAGACTACTCTTTTGGTTTCCAAAGAGTTACTGCACTCACAGGTAGGACAAAATGGTTTCAAGATCATGCAGCTTTTTTGCTGTGGAAAAGGGGCCTTGCCTTTTCTGAAGGAACACTGGACAGGTGTGAGAGCAGGAGAACCACCATTTTCAGCAAAAAGAAGGATAAAAATGCTAATTATTTCCATGCCCCCCTCTTTCTCCAGCCATCAGCTCCTCCCTAGAATCCCTCTCTCCCCAGCTCCAAAAAGGTTGCTTTGCCCTGGCCATTCCTAGAGACAGAGCATGGTGTGTGTACACTGAATGAAGGAGACGCTGCATTCCTCCGGCAGAGATAAGGAGGCAGAGGAAGCAATACTTGCCCTGCATGTCTGTGCATGGTCCAGACCAAACAGCAGCAGCACCAACTGGCAGCTCCTCAGCAGATGACTTCCAAACTGTTTGAATGCAAGTCAAGGTGGTAAAAGTGATCACCCCAAAGGCTTGCCTGCAGCCAGCCTGGGCACACCTCCAGGACACAGCAAGAGCCCAAGGCGTGGCACTGTCCGAGGGCTCCCTGCACGCCTGGGGACCTGGGTTTTACAGAGAGTTTGGCTTAGGGTGCTGAAATATCTGACTTGGGGGGGGGCTCTGAAGAGAAATCCCCAACCTGAAGATAAGATGGAGTGTGGCCAAGTGAGCACAAGTCCACACACACATTCATACAGTTCCCTGATGAATGCTCTGCACCCCAAGATGGGAAGCCCACCACACATTCCTGCTTCTAGATGTGAGCAGGGAGGAGCAATGCCTTACTCACAACACACTGAATGCTGGCTCAGGGAGCAAACACCCTTGTTCATCATATTCATGAGCCAGCAGCGACTGCACGGGAGATGCAGTGTATTGGCTGCCAATCAGCTGATATGCATCCAGCTCCTCTCACCTGCTCTTAACCAGCCTTGCTGGTGCAGCTGTACTGGCAAAACTCGCCACCACAGCAAAATCCACCAGTGGAATCCACACATCAGACAAGCAAGATCAGCTTTGTTTACCCAGTGCTTTTATACTCATATAACTGGTAGGGATTTTGCAGTGAAGCAGCATAATTAAAACCAAACAAAGAAACAAACCTTTGCCACTGATTTCCTGCAATGAGCAGCCATGAAAATGTGAGGTGTCTGATCTGGGGTCCTCTGCAAAACAGGCACAGACTATTTAATGGCTGGTGAAAAACTCCCATCACCGGGGTGAAACCCAGGTGGATTGCATCTGTGCTTTGGCTGGGGTAAGCAATCAAAAATACTGTAGGCAGCTGGAAATGAAGACAGAAGCAGAGGAGAGCTCTTAGCATGAGGTTTTGCCCACTGTTACTTTGAGACTGATGTATATGGCCTCTGGCCTGAAGACCCTCTGAGCTGTGGGATTTACATGTGCAGGAGTGTTTGGTGTCTAACAGCCAATTTAAAGACAGGAATTTCCCCCGTTTGCACCATTGCTTGAAATACCCGTTATGATACAAGGGCATAAGAATCACTTGAGATGAGAGTAGGAGCCCACCTAACCCATCTCTGATGGCCCAGGGAAAGAGCAAACATGGCAAGCACAGGGCTGCCACTCCACAGCACACCCTTATTTTACTTTTTTTTCCATGGTTTCCATTTGCAGATTGCCTAACATACAAATTGCCTGTATACTGAAGTCAGAATTATGCCGGGCCAAAACAATGAAGCTTAAGGGGAGTCGAATTTCAGAAAGCTGATGTTGAGGTTCCTATTTTAAGTCCAGTCAGATTTAGAGCTGCCAATCAAAGGGTCACATTTGCCTTCAAAGAGTGTTGTGCTGTGAGGGATTTCCTGATGCTAAGCGCCCTGGCTTAGCTGCCCATTGCTGCAGCGAGCAGAGACCAATCACTCCAATGCATCAAATGCCCAGCAGCTCAGTGCTCTTGTCTGGGGGATAGAAAAAAATATTTGCCCTAATCTCATTTTCCAAGTGATGGTGCAGCCTCACAGTGAAGAAGATGCTTCTCCAGAAGATCCTCAGTCTGGGGTCCATCACCTGCTCAGGGTGATGCAGCAGCGGCCCCGATCTCTGCAGCAGCATCTCTCCTGAGGTGTCCCTCCACCTCCAGCAGCCCATCTGTGAGGATACCTGAAGTGCTGAGGGCCTGTATTTTGTTTCCATGGTCCCACTCTGTCTGGGGGATTTTTGATCAGCCAACACAGCTAACAGGGAGGAGATGGGCGAGTACCTGCACGGGTGCCCCTGCGAAGGGGGGAGTTCTGCCCAGGGCAGCTGCAGAATCATCAGAACAGCCAGGGTAGAGATCCCCCCCATGCTTCCTCTCTCCTCCCATCACCTTACCAGAGATTTTACAGTTACTTTTATGAGTTTCCCCAAGGGAACAAAAAGATTAAGGCATGAGTAACAAAACCAAAGGCATGTGGAGTCTGGCTGTGGCGCAGGGGCCAGCTCAGGCTCCCACCTGCACTTGGGGGGCTGCTTTGATGCCTGCAGCATCTGGGAACTCCCCTGTGGACTCCTGGGGACCATTTTCTCCAGGAGTTTCACCACACCTTGTGCTCCCTCCATTGTAGGTCTGACCCTGGACAGGAGCATATATCACCTCATCTCCCCAGGGACTGCAAGCTTTTCCCAGCTCACACCACCATTACTATTCATAAGGATGAAAAACATTTTCAGGTTTGATTTTTGGCACCCCACTCCTTCCCTGCTCCAGGGGAATTTGGGATTCTGATCTGGTTCAAAGCCTGCACAACCAACCCCTTTACCAGAGCCATGACTGCCCAGCTGCCTACAACAACTCAGCCTGTGGGTGAAACCCACCTCTCTGGGTGGTATCTGTGTTACAGGAACAGAGAGCTGCAAAGCAGAGGTGACATGTCTCTGGAGGAGACACAGCACAGGCAGGCCAGGGGAGAAAAAACTCCATGCTGGTCTCTTTGAAAGACCTCCTTTCACAGGCAATTTTGGAAAGGTGGACCACCAAAATTGCTTTGGGAGGCCAAAAATAATAGACATACATCACACCTGTGAGAAAACTAGGCATAGGAATGACTGCCATCAACAAAGACTTCCCTGCACAGGTTGTATTCCACTTAGGAACAACCTCTTCTGAGTGACCCCACACCCAACCCCAGAGCACAGGAGTCAGAAATTCCAGATGCAGTTAGAACCTTCCAAGGTACTGACTGCAGGCAGCCCTTTCCATACTGGGATTGGAGAGACAAACCAGTCTGCAAAGCCCTACAGTCCAGCTCCCCACGTCCACATGGATGGCCTGCCTGAGAGCCTCTGTGTGGGCAGGGTTTGCAACACCTCCCTGCTGGTATCTGAAATCAGAGTGCAGTGAGGGGCTCATCCACCGTGATAATTGGTGGGGAACAATCTGTTGGGGAGGGCATTTCAGTGTGGTATGGCAATCTATATTTATGGGAATACAATATCCACAAGAATACGCTGGGGATGCTCCCAGCTGGCGGAAACGTGGCAGCTCCTGCAATTACACTCGACATACGAGAGACAGGATGCCAGCTAACACCTGCCTTGTGTTTGTACAACACCACCATATAACAGCTGCTGCATGCCCCCTGCATCCCAGACCTCTTGGAAGGTGAATATACTGAGTATAGGATAACCCCAAATTCTAGACATCTAGGGCAAGCACTCTGTGTCATTGCTGGGCTCTGAAAAGGACAGACATATGCCCAGGGATTAGTACCAGGTTCCCTGGGAGGGAGCTATCAAAATACTGATACTCACAGGTATTTTCTTCTCTGAAAGCTGCATCTCTTCCTTCTTTCTTTAAAGTCACTGTGTTACTGCAAAAGCCTGGTGAAACCCTGAAATCACACTTGGATAAACTCTAAGAAACAAACCCACTGCTTAGCTGCAAACACGGATTGCAAGAGCATCCAGGGCCTCTAAAGCTGAGCAAAGCCAAATTCCAGCCCAGGTGAGCTGCTCTGAGGCAGTGTGGGCACACACTGCCCTGGCTGGTACCTGTACAGAGCAGGAGCTGCTATGGGCTGGTGGAGGAGCTGCATGCAGATATCATTCCAGTTTATGATCTGGAGAAAGGAGAATCAGTAATGCAAGAGCAGAACAACCCTTTGGTGTCCTAAGAGAGAACACACAGTCCCACACTGCCATGTAGGACAGCTGGGCCCTGCCCTCAGCTCTGCACTGGCTTTCTCTGAAGTGCTGGCTCCCCTTGCCCATCTCCTGCACCCACAGACCCCTCCCCACCTCCCCAGCACTGCCCCTCACCTCTGTTCCTGTGCCACAATGTGTGAGGCAGGGAGGATTTTGCTCTCCTCAGAAGTGCAAGCAAGAGGTTATCTCACACAACCCCAAACAAAAGCTCACAAACTTTCCCCTGGGTGTTTTTAATTGCTGTTTGATTGGTTTCTCCCCCATCCTCCTTTGCACTCTGCATCAAGTGTGAGAGGCAATCGTGTTGCCCAGACCCTTTCCTGGCTTCAGGTGATCAAGGGACCACCTTTTATGTAGCACAGTTATACCTGAACAAAAATGAAGAGCATTAGAGAGAAATGACCAAGGCTTGCCCTGAGCAGGCTAGATTCTGCCAAATTACAGCACACAGCACTTAATCCACACAAAGTCCTGCTAAATTTAGTGAACTAGACTCAGTGAAAAGCCAGGTAAAAGAAGATTCAGAAGTAAAACTGACAAAATACAGGGGACAACAGCTAATTTAAAGCCAGAACTCATGCATGAAGATTTCAAAAGGATCTGCTGATTCCATCATGTACCTTTAGTGCAGTTTCAGGAGACATACTTCACCAAGAAAAAATGGGATGAACTGAAAGAAAAAAACTCAACGAAGTGACTCCATGAAGGGTGAAACCATCAAGCATCCATGGACCTGCACCACAACGGCGTGGGGTTCCCTGCTGTTGGAACCCCAGCTTTGCTGGCTCCCTGATGTTGCTGGTGGAGGCCTGACATGAGTGTGGCGAAGTGCCAAATGCTCCCACTTCAAAGCTGAACCAAGAAACCAGCTTGTCTGTTGGCTTTTATTGCGCTGCTATTACTTGCGTGGTGAATTCCAGGTAGGGATGTAACAGGCCGGCCGGGATTGCCTTGCTTATGATAAGGTTCAGGTACAATGTGTACCCCATAAAGAAGAAACCTGCGGAGTTTCATCCTGGAATTGCTGCTGAGTCATGAGGGTTTGCGTAGTGCAGACGCCAGCTGTGACGACACCTTTGGGGTTTGTCACCTCCGGGGAGAAGGTAGATTTGTGGCCCTGTACTAGAGATGGTAAGAATATACTAACCAAGTTCATTCCTGTTAATGGCTGCCTCAATAGCTGAAATCCTTGAGGGGGGTGTTTTTTGCAAGGAGGGTAAATTGTGGAGCTTTGTCTTCCAGATGGAGCTCAGTAACTCAGCCTCTCCAAAGCCATCCCCTCTCTCCACTGAGCCCAGAGTTTGGAAGAAAGAAAGGACAAGGGAAGGGGATATACACAAAGGAATATCATGGGCTGTGTCTAAAGAAGGAAAAGTACAGCAGGAATGTTCTCTGGTGGGTAGGGCAACAGAAAGGCTGGTCATTACTACACAGCTGTCTGCTGTGTGATTTCAGGGGAAGTCATGTAATTTCTCCACCTCATATTTCCAGTCTGTGGAAGTGTTTAGATGACAGTATTTGCAAACTAAAGAACAAAAGTCCCATGTATATCAGGCCTACTTAAGCCCAAGTAACCTGTGTGTGCCGTATTCAGAAAAAGGCTGTTTTCTTTGGCCACAACTCTTGCACACATCTAAAGCCCTAAGGTGTATATTGATCTGTCAATCCTTGTAATGCTACATCTCTAAAGTGTACAGTGAAGCAGAGAACAGCATCCAAACACTATGGAGAGCCAAAAACTCCTCCACATACATCAATAAACAGGTGATCAGTGAGCAGTCATGCAGCCTGACTGTGCAATTTTAGACTGCTGGTATGTCTCCATCAGACAGTGACCCTAGGGTCTGACATCCCTTGAGGATTTTCAACAGCAGAGGCAGGCCCTGGCTTAAAAAAATCAGTCACCAGCTCACAGAACCACTCAGATTTGGCTCTGTGGTGGAAATAAAAGCTGAGATACATCTAGGCAGGTGTACATATCTGGAGCAATGTACACAGGGGAGACAATCAGACCCTTCCCTTCCTAAGACAGGCTGGGCATTGCTTGGATCTTTTAGGGCATTGATCCACAAATACCAACACTACTTGCACTGACATACCCTCAAAAGAGCTGCAAATATGTCTGTGCTTTGCTGGAGTGTCAGGCTGGGCAAAGGAGCAGAGAGTGTGGGGGATGCTCGAAGGCAGCCAGAAGTGTGTGCTTAAGCAGCTTAACCAAAAGAGATCAATAGGCACTGAAATGGGAGGGTCCCCAGGGAGAACCATGAAGTAGACAGAAACTCGCTGAAAGGAATGGAATGTGCAAATGAGCAGCTCTCACCAAGATATGATCTGAATCAACCTGAAGCAGCCCCAGCCAGATGCACCATCTGCTCAGAGCATTCCACAAGGACATCTCGGTTCATGGTGTCAAAACCAGCAGACAGATCAAGGAGTGTTAATACAGAACACACCCTTGAGCCAGCTGGCAGAGAGAGATCACGGAAGACCTTCAAAAGGGCTGCCTCAGAACCATGCCTCCTGCTTCAGCCAGGCTGGAATTTATCAATGGCAATTTATCAGCGGCTGCGACCGTCGCTGTAACGTCACGGC